>NC_084573.2:36055000-36100000 GCF_033978685.3 Nerophis lumbriciformis
AAGAAGATAAGAAATACAAAAATGTGGGTGTGTGTGTGTGTTCTTGTATTTCTACCCTTCTTGAGACATCAACAAGGAAAAGTAGCTTCCATATGAGGAGGTGTGAACAAGTGATGACATAAATCATGGTCCCAATAAAGAACTATTGCATCTAATAGAGAATGTCTCATTTGCACCCCTGCTGGTGAAATCTATCAAAATTAGATGGTCCCAAAAAGGAGGGATTTTTCAAATTGACTGTGTCGGTTTTAAAAGTGCGCCCCCTCTGGTCAACATATGAAATAACAAGTGTGTTTAAACATTTGAAGTGCTCCCCCTCTGGTCAACATATGTAATAACAACTGTGTGTAACAAATTGAAATGTGCCCCCTTTGGCCAAAATTAATTAAAAAAAAATTAATTTGTATATAGAGACATACTTGAAGTAAATAATGAATATTAAAAAACAATTACAAACATTTAAAAACATTTTTTAACTAAAAGCAGTCTTTTTCTCACAATGTCGACTTTTTTCTTATAAAATTCGTAACAATTTCTCATATCCTGTTTCTGTAATGTTGCAATATTTTCTTGTAAAAAGGATAACTTTTTTATGTAAAATTATTACTTTTTTTATGTAAAATTATTACTTTTTCATGCAAAATGATGACATTTGTCATTTAAAATTCAGACTTTTATCGCAATATTGCCAATTTTTTTTGTTGTTCTTGTAAAATAGAGACATTTTTGAGTAAAATTCCGATTATTATAACATGTTTAAAGTTTTCTTAATAAAATTGTGATTTTTGTCGAGAAAAATTACGACTCTTTTCATAAGGTTGCCAAAATTACGACTTTTATTTTAAAAGTGCCAAAATAAGTTTTTCTTGTGAAATTCCAACTCATTTTTCACAACAAGCTTTTTTTATGTTGGTGTAGTACGGATATATTATTAATGTTGTAAATACACATCTTTATAAATCCTAGAAAGGGTGGTCCTTTAGAGGTAAGCATTTTTCAGAGAAATGTGTGTGTGTGTGTGTGTGTGTGTGCGTGTGTGTGTGTGTGTGTGTGCGTGCGTGCGTGCGTGCGTGCGTGCGTGCGTGCGTGCGTGCGTGCGTGCGTGCGAGCGTGCGTGCGAGCGTGCGTGCGTGCGAGCGAGGAGGTTGAAATGGCACATCCCTAAATGATGTGCACTACTAGATGATGGCAGTTGGATCTGATCAATAATAGATGAGTGACACACGCCAGCGCCTCTGGAGAGACTCCAGACAATACAGCTGTGTGTGTGTGTGTGTGTGTAAGTGCCCATGTTCAGGGAACAGCAGCAGCAAAAAGTCCAAGCGTACTCGGAACGAGGTGGGAGCGGGTGAAGAGTGCTTTCCCCGTCAGGTGTAGCAATCAAAGGCGAAAACTGGAACGACGACTTCAAGAGCGGCGCGCGCGGCGAAAGCGCATGAATAATTGGAGAGAAGCGATCAAAGCACAACTGTGACATGAAATAAATGAATTAAAAGGTGGGGTTGGGGGGTGAAATAATATCGCCATCTGGATGAGGAGCCCTAGAAGCCCCTCACCGAGGTTGGCTTGAATTGGAACTTTTTGTGTTTGTAATTGTTTTATGTGATTTTAAAGTTAAGTTGTGTATTATTGGTTTAGACTACACGTAAATACCTACAGTATACACACTACATACACACACACTGGACCCACAAAAAGATCCTACTCAAGTTTTAATTGACCCTATGTTGTACATCCTGCTGAAAGGGGTTCCTAATATATATATATATATATATATATATATATATATATATATGTGTGTGTGGGAAAAAAATCACAAGACTATTTCATCTCTACAGGCCAGTTTCATGAGGGGGGGTACCCTCAATCATCAGGAGATTTTAATGGGAGCATTCGCATACCATGGTTTATATAGGGCACAGAGTGGGTGGGTACAGGCTGGCCTAGGGGCGTGGTGATTGGCTCATGTGTTACCTAGGAGGTGTTTCCGTCTATGGCGGCATGTTGTTACAATTTCGCTGCGCTTGTTGAGGGATGACAGGTCTGGACGGTAAATAATAAACAGTTTCTCTTTCAAGCATAGGTTGCATCTTTTATTACCACTATTGTAAGGTGTGCTGGATGCAAGAATTTGCCATGTTATTGAATATTCAACATTATTGTCTTTGAGGTCCCAAATGTGTTTGCTGAGTTCTGTGGTATTTCGCAGGTTTTTGTTCCTGAAAGAAGCCTTGTGATTGTTCCATCTGGTTTTGAATTCTCCCTCGGTTAATCCTACATATGTGTCGGATGTGTTAATGTCCTTGCGTATTACCTTAGATTGGTAGACAACTGATGTTTGTAAGCACCCCCCGTTGAGAGGGCAATCAGGTTTCTTTCGGCAGTTACATCCTTTGTTGGTTTTGGAGTCGCTCTGTCTGGGGGCCGACGGCTCATTTGCAATTGTTTTGTTGTGGTTTGAGATGATTTGTCGTATATTGTTCATGCAGCTGTAGCTCAATTTAATGTTGTTCTTGTTGAATACTTTTCTTAGGATGTTGTCTTTGGGAAAGTGTTTGTCAATCAGATTGAGGAATTTGTGTCCAATGTTCGTTGAGACGTTTTTGCTGTATGGGGGGTTGTACCAGATGATGTCGTTTCGTTTTCTGTTCTTTTTTGGCTGGTTTCCTGGCGTGGGTTCATAGGTGAGGGTGAAATTGTATCCGCTTTCATCAAGGGCTTTTTGGTACGGGGGGGTTGCTTGGTCAAATTCAGCTTTGCTAGATGACAGCATCGATAGCCTTTTATTGATTCCGGTAGGTATTCTTTTCGTGGTGGTGGGTGGGTGGTTGCTGTCATGGTGCACGTATTGGAGTGTTGTGTTGGGTTTCGTGAATGGTTGGTAGCTGTTATTTCTCAGGTTGAAAGTGACGTCAAGGAAGTTGACGGTTTGCTTGTTGGCTTCAATCGTGATCCGTAGGCCGTTCTCTTTGAAAATTTGGCATATGCGCTTCTTGGTATTCTCGCTGCTCCTTAGCGAGGCCCGACACACTGCCAGTCCGTCATCACGGTAAATACCAAGGTTCAGATTGAGGCTAGCGAGCTGGGAGAGGAGGAAACTCCCAACGAGTTCATATATATATATAATTAATTAATTTTAATTAGGGTTTTCTTGATATCAATATTTTGGTACCGGTACCAAAATGTTTTTCGATACTTTTCTAAATAAAGGGGACCACAAAAAAATGGCATTATTGGCTTTATTTTAACAAAAAATCTTAGGGTACATTAAACATATGTTTATTATTGCAAGTTTGTCCTTAAATAAAATAGTGAACATACTAGACAACTTGTCTTTTAGTAGTAAGTAAACAAACAAAGACTCCTAATTTAGTCTGCTGACATATGCAGTAACATATTGTGTCATTTATACACCTATTATTTTGTACACATTATTAAGGACAAACTGTAAAAATGTATTATTAATCTACTTGTTCATTTACTGTTAATATCTGCTTACATTCTCTTTTAACATGTTCTATCTACACTTCTGTTAAATTTTAATAATCACTTATTCTTCTCTTGTTTGGATGCTTTACATTAGTTTTGGATGATACCACACATTTGGGTATCAATCCGATACCAAGTAGTTACAGGATCATACATTGGTCATATTCAAAGTCCTCATGTGTCCAGGGACATATTTCCTATGTGTATAAACATAATATACACTTTTTTTTAAACTAGAAAAGATTTTGTTAAGTTAAAAAAATATCGATGTAATCATAGTAGTATCGACTAGGTACGCTACTGTGCTTGGTATCATTACAGTGGATGTCAGGTGTAGATCCACCCATGGCGTTTGTTTACATTTTGACGCCGGTGAGCTACGGTGTGTAGTGAAGCATGTTTAGCTATTCCTCGTCCTGCAGTGATAATAATACTTGTAAGAAACTTACTTTATTTGTCACCATGGAAACGAGGATTAGTGATTTAGAAGTAGCTAAAACATTTCCGATTGCGGCTGGATGTTAGCCACTAGCTAGCTAACCATGTTTTAAAGCACTTCTTCCTGAGGGCGTTTCAGTGTTATAACTTCACCTTTATCCTTAGTTTTTAAGCCAAAATGCGTCCGTTCTCCCTTTTCTGTCCACACACTGTGTCTGCTTGTAAGTACTCTGTGATTGTGCGCTGCCGAACATGCTCCTCTGCTCGTAAACCAGCAATGTCACAACGTGACGATGTGCCGTCATCCCGTAAAAAAAAGGGGGGGGGGCCGGGGACCGGTACTTTTTAGAGGCGGTATAGTACCGAATATGATTCATTAGTATCGCGGTACTATACTAATACCGGTATACCGTACAAGCCTAATATATATATGAGGTGGCGACTTGTCCAGGGTGTACCCCGCCTTCCGCCCGATTGTAGCTGAGATAGGCTCCAGCGCCCCCCGCGACCCTAAAGGGAATAAGCGGTAGAGAATGGATGGATGGATGGATATATATATATACATATATATATATATATATATATATACTACCGTTCAAAAGTTTGGGGTCACATTGAAATGTCCTTATTTTTGAAGGAAAAGCACTGTACTTTTCAATGAAGATAACTTTAAACTAGTCTTAACTTTAAAGAAATACACTCTATACATTGCTAATGTGGTAAATGACTATTCTAGCTGCAAATGTCTGGTTTTTGGTGCAATATCTACATAGGTGTATAGAGGCCCATTTCCAGCAACTATCACTCCAGTGTTCTAATGGTACAATGTGTTTGCTCATTGGCTCAGAAGGCTAATTGATGATTAAAAAACCCTTGTGCAATCATGTTCACACATCTGAAAACAGTTTAGCTCTTTACAGAAGCTACAAAACTGACCTTCCTTTGAGCAGATTGAGTTTCTGTGGGGTCAATTAAACGCTCATAATGGCCAGAAAAAGAGAACTTTCATCTGAAACTCGACAGTCTATTCTTGTTCTTAGAAATGAAGGCTATTCCATGCGAGAAATTGCTAAGAAATTGAAGATTTCCTACAACGGTGTGTACTACTCCCTTCAGAGGACAGCACAAACAGGCTCTAACCAGAGTAGAAAAAGAAGTGGAAGGCCGCGTTGCACAACTGAGCAAGAGGATAAGTACATTAGAGTCTCTCGTTTGAGAAACAGACGCCTCACAGGTCCCCAACTGGCATCTTCATTAAATAGTAGCCACAAAACACCAGTGTCAACATCTACAGTGAAGAGGCGGCTGCGGGATTCTGGGCTTCATGGCAGAGTGGCAAAGAAAAAGCCATAACTGAGACTGGCCAATAAAAGAAAAAGATTAAGATGGGCAAAAGAACACAGACATTGGACAGAGGAAGACTGGAAAAAAGTGTTGTGGACGGATGAATCCAAGTTTGAGGTGTTTGGATCACAAAGAAGAACGTTTGTGAGACGCAGAAGAACTGAAAAGATGCTGGAAGAATGCCTGACGCAATCTGTTAAGCATGGTGGAGGTCATGTGATGGTCTGGGGTTGCTTTGGTGCTGGTAAGGTGAGAGATTTGTACAGGGTAAAAGGGATTCTGAATAAGGAAGGCTATCACTCCATTTTGCAACGCCATGCCATACCCAGTGGACAGCGCTTGATTGTAGCCAATTTCATCCTACAACAGGACAATGACCCAAAACACACCTCCAAATTGTGCAAGAACTATTTAGAGAAGAAGCAGGCAGCTGGTATTCTATCGGTAATGGAGTGGCCAGCGCAGTCACCAGATCTGAACCCCATTGAGCTGTTGTGGGAGCAGCTTGACCGTATGGTACGCAAGAAGTGCCCATCCAACCAATCCAACTTGTGGGAGCTGCTTCTAGAAGCGTGGGGTGCAATTTCTCCAGATTACCTCAACAAATTAACAGCTAGAATGCCAAAGGTCTGCAATGCTGTAATTGCTGCAAATGGAGGATTCTTTGACGAAAGCAAAGTTTGATGTAAAAAAAATCTTATTTCAAATACAAATCATTATTTCTAACCTTGTCAATGTCTTAACTCTATTTTCTATTCATTTCACAACGTATGGTGATGAATAAGTGTGACTTTTCATGGAAAACACAAAATTGTTTGGGTGACCCCAAACTTTTGAACGGTAGATATGTGTATATATTGTTGCATTAATACTAGGGCTGTCCGATAATATCGGACTGCCGATATCGGCCGATAAATACTTTAAAATGTAATATCGGAAATTATCGGTATCAGTTTCAAAAAGTAAAATGTATGACTTTGTAAAACGCCGCTGTGTACACGGACGTAGGGAGAAGTACAGAGCGCCAATAAACCTTAAAGCCACTGCCTTTGTGTGCCGGCCCAGTCACATAATATACAGCTTTTCACACACACAAGTGAATGCCATGCATACTTGGTCAACAGCCATACAGGTCACACTGAGGGTGGCCGTATAAACAACTTTAACACTGTTACAAATATGCGCCACACTGTGAACCCACACCAAACAAGAATGACAAACACATTTCGGGAGAACATCCACACCGTAACACAACAGAACAAATACCCAGAAACCCTTGCAGCACTAACTCTTCCACCTCAACCCCACCCACCTTAACATCCTCATGCTCTCTCAGGGAGAGCATGTCCCAAATTCCAAGCTGCTGTTTTGAGGCATGTTAAAAAAAAATAATGCACTTTGTGACTTCAATAATAAATATGGCAGTGCCATGTTGGCATTTTTTTCCCCCATAACTTGAGTTGATTTATTTTGGAAAACCTTGTTACATTGTTTAATGCATCCAGCGGGGCATCACAACAAAATTAGGCATAATAATGTGTTCATTCCACCACTGTATATATCGGTATCGGTAATTAAGAGTTGGACAATATCGGCAAAAAAGCCATTATCGGACATCTCTAGTTAATACCATTTCACCAGAACGGAGCATTCTTTTTCTTCATTTCAGACAGCTCTATTAGTGTACCTGCATGTGTGTATCATTGTGTGTTCACATCTCACATGTGATGTTGTCTTCGACTCCTCCGACCCTCCTTTTCCAGCTCGCTCGCTCGCCGACACCAGCCATTGCTCGCCGCTCCATCCCCGACCATCTGGGCCGCTCCTTCACACACATGCACGTACACACTCCTGCAAGTGTGAGTGCATTTTTTATTTTTTTTACCCTCTCAAGAGGGCGTGAAGTGTGCGTGTGTTTGTATGTATGTGTGTGTGTGCGTGTGTTTGTGTGTGTGTGTGTGTGTCGCTAAAAGGGCTTTCCTTCGCCAGGTGGACAGCTGCTACTTAGTAGCTTTACAGCCCAGCCAGCGGAGTCAGGGAGGGAAAGCTGGCGGACTTACAGTAACCCTTTATCCCCCAAAACAATACTTCATGTGCACAATGAGCAGATGTGTGTGTGTGTGTCTGCGGACAAAGTGTGTATCATTATGCATACTGATTCAATCGTGTGGTTAAAAAAAAAATCAAATAAATAAGTCACTCATCCAGGCTGCGTTCACACTTGTGCTTCAGTACGCTCACAAAGAACATCAGGGTGGTTATAATACAAAGTTTCATCTACGGATTATTATTCACAATCCAGTCTGGAAGAAGAAGCTGTTGTAGCGTGCATATACACACACCACATCACCATGACGACACATGTTCTCTTGACAAGCACTGCCTGTATGGATACGGCTTTTTCAAAGTGAAAGTGTGATCTTTTTCATGGCAAGCGGAAGTTGTTCAACAGTCCGGGGTCTCTTTTGTGGTATTTTAGGCTTCATGCGCCACACTTTCAATGGGAGACAGGTCTGGACTACAGGCAGGCCAGTCTAGTACCTGCACTCTTTTACTATGAAACCACGCTGTTGTAACACGTGGCTTGGTATTGTCTTGCTGGAATAAGCAGGGGCGTCCATGATAACGTTGCTTGGATGGCGACATATGTTGCTCCAAAACCTGTATGTACCTTTCAGCATTAATGGTGCCGTCACAGAAGTGTAAGTTACCCATGCCTTGGGCACTAATACACCCCCATACCATCACACATGCTGCCTTTTCCACTATGCGTCTATAACAATCCGGATGGTTCTTTTCCTCTTTTGTCCGTAGGACACGACGTCCATAGTTTCCAAAAACAACTTGGACTCGTTAGACCACAGAACACTTTTACACATTGCATCAGTCCATCTTAGATGAGCTCAGGCCCAGTGGGTGTTGTTGATAAATGGCTTTCGCTTTGCATAGTCGAGTTTTAACTTGCACTCACCAATGTAGCGACCAACTGTAGTTACAGACAGTGGTTTTCTGAAGTGTTCCTGAGCCCATGTGGTGATATCCTTTACACACTGATGTCGCTTTTTGATGCAGTACCGCCTGAGGGATCGCAGGTCTTTAATATCATCGCTTACATGCGGTGATTTCTCCAGATTCTCTGAACCTTTTGATGATATTACAGACCGTGGATGGTGAAATTCCTAAATTCCTTGCAAAAGCTGGTTGATAAATGTTGTTCTTAAACTGTTCAACAATTTGCTCACGCATTTGTTGACAAAGTGGTGACCCTCGCCCCATCCTTGTTTGTGAATGACTGAGCATTTCATGGAAGCTGCTTTTATACCCAATCATGGCACCCACTTGTTCCCAATTAGCCTGTTCACCTGTGGGATGTTCCAAATAAGTGTTTGATGAGCATTCCTCGACTTTCTCAGTCTTTTTTGCCCCTTGTGCCAGCTTTTTTGAAACATGTTGCAGGCATCAAATTCCAAATGAGCTAATATTTGCAAAAAATAACAAAGTTTTCCAGTTGGAACGTTAAGTAGCTTGTCTTTGCAGTCTATTCAATTGAATATAAGTTGAAAATGATTTTCAAATCATTGTATTCTGTTTTTATTTACCATTTACACAACGTGACAACTTCACTGGTTTTGGGAGACATTTGAACAAGTAACACCCCCTCCATCCATCCATCCATCCATCCATCTTCTTCCGCTTATCCGAGGTCGGGTCGCGGGGGCAGCAGCCTAAGCAGGGAAGCCCAGACTTCCCTCTCCCCAGCCACTTCGTCCAGCTCCTCCCGGGGGATCCCGAGGCGTTCCCAGGCCAGCCGGGAGAGATAGTCTTCCCAGCGTGTCCTGGGTCTTCCCCGTGGCCTCCTACCGGTCGGACTTGCCCGAAACACCTTCCTAGGGAGGCGATCGGGTGGCATCCTGACCAGATGCCCGAACCACCTCATCTGGCTCCTCTCCATGTGGAGGAGCAGCGGTTTTACTTTGAGCTCCCCGCGAATGACAGAGCTTCTCACCCTATCTCTAAGGGAGAGCCCCGCCACCCGGCGGAGGAAACTCATTTCGGCCGCTTGTACCCGTGATCTTGTCCTTTCGGTCATAACCCAAAGCTCATGACCATAGGTGAGGATGGGAACGTAGATCGACCGGTAAATTGAGAGCTTTGCCTTCCGGCTCAGCTCCTTCTTCACCACAACGGATCGATACAGCGTCCGCATTACTGAAGACGCCGCACCGATCCGCCTGTCGATCTCACCATCCACTCTTCCCTCACTCGTGAACAAGACTCCGAGGTACTTGAACTCCTCCACTTGGGGCAAGATCTCCTCCCCAACCCGGAGATGGCACTCCACCCTTTTCCGGGCGAGAACCATGGACTCGGACTTGGAGGTGCTGATTCCCATCCCAGTCGCTTCACACTCGGCTGCGAACCGATCCAGTGAGAGCTGAAGATCCTGGCCAGATGAAGCCATCAGGATCACATCATCTGCAAAAAGCAGAGACCTAATCCTGCAGCCACCAAACCAGATCCCCTCAACGCCTTGACTGCACCTAGAAATTCTGTCCATAAAGGTTATGAACAGAATGGGTGACAAAGGGCAGCCTTGGCGGAGTCCAACCCTCACTGGAAACGTGTCCGACTTACTGCCGGCAATGCGGACCAAGCTCTGACACTGATCATACAGGGAGCGGACCGCCACAATCAGACAGTCTGATACCCCATACTCTCTGAGCACTCCCCACAGGACTTCCCGAGGGACACGGTCGAATGCCTTCTCCAAGTCCACAAAGCACATGTAGACTGGTTGGGCAAACTCCCATGCACCCTCAAGGACCCTGCCCAGAGTATAGAGCTGGTCCACAGTTCCACGACCAGGACGAAAACCACACTGTTCCTCCTGAATCCGAGGTTCGACTATCCGGCGTAGCCTCCTCTCCAATATATCATAGAGGTCTTCGAGCTGCTCTTTGTCTGATCCCTCACCTAGGACCAGTTTGTCTTGGGAGACCCTACCAGGGGGCATAAAGCCCCCGGACAACATAGCTCCTAGGATCATTGGGACACGCAAACTCCTCTACCACGTTAAGGTGGCAGCTCAGAGAAGAGTTACCCATGCCTTGGGCACTAATACACCCCCATACCATCACACATGCTGGCTTTTCAACTTTGCGCCGAGAACAATCCGGATGGTTCTTTTCCTCTTTTGTCCGTAGGACACGACGTCCACAGTTTCCAAAAACAATTTCAAATGTGGACTCGTCAGACCACAGAACACTTTTACACATTGCATCAGTCCATCTTAGATGAGCTCGGGCCCAGCGAAGCCGACGGCGTTTCTGGGTGTTGTTGATAAATGGCTTTTGCTTTGCATAGTAAAAAAAAAAAAAAAAAAAAAAAAAAAAAAACCTGGGATTTATATAGCGCTTTTCTAAGTACCCAAAGTCGCTTTACATGTAGAACCCATCATTCATTCACACCTGGTGGTGGTAAGCTACTTTCATAGCCACAGCTGCCCTGGGGTAGACTGACGGAAGCGTGGCTGCAATCTGCGCCAACGGCCCCTCCGACCACCACCTGTCATTCATCATTAAATTCACCGGTGTGAGTGGCACCGGGGGGTAAAGGGTGAAGTGTCCCGCCCAAGGACACAACGGCAGCGATTTCTGGATGGTAAGAGGCGGGGAGCGAACCTGCAACCCTCAGGTTTCTGGCACGGTTGCTCTACCCACTACACCATGCCGCCCCGGCATAGTAGAGTTTTAACTTGCACTCACCAATGTAGCGACCAACTGTAGTTACAGACAGTGGTTTTCTGAAGTGTTCCTGAGCCCATGTGGTGATATCCTTTACACACTGATGTCGCTTTTTCATGCAGTACCGCCTGAGGGATCGAAGGTCCTTAATATCATCGCTTACATGCGGTGATTTCTCCAGATTCTCTGAACCTTTTGATGATATTACGGACCGTAGATGGTGAAATCCCTAAATTCCTTGCAAAAGCTGGTTGAGAAATGTTGTTCTTAAACTGTTCGACAATTTGCTCACGCATTTGTTGACAAAGTGGTGACCCTCGCCCCGTCCTTGTTTGTGAATGACTGAGCATTTCATGGAAGCTGCTTCTATACCCAATCATGGCACCCACCTGTTCCCTATCCACCTGTGGGATGTTCCAAATACCGTATTTTCCGCACTATTAGCCGCACCTAAAAACCACAAATTTACTCAAAAGCTGACAGTGCGGCTTATAACCCGGTGCGCTTTATATATGGATTAATATTAAGATTCATTTTCATAAAGTTTAGGTCTCGCAACTACGGTAAACAGCCGCCATCTTTTTTCCCCGTAGAAGAGGAAGCGCTTCTTCTTCTACGCAAGCAACCGCCAAGGTAAGCACCCGCCCCCATAGAAGAGGAAGCGCTTCTTCTTCTACTGTAAGCAACCACCCGCCCCCGTAGAAGAAGAAGAAGCGCGCGGATATTACGTTTCATTTCCTTTGTGTGTTTACATCTGTAAAGACCACAAAATGGCTCCTACTAAGCGACAGGTTTCCGGTTCATGAAAAGACGCAATCTCTCCATCCGCACACGGACTACTATTTCACAGCAACTGCCTAAAGACTTTCAAGAAAAGCTGGCTACTTTCCGTGCATATTGTAAAAACAAGGTAGCTGAAAAAAAGATCCGGCCAGAGAACATTATCAACATGGACGAGGTTCCACTGACTTTTGATATTCCTGTGAACCACACTGTGGATACAACGGGAGCACGTACGGTGAATATTCGCACCACAGGGAATGAGAAGTCATCCTTCACTGTGGTTCTAGCTTGCCATGCTAATGGCCAGAAACTTCCACCCATGGTGATATTCAAAAGGAAGACCTTGCCAAAAGAGACCTTTCCAGACGGCGTCATCATAAAAGCTAACTCGAAGGGATGGATGGATGAAGAAAAGATGAGCGAGTGGTTAAGGGGAGTTTACGCGAAGAGGCCGGGTGGCTTTTTTCACGCAGCTCCGTCCATGTTGATATACGACTCCATGCGCGCCCACATCACGCTGGTTTTTAATATATTATTAAAGTTTGACTGACCTGACTGTTTTTTTGACATTCCCTTTAGCGCAGTTAGATGCGGCTTATAACACGGGGCGGCTTATAGGTGGACAAAGTTTTGAAATATGCCGTTCATTGAAGGCGCGGCTTATAACCCAGGGCGGCTTATGGTGCGGAAAATACGGTAAGTGTTTGATGAGCATTCCTCGACTTTCTCAGTCTTTTTTGCCACTAGTGCCAGCTTTTTTGAAACATGTCGCAGGCATCAAATTCCAAATGAGCTAATATTTGCAAAAAATAACAAAAGTTTTCCAGTTCGAACGTTAAGTATCTTGTCTTTGCAGTCCATTCAATTGAATATAAGTTGAAAATGATTTGCAAATCATTGTATTCTGTTTTTATTTACCATTTACACAACGTGACAACTTCACTGGTTTTGGGGCTCGTACCTTTAACCACATCAGAGACATATGAATAATTAACACCCCCAATTAACAGTATTATTACTCGCGTCTCTTACACTTGTATGACATTTACTCAGAAATGTCCCGTGTAGTTAACGATTTGATGATAAAAAAAGTTGATCCAGGTTGCCATGACAACGACGGAGATGCTAATTATTGGATCACAAGACTCTGCTGTCAATTTCAAAAATGTTTTTGTAGTTATTTGACGCACCTGTTAATACATATTGTTGCTTTAATGGACACATTCAAAAATATGGGGGGACTTGCTATGAAAATGAAGGCCATATTTATCATATTTTAAGTTTTTTTTAAATTTAGGATATGATTGAGTGCCACAGCTTGCTTCAAGTAATACTGGCCTTACAGCATGTGTGTACTTTGATGTGGCAAACAAGCACCAAACCCCGGTTGCTGTTGTGTGTTTCTGCATGCTGTCTGTGTATGATTCATGCAATTGCGCCCCAGTCAGAATTAAAAACCCTGATCCGTCCCCAGGGCCCATGTCTTTGTCTCGGCCTTTAAATGGAGGTTGAGCCTATGCAAGCACAGGCCGGGGAACTCAATGAGCTTAAATGAAACCATTAGGGAGCTGAGCCCTGAGGAGGCGCTCGCTGTATACCTCCTACAGAGATACGCCTGAAGACATGGCGCCAAACCACTGGATTAGTGCTCTGTACTCTTTCATCGGTGTTGGCCGCCTTCAATGTAGACATACATTTAGCTTTTATCAACTTTTGAACAACTTTAATGACACATTTAACAGCTGGGGTATGCCCGGTGGTGGACATTGTGGCTGTTTACAATCATGCTTTTATTTTAATTTTAAATTTGAGTCCTTGGTATGAATGTGTTCATCCTGATTTTCACAGAATGTTTTGACCACATCATGTACAGTAGCCCTCAATAATAAAAATAGAGGAGGATAAAAAAATACACTACTACTATCTATTAATATTATCCTCCTCTATTATTAATATATTTCATTTTATTAATAAGTCAGTGATAATGATTTTTAATCATAATAAAAATAGAGGATAAAAAATACACTACTACTATTATCTATTAATATTATCCTCCTCTATTATTATTATATTTCATTTTATTAATAAGTCAGTGATAATGATTTTTAATAATAATAATAGAGGAGGATAATATTAATAGATAATAGTAGTAGTGTATTTTTTATCCTCCTATTTTTATTATGATTAAAAATCATTATCACTGACTTATTAATAAAATGAAATATATTGATAATAGAGGAGGATAATATTAATAGATAATAGTATTATTATCATTATTATTATATTTCATTTTATTAATAAGTCAGTGATAATGATTTTTAATAATAATAATAATAATAATAGACGTAATATTAATAGATAATAGTAGTAGTGTATTTTTTTTATTATTAAAAATCATTATCACTGACTTATTAATAAAATGAAATATAATAATAATAATAATGCTATTTTAGTAACAATTCAGTCATAAAAATAATTTTTATTCCTATCATTATTATATAATTCCTTTATCATTACAATTATTATACTATACAATATTATGATTACTGAATTATCACCATTTAGTAATACTGTAGTATTACTTCACTAATCATATTATTTATATATAATTTTGTAATAAACATTATTATTGTAATATTATAAAGTAATAAATATTATTATCCATTATTATTTTTAATATCATCAATTTTTCTCATTGCATTATCACTAAAATTAAATAATATTGTTAATTTGGTCAAATTGCAATAATAATATTTCATAATGCTATAATATTATTATTAATAATAATATTTTAAATACAATATACACCCCCCCGCTATCCCCTACCTAACCCCGCACATTAGGCGCACCGGGTTATAAGGCGCACTGTCGATTTTTGAGAAAATGAAAGGATTTTAAGTGTGCTTTGTAGTCCGAAAAATACGATAAATAAAACGTTGATGGAGGGTTTTGAAGGCTACAACAGTGATTCCCGTTTTTTTTTAAATCATTTTTTAAATCCTAATTAAAAATAAAAAAGGTAACACTTTAGTATGGGGAACATATTCACCATTAATTAGTTGCTTATTAAAGTAACAAAAACTTAATTTAGAGTTGTTTGGACACTAGGGGAACATATAAAGGTTAGGGTTAGGGTTACTAATAAGCAATAATTCTGAGGTTATTGAGGGAAGACTCTTAGTTAATGGTTTACTGCTTGTATAATAAGGCCATGCAGAATAAGGCATTAAGTACTAAATAATGACTAATTAAGAGCCAATATGTTACTAATTTGCATGTTAATAAGCAACTAATTAATGGTGAATATTAGAGATGTCCGATAACATCGGACTGCAGATTTAATCGGCCGATAAATCCTTTAAAATGTAATATCGGAAATTATCGGCATCGGTTTCAACAAGTAAAATGTATGACTTTTTAAAAGGCCGCTGTGTACACGGACGTAGGGAGAAGTACAGAGCGCCAATAAACCTTGAAGGCACTGCCTTTGCGTGTCGGCCCAGTCACATAATATCTACGGCTTTTCACACACATAAGTGAATGCTGCATACTTGGTCAACAGCCATACAGGTCACATTGAGGGTGGCCGTATGAACAAGTTTAACACTGTTACAAATATGCGCCACACTGTGAACCCACACCAAACAAAAATGACAAACACATTTTCGGGAGAACATCCGCACCGTAACACAACATAAACACAACAGAACAAATACCCAGAACCCCTTGCAGCACTAACTCTTCCGGGACGCTACAATATACATCCCTTGCTATGGCATAATAATGTGTTAATTCCACGACTGTATATATCGGTATCGGTAATCAAGAGTTGGACAATATCGGAATATGGGATATCGGCAAAAAAGCCATTATCGGACATCTTTACTCCAAACCAGTGAAGTTGTCACCTTGTGTAAATGGTAAATAAAAAGAGAATACAATGATTTGCAAATCCTTTTCAACTTATATTCAACTGAACAGACTGCAAAGACAAGATATTTAACGTTCGAACTGGTAAATTTAGTTAATTTTTGCAAGTATTAGGAATTTGATGCCTGCGACATGTTTCAAAAAAGCTGGCACAAGTGGCAAAAAAGACTGAGAAAGTTGAGGAATGCTCATCAAACACTTATTTGGAACATCCCACAGGTGAACAGGCTAATTGGGAACAGGTGGGTGCCATGATTGGGTATAAAAGTAGCTTCCATGAAATGCTCAGTCATTCACAAACAAGGATGGGGGCGAGGGTCACCACTTTGTCAACAAATGCCTGAGCAAATTGTCTAAGAACAACATTTCTCAACCAGCTGTTGCAAGGAATTTAGGGATTTCACCATCTACGGTCCGTAATATCATTTTCACACACACAAGTGAATGCCATGCATACTTGGTCAACAGCCATACAGGTCACACTGAGGGTGGCCGTATAAACAAGTTTAACACTGTTACAAATATGCGCCACACTGTGAACCCACACCAAACAAGAATGACAAACACATTTCGGGAGAACATCCGCACCGTAACACAACATAAACACAACAGAACAAATACCCAGAACCCCTTGCAGCACTAACTCTTCCGGGACGCTACAATATACACCCCCCGCTACCCTCCCTCACCTCAACCTCCTCCAAGCTGCTGTTTTGAGGCATGTTAAAAAAAATAATGCACTTTGTGACTTCAATAATAAATATGGCAGTGCCATGTTGGCATTTTTTTTTCCATAACTTGAGTTGATTTATTTTGGAAAACCTTGTTACATTGTTTAATGCAGTGGTTCTCAAATAGGGGTGCGCGTACCCCTGGGGGTACTTGAAGGTATGCCAAGGGGTACGTGAGATTTTTTTTTGAATATTCTAAAAATAGCAACAATTCAAAAATCCTTTATAAATATATTTATTGAATAATACTTCAACAAAATAAATGTTTAGAATTAAGTTCATGATTCCAGATGAATCTCTATTACAATCCCCAAAGAGGGCACTTTAAGTTGATGATTACTTCTATGTGTAGAAATTTTTATTTATAATTGAATCACTTGTTTATTTTTCAACAAGTTTTTAGTTATTTGTATATCTTTTTTTCCAAATAGTTCAAGAAAGACCACTACAAATGAGCAATATGTTGCACTGTTATCAGAGGTGGGTAGTAACGCGCTACATTTACTCCGTTACATCTACTTGAGTAACTTTTGGGATAAATTGTACTTCTAAGAGTAGTTTTAATGCAACATACTTTTACTTTTACTTGAGTATATTTATAGAGAAGAAACGCTACTTTTACTCCGCTACTTTTATCTACATTCAGCTCGCTACTCGCTACTAATTTTTATCGATCTGTTAATGCACGCTTTGTTTGTTTTGGTCTGTCATAGTGCCTGCGTTTCAACAAATAGTCACTGGTGACGTTCACTCCGTTCCACCAATCAGATGTAGTCACTGGTGATGTTGGACCAATCAAACAGAGCCAGGCGGTCACATGACCTGACTTAAACAAGTTGAAAAACTTATTGGGGTGTTACCATTTAGTGGTCAATTGTACGGAATATGTACTGTACTGTGCAATCTACTAATAAAAGTTTCAATCAATCAATCAAAAGTGTGAAGGAAAAAAGATACTTTTTTATTTCAACCGTACATCCCGTCAAAAGCCTAAAGACTGACTGCACAGTTCCTGTCTTCACAATAAAAGTGCCGCTCCATCGCGCCTGCGCTTTCAAAACAAGAGTCTCCGAAAGCCAGCGCAAACAAGCTAGCAAGCTACGGAGTTTGCCGCCAATGTATTTCTTGTAAAGTGTATAAAAACGAATATGGAAGCTGGACAAATAAGATGCCAAAAACCCACCACTTTCATGTGGTATTAGACAGAAAGGAGGAACTTTTTTTCTCCTCCATTTGAAAACGTGGACGCTATCATCACTACTGTCTGATTACAATCAATGCAAGTTATCAGAATCAGGTAATACACCAACTTATATTCTTGTCTTCATGAAAGAAAGGAATCTATATGTGTTAAACATGCATGTATATTCATTAAAACACCTTTAATATGTAAACAAAAACGGCAAACTAAATAAATATAAATTATATACTGTATATATATATGTGTATATATATATATGTGTATATGTATATATATATAAATGTGTGTATGTATATATATACAGGTAAAAGCCAGTAAATTAGAATATTTTGAAAAACTTGATTTATTTCAGTAATTGCATTCAAAAGGTGTAACTTGTACATTATATTTATTCATTGCACACAGACTGATGCATTCAAATGTTTATTTCATTTAATTTTGATGATTTGAAGTGGCAACAAATGAAAATCCAAAATTCCGTGTGTCACAAAATTAGAATATTACTTAAGGCTAATACAAAAAAAGGGATTTTTAGAAATGTTGGCCAACTGAAAAGTATGAAAATGAAAAATATGAGCATGTACAATACTCAATACTTGGTTGGAGCTCCTTTTGCCTCAATTACTGCGTTAATGCGGCGTGGCATGGAGTCGATGAGTTTCTGGCACTGCTCAGGTGTTATGAGAGCCCAGGTTGCTCTGATAGTGGCCTTCAACTCTTCTGCGTTTTTGGGTCTGGCATTCTGCATCTTCCTTTTCACAATACCCCACAGATTTTCTATGGGCTTAAGGTCAGGGGAGTTGGCGGGCCAATTTAGAACAGAAATACCATGGTCCGTAAACCAGGCACGGGTAGATTTTGCGCTGTGTGCAGGCGCCAAGTCCTGTTGGAACTTGAAATCTCCATCTCCATAGAGCAGGTCAGCAGCAGGAAGCATGAAGTGCTCTAAAACTTGCTGGTAGACGGCTGCGTTGACCCTGGATCTCAGGAAACAGAGTGGACCGACACCAGCAGATGACATGGCACCCCAAACCATCACTGATGGTGGAAACTTTACACTAGACTTCAGGCAACGTGGATCCTGTGCCTCTCCTGTCTTCCTCCAGACTCTGGGACCTCGATTTCCAAAGGAAATGCAAAATTTGCTTTCGTCAGAAAACATGACTTTGGACCACTCAGCAGCAGTCCAGCGGCTTTTACCTGTGTGTGTGTGTGTGTGTGTGTATATATATATATATATATATATATATATATATATATATATATATATATACATATACATATGATATGTGTGTGTATGTTACTCATCAGTTACTCAGTACTTGAGTAGTTTTTTCACAACATACTTTTTACTTTTACTCAAGTAAATATTTGGGTGACTACTCCTTACTTTTACTTGAGTAATAAATCTCTAAAGTAACAGTACTCTTACTTGAGTACAATTTCTGGGTACTCTTCCCACCTCTGACTGTTATACAATTTAATAAATCCGAAACTGATGACATAGTCCTGTATTTTACTTCTTTATCTCTTTTTTTTCCACCAAAAATGCTTTGCTCTGATTAGGGGGTACTTGAATTAAAAAGGGGGTACATCACTGAAAAAAGGTTGAGAACCACTGGTTTAATGCATACAGCTGGGCATCAAAACAAAATTAGGCATAATAATGTGTTGATTCCACGACTGTATATATCGGAATCGGTAATTAAGAGTTGGACAATATCGGAATATCGGATATCGGCAAAAAAAGCCATTATCGGACATCTCTAGTGAATATGTGTTCCCCATACTAAAGAGTTACCAAAGTGTGTTCTTGTCTCTCATAATGATTGTGATTGATAGGCAAAAAAAAAAAAAAAAAAAAAAGAACTTCCCTTTTAAGGTTAACTACTAAAATCTAGTGATGAGTGTAAAAATAAGTCATTATGGAAATGTAATGTTAACTGCTTAAATGTCCTTGAATATGAAAAAAAAACAAAAAACCTTCCTCTCCTCCACTGTGGTTTCCAGTCGCCTTAATTGATTTCACACGCGACAACTTGCAGATTTTCTGTTATTATATTGTAAGCGATTGTTCCTCGACAGGCGGTGGAACAAAGACGGCGGCCTCTGCGGCGTTCGCTGGTCTTGCTTTGATAAGCCCTATCGGCTCCCTCTCCTCCAGGATGACGGGGGTATTAGTGCTTTCTGAAGGGTCCGCGGTCCACTTCCTGCTCTTGCCTTTTGTCCGCCAGAGGCCGGCTTATCACAAGACTTCCCCTCCGTGCGCCATGTTCAAAGATTAGGAAACTGGCTTAATTTGAAGGGAGGGGGGGGGCTTTGGAAACAACAAGAAGGGGCTTGCATCCCCTGTGTTTGGTTTTAGGAAGTGGATCTGGATGTCCTTCATTGTAAGCATGCCGCTGTGTGTGTGTGTGTGTGTGAGGGGTGCAGAGAAAGAAATGGGACATATTCTAGTGCTTAGGAATTAAACAACAAAAAAAGATAAAAGCGGCTTAGACTGCTGAGACAAGTGCATCTAAGAGAATGCACAAAAGGAGGGGTGTAAATGGCGGATTCTTGCCCGGCTAAAAACTTATCAAGCGCAGGCTTTGTGCTCAATCCATTTAAGTGAGTCCCTAACACGCCCCTATTGTGTGCCTTTAATGGTGCAAAAGTGACTTGTGCAAGGGGGCTATCGCCTCTTCATGGGGATTACGGCTAAGTGCTTAAGTTGTGGTGAAACCCGGATTTACTGGTGGCAAAGAGAGGAAAAAAAGGGGCAGAGAGGGAGGGCAGGGAAAGGACCCTTAGCAAGGATTTATGTCAGGATGGCAGCGTTTCCTCGTGCGTGTGTGTGTGTGTGTGTGTGTGTGTGTCAACCTTTTTTGAGCCAAGGCACATTTTTTTGCGTTGAAAAAATGCGGAGGCACACCACCAGCAGAAGTCATTAAAGGGGAACATTATCACCAGACCTATGTAAGCGTTAGAGATGCGCGGATAGGCAATTATTTCATCCGCAACCGCATCAGAAAGTCGTCAACCATCCGCAATCCACCCGATCTAACATTTGATCAGAACCGCATCCGCCCGCACCCGCCCGTTGTTATATATCTAGTATAGACGATGCAAGGCATTAGTGAGGTTATAAAGCTTTTGCCTGTTAAAGAAAGGAGACTGATCCAATGCAGCACAGACATTCGCGTGCCACGCTGTCACGACCCAGACGCACACCAGTGCGCAATCATATGGGAGCCGCGCTGAGCGCACCTCCAAGCGCGTCTCGCTGCCGGCGACGGCCGGGTATATGGGCCCGACGCTCCAGCGCCATCCATTTTCAGGGCTAGTTGATTCGGCAGGTGGGTTGTTACACACTCCTTAGCGGGTTCCGACTTCCATGGCCACCGTCCTAGCTGCTGTCTATATCAACCAGGGTGAGCCCCACCCCTTTCGCGAGCGCACTGCGCGCGGAGTGACCCCTGTTACGCGCCCCCGGCAACAGGGGTGGTGGGCAGGTAAGCTGCGCGGGCAGGTAAGCTGCGCGGGCAGAGCGCGCGGAGTGACCCCTGTTACGAGCCACGGGGGTGGCGGGCAGGTAAGCTGCTTACCTGCTGCGCGTGACGCCGGCCGCGGCGAAGGCGGACGAGGCGGGGTGTCGGTGCGGTGGGCGCGGTGGTGACCCTGGACGTGCGTCGGGCCCTTCTCGCGGATCTCCTCAGCTACGGCTCCCGGTGGGGCCCTCTCGGGGGAAGGGGCCTCGGTCCCGGACCCCGGCGAGGCGTCCCTTCTCCGCTCCGTAAAAGTGTCCATCTCTTTTTTTTTTTTTCTTCTGTTGTGGCATATGCAGCAGGTGCCTGCTCGTTTTTCGTATGTGGGTAACAACATTTAACTATGTATATATATTTCCCAATTGGTTTAACTGCCACCCGCCTGACTCTATTTAAAATCTAATTTTTTTTAATTTCAATCGCCCGACCCGACCCGACCCGACCCGACCCAACCCGACCCGCTGATAAAATCTAATTTTTTTAAATTTCATCCGCCCGATCCGCGGATAATCCGCGGACTCCGCGATTGTGCCCACAAACCGCGCATCTCTAGTAAGCGTCAATATATACCTTGATGTTGCAGAAAAAAAGACCATATATTTTTTTTAACCCATTTCCGAACTCTAAATGGGTGAATTTTGGCGAATTAAACGCCAAAGTAGGTGGCAGCAGGTAGCCAACCTATCCCTCCGACCTCCTTCAGCCTTACTGCCCCACCCGATTTCCTAAGATCAGCCGATCAGCTGCTACTGACGGTCCCTGACACAAGGCTGAAGCTTAGAGGTGACAGAGCTTTCGCCGTTGCTGCTCCCAAGCTCTGGAACGACCTACCTCTGAGTGTTAGACAAGCCTCCTCCTCTTCCTGTTTTTAAATCTCTCTTAAAAACATACTTTTATTCCATGGCGTTTAACACTGAGTGATATCCATCCTGCAATGGCGCCCCATAATACACCTGCTGTGAACCTTTTTTTATGTTTTATTTATTCTATTTTATTTATTTATTTTTTATCGTGTTCTGTTTGTGTTGTGTTGTGTTTGCTCAGTACTCATATTATCTTTTAAAGGGGAACATTATCACCAGACCTATGTAAGCGTCAATATATACCTTGATGTTGCAGAAAAAAAAAAAATATTTTTTTAACCGATTTCCGAACTCTAAATGGGTGAATTTTGGCGAATTAAACGCCTTTCTATTATTGTCGCTATAGCTTGCTGTTCTTTCCGCCATGTTTGTTTGTGTTGGCATCACTATGTGACGTCACAGGAAAATGGACGGGTGTATATAACGATGGTTAAAATCAGGCACTTTGAAGCTTTTTTTAGGGATATTGCGTGATGGGTAAAATTTTGAAAAAAACTTTGAAAAATAAAATAAGCCACTGGGAACTGAATTTTAATGGTTTAAACCCTTCTGAAATTGTGATAATATACTGTAATATTTGTTGCAATAAATTATACTATTAAAGTTTAAAAGGCATGCAATTTCAAGCAGTACATATATTTTTTCTGTCAAAATGAAAAAAAATCAATTACATTTAGTGAGAAAATATGAAGTACTTTATTGACACGTATTATTTCCAGGTGTTTGCTGGCCAGATAAAATGATGTTGCGTGCCATATCTGGCCCCCGGGCCTTGAGTTTGACACCTGTGCTGTAGAGCGATACGCTATATAAGCCGCACCCACTATATTTTAGAAGAAATAATATTTTTTTCCTAAATAAGCCGCACCGGACTACAAGCCGCAGATATGTATGTTGTGAAATGAGTTATTCACACAGAAAAACATTTATTTATTCATTTAAAAACCTTAATTGTTTTCAAATGGATTCTGTGAAACGGCAGTAAAACGGTTGTTAAAACAAAACAGAAGTCGTCATCATGGAGCCATTAGCTGCGGAAGCGAGATCTCCAATCAGCTGAACAGACTCTATAACTCCACGGTGACGGTGTGGTGAATTTACTGAGGAATTTGTGAAACTGAAACAATACAGAAATAATGCAATTTTGTGTCAATAATATTAACACAGACTCTATGCCACCTAGTGGTGGGGAGGCTCGTATTACACATTTTTGCTCGCAACCTAAAGCATAACATTAGCCCAGAGACAATCTCTATCCCAGTGGACCCGCTGTACACGCAAAATTATGAATGAACCATAAATTCCTGGCTATAAGATCTTACTTTTTACCTACACTTTGAACCCTGCGGCTTATAAAACGGTGCGGTTAACTTATGAATTTTTCTTAGCTAACGGCCATAATTCTAATATTTTTATTAAACACAAGCTGAGACGCAGAAAAGGTGTGTACGTTTTTGTGCTATGGCGCCATCTTTTGAACGAGTTTCTTCACGTCTACAGGGTGGGATGAGTTTGCTCAGTATAAAAATGAGCTGAAATTTTTGAATGAAATAAACTGCTGTTCTAAATGTGGTCCACTAGATGTCGCAATAGCAATGCTAGTAATTCAATGTCGAGGAAAATGAGCAAACTATATTGATTTTGACATAATTTTTTTACGAAAACAACTCGTATCTACTAAACCGCTCCATATGTGATGTTTGGAGCAGTGTTTTCATGCATATTTGTACGTGTTATCGTAGCATTAGCTAACACGAGTAGATACGAGTTGTTTTCGTTTTATTGTAAAACTTTCAAACGTTCGTAGTGACCGTATGTTAAACGCTATGGACGGCTAGAAGACGGAGCGGCACTTGTACTTCCAGTTCAAAGCACTAAACGGAAGGAAACCCTGTAGACGTGAAGAAGCTCGTCCAAAAGATGGCGCCATGGCACTAACAATTACACACCTTTTCTGCGTCTCAACTTGTGTATAATAAAAATATTAGAATTATGGCCGTTAGCGAAGAAAAATCCATAAATTAACCGCACCGTTTTATAAGCCGCAGGGTTCAAAGCGTAGACTGTAGACCAGGGGTGTCAAACTCAGTCTAGATGGGGGCCACATGGAGAAAAATCTACTCCCAAGTGGGCCGGAAAATAGAACAACATTCTGAAAATGTACAAATCATAATGTTGTTGTTGGGTTTTTTTTACACTTACATGTTGCGGTTAATAGTATTCTACCTTTATTTGTCGTCATTTATACTTTCTGAATAAATTATGTGATAATGTTCATCAGTCAACTCATTGGTGTTCTTTTTTAATCCATCAAGATAAAAAAAAAAAATTAAAATCAATGTAGTTTGCTCATTTTCCTCGACTGGTGCACTAGCATTGAATTACTAGAATTGCTATTGTGACATCTAGTGGACACATTTAGAACAGCAAAAATTTTGTCTCATTTTTATACTGAGCAACCTCATCCCACCCTGTAGACGTTAAACTCGTCCAAAAGATGGCGCCATAGCACAAACAATTACACACCTTTTTTTGCGTCCCAGCTTGTGTTTAATAAAAATATTAGAATTATGGCCGTTAGCGAAGAAAAATCCATAAGTTAACCGCACCGTTTTATAAGCCGCAGGATTCAAAGCGTGGGTAAAAAGTAAAGGCTTATAGTCAGGAATTTATGGTTCATTCATAATTTTGCCTGTAAAGCGGGTCCACTGGGATAGAGATTGTCTCTGGGCTAATGTTATGCTTTAGGTTGCGAGCAAAAAATGTGTAATACGAGCCTCCCCGCCACTAGGTGGCGTAGCGAACGTCCCAGTGGACCCCAAAAGATCCCACCAAAATGTCCGGTTTTACTCGCTAGTGTTAGCTCATGGCTAGTGATCGACATAACTTTGTTTTCCAAGCATGGGAAGGAAGAAAGTGAGTGTGAAGGACAGTGCTGAGGAGTAGAAGTTGATGATATTCATTGAATTAAAGAAAGAAATCATCAAAAACATGACTGAACAACTTGGCGTAGCACTGCTCGTCTGCACCGTAGTCGATAACACCAGTAAAGGATGTTAAAATACTATCTAAGCTGTGTACATTTATCCATTAAAATACGACGTAGCTGCTGATGGTGTGTTTGATGGAGGAGCAGCCGCAGCTGTTCGCTTTCCAAGCTAAATGCTGTACAATAATATTCATACGTCATAACTACTCAAGTTGTTTGTAGTACTTTCAGTTGTATTCTCTTTATATAATAGTTATTATGTAAAGGTTAGTTTTTGTTTTTAAAAGGCATGTTAGACGTTAAAATGGTTTCAATTCATCACAAAGGTCGACGCTATATGAGTTGTTCGAGGTATGTTACAGGACCATTTAAACTCCCATGCCGAGTTAATATCTTTTTTTTTTTTCTGACATCAACATTGGAACTTGTTGGAAAAGTGTAAAAACACAAAACACAATAATTAACTTAGAATTTAATGGCAGCAACACATTGCAAATAAGTTGTCACAGGGGCATTTTTACCACTGTGTTACATGGCCTTTCCTTTTAACAACACTCAGTAAAGGTTTGGGAACTGAGGAGACACATTTTTGAAGCTTCTCAGGTGGAATTCTTTCCCATTCTTGCTTGATGTACAGCTTAAGTTGTTCAACAGTCCGGGGGTCTCCGTTGTGCTATTTTAGGCTTCATAATGCACCACACATTTTCAATGGTCTGGACTACAGGCAGGCCAGTCTAGTACCCGCACTCTTTTACTATGAAGCCACGCTGTTGTAACACGTGGCTTGGCATTGTCTTGCTGAAATAAGCAGGGGCGTCCATGATGACGTTGCTTGGATGGCAACATATGTTGCTCCAAAACCTGTATGTACCTTTCAGCATTAATGGCGCCTTCACAGATGTGTAAGTTACCCATGTCTTGGGCACTAATACACCCCCATACCATCACACATGCTGGCTTTTACACTTTGCGCCTAGAACAATCCGGATGGTTCTTTTCCTCTTTGTTCCGTAGGACACGATGTCCACAGTTTCCCAAAAAAAAATGTGAAATGTGGACTCGTCAGACCACAGAACTTTTCCACTTTGTATCAGTCCATCTTAGATGAGCTCAGGCCCAGCGAAGTCGACGGCGTTTCTGGGTGTTGTTGATAAATGGTTTTCGCCTTGAATAGTAGAGTTTTAACTTGCACTTACAGATGTAGCGACCAACTGTAGTTACTGACAGTGGTTTTCTGAAGTGTTCCTGAGACCATGCGGTGATATCCTTTACACACTGATGTCGCTTTTTGACGCAGTACCGCCCGAGGGATCGGAGGTTCGTAATATCATCGCTTACGTGCAGTGATTTCTCCAGATTCTCTGAACCTTTCGATGATGAAATCCCAAAATTCCTTGCAATAGCTGGTTGAGAAATGTTGTTCTCAAACAATTTGCTCAGGCATTTGTTGACAAAGTGGTGACCCTCGCCCCCATCCTTGTTTGTGAATGACTGAGCATTTCATGGAAGCTGCTTTTATACCCAATCATGGCACCCACCTGTTCCCAATTAGCCTGTTCACCTGTGGGATGTTCCAAATAAGTGTTTGATGAGCATTCCTTGACTTTCTCAGTCTTTTTTGCCACTTGTGCCAGCTTTCTTGAAACATGTTGCAGGCATCAAATTCCAAATGAGCTATCATTTGCAAAAAATAAAGTTAGAACATTAAATATCTTGTTTTTGAAGTCTGTTCAATTGAATATAATTTGAAAAGGATTTGCAAATCATTATATTCTGTTTTTATTTACCATTTACACAACGTGACAACTTCACTGGTTTGGTACTTTAGGCCTGTTGTTATAAAACATTCAAACTTGTATTTATATTAAGTGGAGGATTTAACAATAATTATTTGAAACTGGTCACAGGTAAATGTTACAGCGTTGGTCTCACTCCCAGTCAGTCCAGAGTAGGAATGAGCCCTGATGGGGAAGTCTTGCTCCTCTCACACACACACACACACACACACACACACACACACACACACACACACACACACACACACACACACACACACACACACACACACACACACACACACACACACACACACACACACACACACACTCTCTCTCTTGTATGTCTTACCTTCATGAGACCTCCGAAAAATGCTTACCTCTTTAGGATCACCCTTTCTAGATATATAAAGATTTGTAGTTACAACATTAATAATATATACATACTATGCAAATATAAAAAAGCTTGTTGTGAAAAATGAGTTGGAGTTTCACAAGAAAAAGGTCACAATTTCACAAGAAAAACTAAGAATTTCGGCAGCATTATAATAAAAGTCATAATTCTACTCAACGCAAGTCAAAATGAACATTAAAGCAACAAAAAATGCTGACTTTGGAGCAATGTTCACAGACTCTAGTATTTGGCTCTCTATTAGATGCAATGGTTTTTTGTATTGGGACCACGATTTATGTCCTAACTTGTTCACACCTCCTCATATGGAAGCTACTTTTCCTTGTTGGTGTCTCAAGAAGGGTAGAAATACAAGAACACACACACACTCACAAACACACACACATTCTTGTATTTCTTACCTTCTTGAGACCTCCAAAAAATGCCTACCTCTTTAGGACCACCCTTTCTAGATATATAAAGATTTGTAGTTACAATATTAATAATATATACAAACTATGCAAATATAAAAAAGCTTGTTGTGAAAAATGAGTTGGAGTTTCACAAGAAAAAGGTCACAATTTCACAAGAAAAACTTAGAATTTTGGCAGTATTATAATAAAAGTCATAATTCTACTCAACGCAAGTCAAAATGAACATTAAATCAACAAAAAATGCTGACTTTGGAGCAATGTTCACAGACTCTAGTATTTGGCTCTCTATTAGATGCAATGGTTTTCTGTATTGGGACCACGATTTATGTCCTAACTTGTTCACACCTCCTCATATGGAAGCTACTTTTCCTTGTTGGTGTCTCAAGAAGGGTACAAATACAAGAACACACACACACACTCACAAACACACACACATTCTTGTATTTCTTACCTTCTTGAGACCTCCAAAAAATGCCTACCTCTTTAGGACCACCCTTTCTAGATATATAAAGATTTGTAGTTACAATATTAATAATATATACATACTATGCAAATATAAAAAAAAGCTTGTTGTGAAAAATGAGTTGGAGTTTCACAAGAAAAAGGTCACAATTTCACAAGAAAAACTTAGAATTTCGGCAGTATTATAATAAAAGTCATAATTCTACTCAACGCAAGTCAAAATGAACATTAAATCCAAAAAAAATACTGACTTTGGAGCAATGTTCACAGACTCTAGTATTTGGCTCTCTATTAGATGCAATGGTTTTCCGTATTGGGACCATTATTTATGTCCTAACTTGTTCACACCTCCTCATATGGAAGCTACTTTTACCTGTTGATGTCTCAAGAAGGGTAGAAATACAAGAACACACACACACACACATACACTCACAAACACACACGTACAGACACACACATTCTTGTATTTCTTACCTTCTTGAGACCTCCGAAAAATGCCTACCTCTTTAGGACCACCCTTTCTAGATATATAAAGATTTGTAGTTACAATATTAATAATAAATACATACTATGCAAATATAAAAAAAAGCTTGTTGTGAAAAATGAGTTGGAGTTTCACAAGAAAAAGGTCACAATTTCACAAGAAAAACTTAGAATTTCGGCAGTATTATAATAAAAGTCATAATTCTACTCAACGCAAGTCAAAATGAACATTAAATCAACAAAAAATGCTGACTTTGGAGCAATGTTCACAGACTCTAGTATTTGGCTCTCTATTAGATGCAATGGTTTTCCGTATTGGGACCATGATTTATGTCCTAACTTGTTCACACCTCCTCATATGGATGCTACTTTTACCTGTTGATGTCTCAAGAAGGGTAGAAATACAAGAACACACACACACACACACACACACACACACACACACACACACACACACACACACACACACACACACACACACACACACACACACACTCACAAACACACACACATTCTTGTATTTCTTACCTTCTTGTGACCTCCGAAAAATGCTTACCTCTTTAGGATCACCCTTTCTAGATATATAAAGATTTGTAGTTACAATATTAATAATATATACAAACTATGCAAATATAAAAAAGCTTGTTGTGAAAAATGAGTTGGAGTTTCACAAGAAAAAGGTCACAATTTCACAAGAAAGACTTAGAATTTCGGCAGTATTATAATAAAAGTCATAATTCTACTCAACGCAAGTCAAAATGAACATTAAAGCAACAAAAAATGCTGACTTTGGAGCAATGTTCACAGACTCTAGTATTTGGCTCTCTATTAGATGCAATGGTTTTCCGTATTGGGACCACGATTTATGTCCTAACTTGTTCACACCTCCTCATGTGGAAGCTACTTTTACCTGTTGATGTCTCAAGAAGGGTAGAAATACAAGAACACACACACACACACACACACACACACACACTCACAAACACACACACATTCTTGTATTTCTTACCTTCTTGAGACCTCCGAAAAATGCTTACCTCTTTAGGATCACCCTTTCTAGATATATAAAGATTTGTAGTTACATTATTAATAATATATACAAACTATGCAAATATAAAAAAGCTGGTTGTGAAAAATGAGTTGGAGTTTCACAAGAAAAAGGTCACAATTTCACAAGAAAAACTAAGAATTTCGGCAGTATTATAATAAAAGTCATAATTCTACTCAACGCAAGTCAAAATGAACATTAAAGCAACAAAAAATGATGACTTTGGAGCAATGTTCACAGACTCTAGTATTTGGCTCTCTATTAGATGCAATGGTTTTCCGTATTGGGACCATGATTTATGTCCTAACTTGTACACACCTCCTCATATGGAAGCTCCTTTTACCTGTTGATGTCTCAAAAAGGGTAGAAATACAACAACACACACACATTCTTGTATTTCTTACCTTCTTGAGACCTCCGAAAAATGCTTACCTCTTTAGGATCACCCTTTCTAGATATATAAAGATTTGTAGTTACAATATTAATAATACATACAAACTATGCAAATATAAAAAAGCTTGTTGTGAAAAATGAGTTGGAGTTTCACAAGAAAAAGGTCACAATTTCACAAGAAAGACTTAGAATTTCGGCAGTATTATAATAAAAGTCATAATTCTACTCAACGCAAGTCAAAATGAACATTAAATCAACAAAAATTGCTGACTTTGGAGCAATGTTCACAGACTCTAGTATTTGGCTCTCTATTAGATGCAATGGTTTTCCGTATTGGGACCACGATTTATGTCCTAACTGGTTCACACCTCCTCATATGGAAGCTACTTTTACCTGTTGATGTCTCAAGAAGGGTAGAAATACAACAACACACACACATTCTTGTATTTCTTACCTTCTTGAGACCTCCGAAAAATGCCTACCTCTTTAGGACCACCCTTTCTAGATGTATAAAGATGTGTATTTACAACATTAATAATATATACATACTATGCAATAATAAAAAAGCTTGTTGTGAAAAAGGAGTTGGAGTTTCACAAGAAAAAGGTCACAATTTCACAAGAAAAACTAAGAATTTCGTCAGTATTATAATAAAAGTCATAATTCTACTCAACGCAAGTCAAAATGAACATTAAAGCAACAAAAAATGCTGACTTTGGAGCAATGTTCACAGACTCTAGTATTTGGCTCTCTATTAGATGCAATGGTTTTCCGTATTGGGACCACGATTTATGTCCTAACTTGTTCACACCTCCTCATATGGAAGCTACTTTTACCTGTTGATGTCTCAAGAAGGGTAGAAATACAAGAACACACACACACACTCACAAACACACACATATTCTTGTATTTCTTACCTTCTTGTGACCTCCGAAAAATGCCTACCTCTTTAGGACCACCCTTTCTAGATATATAAAGATGTGTATTTACAACATTAATAATATATACAAACTATGCAAATATAAAAAAGCTTGTTGTGAAAAATGAGTTGGAGTTTCACAAGAAAAAGGTCACAATTTCACAAGAAAAACTAAGAATTTCGGCAGTATTATAATAAAAGTCATAATTCTACTCAACGCAAGTCAAAATGAACATTAAAGCAACAAAAAATGCTGACTTTGGAGCAATGTTCACAGACTCTAGAGATGGTGTGGACAATTCTGGTGCAGAAGCTGAGTTGCTTGGATGAGGACCGAGGATGTGTCGCTGAAACATTTGTGCCCCCAAATAGTTGAATGAGTAAAAAGACAGAATCCTGACACATGATCGGCAGCTGTGGAGGAGGCAGCTTCTCCTTGACCATTGTGTCTCTCTTTGTGTGTCTGAGCTAACAAAGTAGAGCGAGGTAAAGTGCAGAGCACCTGTCCTTTCGTGTCGCACACCTTTCCCTTGAGCACACAACAACACCCAACACTGAGCAAAGATGAAGAAAGGGTCCAACGACCGCTCCAGGCACCTATTCAAATAATAAAAAAATAAAAAAGACACGGAACCTTCTGTCTGGTCGGCCCGCCGAAGCCTTGATATGTTGCTCAAAAGCCGGCGAGGCCATTGTGTGCGTCCGCGCCTTTTGTTGCCTCATATTCAAGCAGCGGCGCATGATTGCGGTGATGATGGTCGTGATGATGATGATGGCGACGGCGGCGGCGATAGCTTAAGGAGACGCAGCTGCCGGGGAGGTTGACAGACACGCAGACAATCGCCATGTTTGCTCAAGACAAGGTACACTGTGGACCTTCAAAGTGGAGGCTGCTGAATGCTGTGTGCGTGTGTGTGTGAGTGTGTGTGTGTGTGTGTGTGTTTCTATCCTTCTTGAGACATCAACAAGGAAAAGTACTTTCCATATGAGGAGGTGTGAACAAGTTAGGACATAAATCATGGTCCCAATAGGGAAAACCATTGCATCTAATAGAGAGCCAAATACTAGAGTCTGTGAACATTGCTCCAAAGTCAGCATTTTTTGTTGATTTAATGTTCATTTTGACTTGCGTTGAGTAGAATTATGACTTTTATTATAATACTGCCAAAATTCTTAGTTTTTCTTGTGAAATTGTGACATTTTTCTTGTGAAACTCCAACTAATTTTTCACAACAAGCTTTTTTTATATTTGCATAGTATGTATATATTATTAATGTTGTAAATACACATCTTTATATATCTAGAAAGGGTGGTCCTAAAGAGGTAAGCATTTTTCAGAGGTCTCAAGAAGGTTAGAAATACAAGAATGTGTGTTTGTGAGTGTGTGTGTTCTTGTATTTCTACCCTTCTTGAGACACCAACAAGGAAAAGTGGCTTCCATATGAGGAGGTGTGAACAAGTTAGGACATAAATCATGGTCCCAATACGGAACACCATTGCATCTAATAGAGAGCTAAATACTAGAGTCCGTGAACATTGCTCCAAAGTCAGCATTTTTTGTTGCTTTAATGTTCATTTTGACTTGCGTTGAGTAGAATTATGACTTTTATTATAATACTGCCGAAATTCTAAGTTTTTCTTGTGAAATTGTGAGCTTTTTCTTGTGAAACTCCAACTCATTTTTCACAACAAGCTTTATTATTTGCATAGTATGTATTTATTATTAATAATGTAACTACAAATCTTTATATATCTAGAAAGGGTGGTCCTAAAGAGGTAGGCATTTTTCGGAGGTCTCAAGAAGATAAGAAATACATGAATGTGTGTGTGTTCTTGTATTTCTACCCTTCTTGAGACATCAACAGGTAAAAGTAGCTTCCATATGAGGAGGTGTGAACAAGTTAGGACATAAATCATAGTCTCAATACGGAAAACCATTGCATCTAATAGAGAGCCAAATACTAGAGTCTGTGAACATTGCTCCAAAGTCAGCATTTTTTGTTGATTTAATGTTCATTTTGACTTGCGTTGAGTAGAATTATGACTTTTATTATAATACTGCCGAAATTCTAAGTTTTTCTTGTGAAATTGTGACCTTTTTCTTGTGAAACTCACAACAAGCTTTTTTTTATATTTGCATAGTATGTATTTATTATTAATATTGTACCGGTAACTACAAATCTTTATATATCTAGAAAGGGTGGTCCTAAAGAGGTAGGCATTTTCTCAAGAAGGTAAGAAATACAAGAGTGTGTGTGTGTGTGTGTGTGTGTGTGTGTGTGTGTGTGTGTGTGTGTGTGTGTGTGTGTGTGTGACATAAATCGTGGTCCCAATACGGAAAAACCATTGCATCTAATAGAGAGCCAAATACTAGAGTCTGTGAACATTGCTCCAAAGTCAGCATTTTTTGTTGATTTAATGTTCATTTTGACTTGCGTTGAGTAGAATTATGACTTTTATTATAATACTGCCGAAATTCTAAGTTTTTCTTGTGAAATTGTGACCTTTTTCTTGTGAAACTCCAACTCATTTTTCACAACAAGCTTTTTTTTTATTTGCAGAGTATGTATTTATTATTAATGTTGTAACTACAAATCTTTATATATCTAGAAAGGGTGGTCCTAAAGAGGTAGGCATTTTTCGGAGGTCTCAAGAAGGTAAGAAATACAAGAATGTGTGTGTGTGTGTGTGTGTGTGTGTGTGTGTGTGTGTGTGTGTGTGTGTGTGTATGTGTGTGTGTTCTTGTATTTCTACCCTTCTTGAGACACCAACAAGGAAAAGTAGCATCCATATGAGGAGGTGTGCACAAGTTAGGACATAAATCATGGTCCCAATACGGAAAACCATTGCATCTAATAGAGAGCCAAATACTAGAGTCTGTGAACATTGCTCCAAAGTCAGCATTTTTTTGTTGATTTAATGTTCATTTTGACTTGCGTTGAGTAGAATTATGACTTTTATTATAATACTGCCGAAATTATAAGTTTTTCTTGTGAAATTGTGACCTTTTTCTTGTGAAATTCCAACTCATTTTTCACAACAAGCTTTTTTTATATTTGCATAGTATGTATATATTATTAATGTTGTAACTACAAATCTTTATATATCTAGAAAGGGTGGTCCTAAAGAGGTAAGCATTTTTCGGAGGTCTCAAGAAGGTAAGAAATACAACAATGTGTGTGTGTGTGTGTGTGTGTGTGTGTGTGTGTGTGTGTGTGTGTGTGTGTGTGTGTGTGTGTTCTTGTATTTCTACCCTTCTTGAGACATCAACAGGTAAAAGTAGCTTCCATATGAGGAGGTGTGAACAAGTTAGGACATAAATCATGGTCCCAATACGGAAAACCATTGCATCTAATAGAGAGCCAAATACTAGAGTCTGTGAACATTGCTCCAAAGTCAGCATTTTTTGTTGCTTTAATGTTTATTTTGACTTGCGTTGAGTAGAATTATGACTTTTATTATAATACTGCCGAAATTCTAAGTTTTTCTTGTGAAATTGTGACCTTTTTCTTGTGAAATTCCAACTCATTTTTCACAACAAGCTTTTTTTATATTTGCATAGTATGTATTTATTATTAATGTTGTAACTACAAATCTTTATATATCTAGAAAGGGTGGTCCTAAAGAGGTAGGCATTTTTCGGCGGAGTGTGCGTGTGTGTGTGTGTGTGTGTGTGCGTGTGTGTGTGTGTGTGTGTGTGTGTGTGTGTGTGTGTGTGTGTGTGTGTGTGTGTGTGTGTGTGTGTGTGTGTGTGTGTGTGTGTGTGTGTGTTCTTGTATTTCTACCCTTCTTGAGACATCAACAAGGAAAAGTAGCATCCATATGAGGAGGTGTGCACAAGTTAGGACATAAGTTGTGGTCCCAACACGGAAAACCATTGCATCTAATAGACTGTAGAAAGAGTGTGAATTCCACTTCCTGGATGACATCACATCTGGACCTTTGACCCCAAATATAACCGTCAACTTGTGTCAGTTTTAAGGGTGTAACGGTACGTGTATTTGTATTGAACCGTTTCGGTACGGGGGTTTCAGTTCGGTTCGGAGGTGTACCGAACAAGTTTCCACACGGACATATTAAGTAGCGAACCACACGTCGTGTAAACAATGCAGACCGAGGCACAACACACAGCATGCTAGCAGCGACCGGGCTACGACGACAAAGCGAAAGCGGTTTGCCGACATTGTTCAGCAGCGGTAGGGTATGCTTCTACCAACACGTCAAACATTCTAACCCGTTTGAAGCGTCACCACCCCCAAGTGAACATGGCTTCAACGGAGAGAAAGACGAGCGTGGTGCAAACACCGCATTCAAGCAGCCTCTCCTCGGCGAGTCAGGCAGGGCTAAAGCAATAACAAATGTTTTTATAGCAGCAAATTTAAGACCATATTGCATTGAAAACTAGATTTTGACCCACTTCTTCTTTCTGCAGACAATGTGGATATACTGATTTTTCTGGCAAAAAACATGAAGATTGAGTGAAAGTCACCAGGGTTAAAGGGGAACATTATCACAATTTCAGAAGGGTTAAAACCATTAAAAATCAGTTCCCAGTGGCTTATTTTATTTTTCGAAGTTTTTTTCAAAATTTTACCCACCACGCAATATCCCTAAAAAAAGCTTCAAAGTGCCTGATTTTAACCATCGTTATATACACCCGTCCATTTTCCTGTGACGTCACATAGTGATGCCAATACAAACAAACAGCAAGCTATAGCGACATTAGCTCGGATTCAGACTCGGATTTCAGCGGCTTAAGCGATTCAACAGATTACGCATGTATTGAAACGGATGGTTGTAGTGTGGAGGCAGGTAGCAAAAACCAAATTGAAGAAGAAACTGAAGCTTTTGAGCCATATCGGTTTGAACCGTATGCAAGCGAAAGCGACGAAAACGACACGACAGCCAGCGACACGGGAGAAAGCGAGGACGAATTCGGCGATCGCCTTCTAACCAACGATTGGTATGTGTTTGTTTGGCATTAAAGGAAACTAACAACTATGAACTAGGTTTACAGCATATGAAATACATTTGGCAACAACATGCACTTTGAGAGTGCAGACAGCCCAATTTTCATCAATTAATATATTCTGTAGACATACCCTCATCCGCTCTCTTTTCCTGAAAGCTGATCCGTCCAGTTTTGGAGTTGATGTCAGCATCTGCTTTGAGTGTCGCAGGATATCCACACATTCTTGCCATCTCTGTCGTAGCATAGCTTTCGTCGGTAAAGTGTGCGGAACAAACGTCCAATTTCTTGCCACTTTGGCATCTTTGGGCCACTGGTGCAACTTGAATCCGTCCCTGTTGGTGTTGTTACACCCTCCGACAACACACCGACGAAAGTGAGAAAATGGCGGATTGCTTCCCGATGTGACGTCATCGCTCCGAGAGTGAATAATAGAAAGGCGTTTAATTCGCCAAAATTCACCCATTTAGAGTTCGGAAATCGGTTAAAAAAATATATGGTCTTTTTTCTGCAACATCAAGGTATATATTGACACTTACATAGGTCTGGTGATAATGTTCCCCTTTAAACAAGTTGAAAAACTTATTGGGGTGTTACCATTTAGTGGTCAATTGTACGGAATATGTACTGTACTGTGCAATCTACTAATAAAAGTCTCAATCAATCAATCAATCAAAAAAAGCGCTTTATATGTAGAAAGGTTTTGTTAAGAAACCATTCTGAGCCTTATCTTATTTAGTTTTTATTAAATAAATAACCAAAAAATTTTTATTTTTTTGTTTTCTTACTGTACCGAAAATTAACCGAACCGTGACCTCTAAACCGAGGTACGTACCGAACCGAAATTTTTGTGTACCGTTAGTCAGATCATTTAAAATCAATACATTTCCTGCATGTTGAAATATAGAAATCCACGCAATCTTAACCCAGAGAGGCCTGCATCCTCCTCGGGAGGCCTCTCGAGCTCCTCCATCTTGCATGGTGCTTCTAGGATGCGCTCGTGCCGCTGGTGTCAGTGTTGTTTTTTTTTCTCTCCTCCCGACTTAAGCTCCAGATGCTGAGAGGGCTCCTTGCGCTGGCGCTGCTGCAAGGGGGCCAAAGAGGTTAATGCACCCAGGGAGGAAGAGAAGCAACCAGCTGTTGGCCTTCTAATGTTTAAAACCTCCTCTCCTCTATTCTTTACACACACACACACACACACTCCCGCCCCCCTTTAAAGAAAGAAATCCCGGCAATAAAATGCGCTCAAATGGCGAAACATCTGCTGGGAGCATTTCAGTGCAGCCAAGAGCGTCTTAACTCCTCCTGAGCAACAATATGAGGCCATTTTCTGGGCTTGGACGTCAGGGACTTAGAAAGAGATAAGAGGAGATAATGGCTGGATGGGAGACTTGGGGAGGGGCCCGGCTGCAAATGCACAATCAGGAGGTCGGCACGGAGATGGAGAGGGGGGGGGGGGGGAGTAGGGAGGGTTTCTGAGGCCAAAGGAAAGTGGTTTGGTAAACAATGTCCCCGCATTAGAATGGTAATCTCAACATGGCTTGGTTCCGATAAAGATGCGCGTTATCCTCAAGGGGGCGGGGCTCTGCTAATGTACGTGTGCAGGTCTCCACGGTGGAACTTTGAAATAAAAACGTGCAACCTCATTGCCCGTACTTAAAAAATTTGACTCTGATAGGCGCCGTGCCCCCAATAAATCACCGGATATAAATAAGCACCACGCAAAAAGAAAAATAGCAGGTGACTGACGTCTTTACTCCGCTATGCGGATTAAATGACATCAAAATAGCAATTGTAATAGACATTAAAAAAAATATTATTCAAATGATCTAATTATTATTTTAACAAAATACAAAATATGTATTATTAATTCAATTTATTTAAGGAAGGAAAAATAAATAAAACATGGATACCATATTTTTTAAATTATACTAACTAAGACCTTACCTTTAACACCAAAAACTCAGTCGCCTATATACCGTGCCCAATAAATGTTTTATCCCTAATATAAGACACACGAACAACAGCAAAGACTACCTTTACACTGTTCCTAATAAATGCCTTAATTCTAACATAAGACATTAAAATACCAAAGCCTTTGCCACCTGTATAACTTAATCCGATAAATGCCTTATCCCTAATATGAACGACACCAAAAACGTTGTTACCTATACACCATACTCAATAATGTCCTTATCCATAATATAAGTCACACAAACAACATTAAATACTTTGTTACCTATATATACCATACCCAAAAATGCCTTATCCCTCATACAAAACACATGAACAACACCAAATAATTTGGTACCTATATACCGGACCCAATAAATGTCTAATACCAAATATAAGCCACATGAACAACATTAAAACCTTGTTACCTAGATACCTTACCCAATAAATGTCTAATCCCTAATATGAGAGACACGAACACAACCAAACACTTTACCTATATACCATACCCAATAAATGCCTTATTCATAATTTAAGACACAGTAATGTCATCAAACTTTGTTACCTAGATACCTTACCCAAATAAATGTCTAATCAGTGATTCAAAACACACGAACACCACCAAATACTTTGTCACTTACTGTATATACCGTACCCCAATAAATGTATCCCTAATATAAGACACATGGACAACACCAAAAACTCAGTTGCCTATATACCGTACCCTATAAATGTTTTATCCCTAATATAAGACACACGAACAACAGCAAAGACTACTACCTATATATTGCACCCAATAAATGCCTTAATTCTAATATAAGACATGTTAAAATACCAAAGCCTTTGCCACCTGTATAACTTAATCCGATAAATGCCTTATCCCTAATACGAACGACACCAAAAACGTTGTTACCTATACACCATACTCAATAATGGCCTTATCCACAATATAATTACACAAACAACATTAAATACTTTACTTATATATACCATACCCAAAAAATGCCTTATCCCTCATACAAAACACATGAACAACACCAAATAATTTGGTACCTATAAACAACAGCAACTAATCGATTAAATAAATTAAAAAAATAGTTGCCGATTAATTTAGTCATCGATTCGTTGGATCTATGCTATGCGCAGAGGATTTATTTTTATTTTTATAAACCTTTATTTATAAACTGCAACATGTACACACAGCTGAGAAACAATAATCAAAATAAGTATGGTGCCAGTATGCTGTTTTTCCCCCCAATAAAATACTGGAAAGGATAGAAATGTAGTTTGTCTCTTTTATTCGATTATTAATCGATTAATCGGAGTAATAATCCACAGATTAATCAATTATCAAATTACTTGTTAGTTGCAGCCCTAATTCTAATATAAGACATATTAAAATACCAAAGCCTTTGCCACCTGCATAACTTAATCCGAAAAATGCCTTATCCCTAAAATGAACAACGCTTAAAACTTTGTTACCTATACAATAATGACCTTATAAATTACTCAAACAACATCAAAGACTGCGTTACCTACCGTATTTTCCGGACTATAATATTTTTTTTCCTCAAAACTCTTATGACCCGGTGCGCCTAATGTACGGGATAATTCTGGTTTTGCTTAACGACCTCGAAGCAATTTTATTTGGTACATGGTATAATGATAAGTGTGACCAGTAGATGGCAGTCAAACATAAGAGAAACGTGTAGACTGCACTATGATGGCAATACGACTCAAGTAAACAACACCAACATTTTCTATGTTCCATTGAAAATATAGAACATTACACACGGCGCTCAAAAATCTATCAAAATGTTTTAGTACGACTTTGGTAAGCTATGAAGCCGCACCTCTTGATGGATTGTCGGTGCGTTAAACATACCAGTATTATTATGGTGTGTGTATAAGGTAAGACATATCTGGTGTTTTGTTTTGCAATATTATGCAAAAGCAACTTTTCTTACCTTCTGGTACCTGCTGATCTGTATTTGGGATCTGCATAAGTCCTGAAAAATCGATAAGCTTCTTCTTTTTTTCTATCTTCTTGTTATGTGACATTCATCCTCCGCTGTTGCCATTTCTAATATAAAGTAGTGTAAAGTTCTTACTTATATCTGTCAGTAAACTCGGCATGAAAGCGCTAAAACATACCGGTGTAGTGAGTTTACATTATTCACCCAAGGAACTTTAGTTATTAGAGAGTTCCGGTCGGACGGTTTTTCACGGGACACATTTCCGGCGTTGTTGTTGTTTCCGGATGAGGAGATGCTGCTCCGTTATTGATTGAAGTAAAGTGTGAATGTCATTAAAACAGTTAGCGCCATCTTTTGACACTTCTTCCACTCCCGTCCTTGCACGCTACACCGCTACAACAAAGATGACGGAGAGAAGACGCCGCCGAAGGTGAGCCACGTAAATAAGACCGCCCACAAAACGGCGCAGCTTGAAGGTGATGTGTAAAACATCATCTATGCAACATTTTGAGCAAAGAACCACCATTACATGTTATGTAGACCACAAGGAAGTCTTTTACATTTAGAAAATAAATAATAATAATATGACTCCTTTAATGCGCCTTATAATCCGGTTCGCCTTAGTTGTGGGGGGACTGCGTAGCGCAGATGGCAGAGTGGCCGTGCCAGCAACCTGAGGGTTCCTGGTTCGATCCCCACCTTCTACCAACCTCGTCACGTCCGTTGTGTCCTTGAGCAAGACACTTGTGTGTGAATGGGTGAATGTGGAAATAGTGTCAGAGCGCTTTGAGTACCTTGAAGGTAGAAAAGCGCTATACAAGTATAACCCATTTATCATGAAAAAACATGGAAAATAGACCATTCATCGGCAGAAAATACGGTATATTCACCATACCTAAAAAATGCCATATCCTTAAAGGGGAACATTATCACCAGACCTATGTAAGCGTCAATATATACCTTGATGTTGCAGAAAAAAGACCATATATTTTTTTTAACCGATTTCCGAACTCTAAATGGGTGAATTTTGCCGAATTAAACGCCTTTCTATTATTCGCTCTCGGAGACATCGGGAAGCAATCCGCCATTTTCTCAAACACAGAGTCAAATCAGCTCTGTTATTTTCCGTTTTTTCGACTGTTTTCCGTACCTTGGAGACATCATGCCTCGTCGGTGTGTTGTCGGAGGGTGTAACAACACGAACAGGGACGGATTCAAGTTGCACCAGTGGCCCAAAGATGCCAAAGTGGCAAGAAATTGTTCCGCACACTTTACCGACGAAAGCTATGCTACGACAGAGATGGCAAGAATGTGTGGATATCCTGCGACACTCAAAGCAGATGCATTTCCAACCATAAAGTCAAAGAAATCTGCCGCCAGACCCCCATTGAATCTGCCGGAGTGTGTGAGCAATTCAGGGACAAAGGTACTCGGTAGCACGGCAAGCAATGGCGGCAGTTTGTTCCCGCAGACGAGCGAGCTAAACCCCCTGGATGTCTTGGCTCACACCGTCCCTTATGCCACCGAAGATGATCAAGAGAAGAATATCGACCCTAGCTTCCCTGGCCTGCTGACATCAACTCCAAAACTGGACAGATCAGCTTTCAGGCAAAGAGCGCGGATGAGGGTATGTCTACAGAATATATTAATTGATGAAAATTGGGCTGTCTGCACTCTCAAAGTGCATGTTGTTGCCAAATGTATTTCATATGCTGTAAACCTAGTTCATAGTTGTTAGTTTCCTTTAATGCCAAACAAACACATACCAATCGTTGGTTAGAAGGCGATCGCCGAATTCGTCCTCGCTTTCTCCCGTGTCGCTGGCTGTCGTGTCGTTTTCGTCGGTTTCGCTTGCATACGGTTCAAACCGATATGGCTCAATAGCTTCAGTTTCTTCTTCAATTTGGTTTTCGCTACCTGCCTCCACACTACAACCATCCGTTTCAATACATGCGTAATCTGTTGAATCGCTTAAGCCGCTGAAATCCGAGTCTGAATCCGAGCTAATGTCGCTATAGCTTGCTGTTCTTTCCGCCATGTTTGTGTGACGTCACAGGAAAATGGACGGGTGTATATAACGATGGTTAAAATCAGGCACTTTGAAGTTTTTTTTTAGGGATATTGCGTGATGGGTAAAATTTTGAAAAAAAACTTTGGTAAATAAAATAAGCCACTGGGAACTGATTTTTAATGGTTTTAACCATTCTGAAATTGTGATAATGTTCCTCTTTAACAAATGTCAGGTACTTTCTGCCGGTTGAGTCACTGAAGGCCTTCATGTGCAGTCAGTTCCAAGACTATGTATGACTAGAGCAGGGGTCGGCAACCTTTACCAGTCAAAGAGCCATTTTGACCAGTTTCACAAATAATAGACAACAATGGGAGCCGCAAACATTTTTGGAAATTTTAAATGATATAACACCGCATACAAAGTCTTTATTTTACTTTATGCTATGTATAAACCAGGGGTCTCAGACATGCTGCCCACACCTTTCTATGGAATTGGAAAGCTGGTGCGGCACGCAAGTTTTAAATGCATGGCGCTTGTCAGCGTCGTGCGTGCCGTGATGGTACACTCTTAGAAATAAGGGTTCTAAAAGGGTTCTTCTACAAGGGCTGAGGTTCTAACTGGAACCATTTGCTTCTGAAAAACCCTTTCCCGAAGAAAGGATTTTTCAAGGGTTCTTGGTAACGCTAATGGTTCCAGTAAGAACCATTTTGATCCAGAGAACCCTTTAAAACCCCTTTTCTGAATAATTGGTTTTAAAAGGGTTCTCACTAACACTAAGGGTTTTTTGATCCAGAGAACCGTTTTTGGAAGAAAGAGTTCTTCAGGGATTGTTGAAAGCATGGGTAAGATCCTGTGTCACCAGGGACATACTTCCTGATAACATTTGCCAATAATGGTGCCTATCTTTAAATAAATCTTTTTCTCATTAAAATGTTTTGAATGTTTGTTCAATGTCAACATGATAAATGACCACAATATAATATGAACTAAACTGATCTGTAGAATACAATATGGTTCTTTATAGAACCCTCAGAAGACAAGACGGTTATCGGTGAAAACCTTTGAAAAGGGATGTTTTTAGAACCCCCTGTGTCAGGTCTAGATGAAACCCTTGAAACATGAAAGAGTTCTTTGTGGAACTCCCTGTGTGGGTTCTAGATGAAACCCTTGAAACATGAAAGGGTTCTTAGTGGAACTCCCTGCATGGGTTCTAGATGAAACCCTTGACAAACGAAAGGGTTCTTAGTGGAACTCCCTGTGTGGGTTCTAGATGAACGTCTTGAAATACAAAAGGGTTCTTAGTGGAACTCCCTGTGTGGGTTCTAGATGAAACCCTTGAAACATGAAAGGGATCTTAGTGGAACTCCCTGCGTGGGTTCTTTGTAGAACCTCTCATGGGGGGTTCTGGGTGGAACCTTACACACACAGTTCTAGGTAGAACCCTCCAAAAGGGTTCCAGGTGGAACCTTTATAAAAAGGTTCTACCTGGAGCCAAAAAGGGTTCTCCTATGAGGACGAGCCGAAGAACCTTATATGGTTCTACTTAGCACTTTTATTTCTAAGAGTGTACAGCATATAGCACCCACTACAACCAGCGTGCCTGATCAACCACACGTTGAATGAGGCTTCCGCTTGCTCACGTAGGTGACAGCAAGGCATACTTGTTCAACAACCACACAGGTTACACTGACGGTGGCGGTATAAAAAAAACTTTAACACTCTTACTAATAATGCGCCACACTGTGAACCCACACCAAACAAGAATGACAAACACATTTCGGGAGAACATCTGCACCGTAACACAACATAAACACAACAGGACAAATACCCAGAATCCCACGCAGCCCTAACTTGTCCGGGTTACCAAACCCCGCCCACCTCAACCGACGCACAGAGAGGGGGGGGGTTGATGTGTGAGGGAGCAGGGTTGGGGTGGGGGCGGGGTTTGGTGGTAGCAGGGGTGTATAATGTAGCTCGGAAAAGTCGGGGCTGCATGGGATTCTGGGTGTTTGTTCTGTTGTGTTTATGTTGTGTTAATGTGCAGATGTTCTCCCGAAATGTGTTTGTCATTCTTGTTTGGTTTTGGTTCAAAGTGTGGCACATTATTAGTAAGAGTGTTAAAGTTGTTTTATATGGTCACCGTCAGTGTAACCTGTGTGGCTGTTGACCAAGTATGCCTTGCTGTCATGTACGTGTGCAAGCAGCAGATGTACCGTATTTTCCGCACCATAAGCCGCCCCGTGTTATAAGCCGCGCCTTCAATGAACGGCATATTTCAAAACTTTGTCCACCTATAAGCCGCCCCGTGTTATAAGCCGCATCTAACTGCGCTACAGGGAATGTCAAAAAAACAGTCAGATAGGTCAGTTAAACTTTAATAATATATTAAAAACCAGCGTTCTAACAACTCTGTTCACTCCCAAAATGTACGCAAATGTGCAATCACAAACATAGTAAAATTCAAAATAGTGCATCAATAACTTAATGTTGCTCGAACGTTAATGTCACAACACACAAAATAAACATAACACTCACTTTCTGAAGTTATTCTTCATTCATAAATCCCTCGAATTCTTCTCCTACGGTGTCCGAATTAAAAAGTTGGGCGAATACGGGATCCAAAATGGCCGGCTCCGTCTCGTCGAAGTCATCAGAGTCAGTGTCGCTGTTGTTTTTCCAGCAGTTCCGTGAATCCTGCCTTCCGGAAAGCTCGGACCACAGTTGAGACCGAAATATCCGCCCAGGCATTTACGATCCACTGGCAGATGTTGGCGTATGTCGTCCGGCGCTGTCTCCCTGTCTTAGTGAAGGTGTGTTCGCCTTCGGTCATCCATTGTTCCCACGCCGTTTGCAGTCGTGCTTTAAATGCCCTGTTGACACCAATATCGAGCGGTTGGAGTTCTTTGGTTAATCCACCCGGAATGACGGCGAGTGTTGTATTTGTGTGCTTCACTTGTTTTTTGACACCATCTGTGATGTGGGCGCGCATGGAGTCGTATATCAACATGGACGGAGCTGTGTGAAAAAAGCCACCCGGCCTCTTCGCGTAAACTTCCCTTAGCCACTCGCTCATCTTTTCTTCATCCATCCATCCCTTCGAGTTAGCTTTTATGATGACGCCGACTGGAAAGGTCTCTTTTGGCAAGG
>NC_084573.2:36105000-36192500 GCF_033978685.3 Nerophis lumbriciformis
ACATTTTTGATGGAGCTACTGAGGGAAGTGTTGCATTAGGGCAGTGGTTTGCAACCACTGTGCCGTGTTTTTCAACCTTTTCTGAGCCGAGGCACATTTTTTTCATTGAAAAAATTCTGAGGCACACCACCTGCAGAAAACATTAACAAATGAAACCCAGCAGCCGATATTGACGATAAAAAGTCGTCGTCGCAATTGTTGGATGTGACTTTAAAGCATAACCAAGCATGCATCACTATAGCTCTTGTCTCAAAGTAGGTGTACTGTCACCACCTGTCACATCACACCCTGACTTATTTGGACTTTTTTGCTGTTTTCCTGTGTGTAGTGTTTTACTTCTTGTCTTGCGCTCCTATTTTGGTGGCTTTTTCTCTTTTTTTGGTATTTTCCTGTAGCAGTTTCATGTCTTCCTTTGAGCGATATTTCCCGCATCTACTTTGTTTCAGCAATCAATAATAATTTGGTTGTTTTTATCCTTCTTTGTGGGGACATTGTTGATTGCCATGTCATGTTCAGATGTGCATTGTGGACGCCGTCTTTGCTCCACAGTAAGTCTTTGCTGTCCTCCAGCATTCTGTTTTTGTTTACTTTGTAGCCAGTTCAGTTTTAGTCTCGTTCTGCATAGCCTTCCCTAAGCTTCAATGCCTTTTCTTAGGGGCACTCACCTTTTGTTTATTTTTGGTTTAAGCATTAGACACCTTTTTACCTGCACACTGCCTCCCGCTGTTTCCCACATCTACAAAGCAATTAGCTAGCGGCTGCCACCTACTGATATGGAAGAGTATTACACGGTTACTCAGCACAGACACTCAACAACAACACATCATTTGCAGACTATAATTACTGGTTTGCAAAAAATATTTTTAACCCAAATAGGTGAATTTAGATAATCTCCCACGACCATACTTGCCAACCTTGAGACCTCCGATTTCGGGAGGTGGGGTGGGGCGTGGTCCAGGATGGGACGGGGGGCGTGGTTGGGGGCGTGGTTAAGAGGGGAGGAGTATATTTTCACACCCTGACGTATTTGGACTTTTTTGCTGTTTTCCTGTGTGTAGTGTTTTAGTTCTTGTCTTGCGCTCCTATTTTGTTGTTGATTGTACGGATGCACTTTGCGTACGCCGTCTGCTCCACCACACACTGTAAGTCTTTGCTGTCGTCCAGCATTCTGTTTTTGTTTACTTTGCAGCCAGTTCACTTTTAGTTCTGCATAGCCTTCCCTAAGCTTCAATGCCTTTTCTTAGCGGCACTCGCCTTTTATTTATTTTTGGTTTAAGCATTATACACCTTTTTACCTGCACCCTGCCTCCCGCTGTTTCCAATATCTACAATATCTCGCGGTACACTAGTGGTTGAAAAACACTGCACTAGTGCACCGTGAGATATTGTTTGGTGTGCCGTGGGAGATGATGTCATTTCACCTAATTGGGTTACAAATATTTTTTGCAAACCAGTAATTATAGTCTGCAAATGATGTGTTGTTGTTGAGTATCTGTGCTGTCTAGAGCTCGGCAGAGTAACCGTGTAATACTCTTCCATATCAGTAGGTGGCAGCAGGTAGCTAATTGCTTTGTAGATGACGGGAACGACGACAATGGTTTGCAGGTAAAAAGGTACCGTATTTTTCGGACTATAAGTCGCAGTTTTTTTCATAGTTTGGCCGGGGGTGCGACTTATACTCAGAAGCGACTTATGTGTGAAATGATTAACACATTACCGTAAAATATCAAATAATATTATTTATCTCATTCACGTAAGAGACTAAACGTATAAGATTTCATGGGATTTAGCGATTAGGAGTGACAGATTGTTTGGTAAACGTATAGCATGTTCTATATGTTATAGTTATTTGAATGACTCTTACCATAATATGTTACGTTAAAGGCCTACTGAAATGTGATTTTCTTATTTAAACGGGGATAGCAGGTCCATTCTATGTGTCATACTTGATCATTTCGCGATATTGCCATATTTTTGCCTGAAGGATTTAGTAGAGAACATCGACGATAAAGTTGGCAACTTTTGGTCGCTGATAAAAAAGCCTTGCCTGTAGCGGAAGTAGCAGACGAGTAGCGTGACGTCACAGGTTGTGGAGCTCCTCACATCTGCACATTGTTTACAATCATGGCCACCAGCAGCGAGAGCGATTCGGACCGAGAAAGCGACGATTTCCCCATTAATTTGAGCGAGGATGAAAGATTCGTGGATGAGGAAAGTGAGAGTGAAGGACTAGAGGGCAGTGGGAGCGATTCAGATAGGGAAGATGCTGTGAGAGGCGGGTGGGACCTGAATGACTAAAACAGTAAATAAACACAAGACATATATATACTCTATTAGCCACAACACAACCAGGCTTATATTTAATATGCCACAAATTAATCCCGCATAACAAACACCTCCCCCCTCCCGTCCATATAACCCGCCAATACAACTCAAACACCTGCACAACACACTTAATCCCACAGCCCAAAGTACCGTTCACCTCCCCAAAGTTCATACAGCACATATATTTCCCCAAAGTTACGTACGTGACATGCACATAGCGGCACGCACGTACGGGCAAGCGATCAAATGTTTGGAAGCCGCAGCTGCATGCGTACTCACGGTACCGCGTCTGCGCATCCAACTCAAAGTCCTCCTGGTAAGAGTCTCTGTTGTCCCAGTTCTCCACAGGCCAATGGTAAAGCTTGACTGTCATCTTCCGGGAATGTAAACAATGAAACGCCGGCTGTGTTTGTGTTGCTGCAGCCGGCCGCAATACACCGCTTCCCACCTACAGCTTTCTTCTTTGCTGTCTCCATTGTTCATTGAACAAATTGCAAAAGATTCACCAACACAAGATGTCCAGAATACTGTGGAATTTTGCGATGAAAACAGACGACTTAATAGCTGGCCACCATGCTGTCCCAAAATGTCCATATGTGGGGTTACCCACATATGCGGTCCTCTCCAAGGTTTCTCATAGTCATTCACATCGACGTCCCACTGGGGTGAGTTTTTCCTTGCCCTTATGTGGGCTCTGTCATACTTGCCAACCTTGACACGTCCGATTTCGGGAGGTGGGGGGAGGGGGTGGGGGTGGGCGTGGTTATAAGGGGAGAAGTATATTTACAGCTAGAATTCACCAAGTCAAGTATTTCATATATATATATATATATATATATATATATATATATATATATATATATATATAAGAAATACTTGATGTTCAGTGAATTCTAGCTATATATATATATATATATATATATAAATATATATATATATATTTTTTTATTATTATATATATATATATATATATATACATACATATATATATATATATATATATATATATATATATATAAAATAAATACTTGAATTTTAGTGTTCATTTATTTACACATATACACACACATAACACTCATCTACTCATTGTTGAGTTAAGGGTTGAATTGTCCATCCTTGTTCTATTCTCTGTCACTATTTTTCGAACCATGCTGAACACCCTCACTGATGATGCATTGCTGTGTGGCACGCACAAAAGTGCTTTCATCAAATGCACTAGATGGCAGTATTGTCCTGTTTAAGAGTGTCACAACATTGCTGTTTACGGCAGACGAACTCCTTTACGGTAGACGAAAACGTGACTGCTGTTGTTGTGTGTTGTTGCCACGCTGGGAGGACGTTAATGAAACTGCCTAACAATAAACCCACATAAGAAACCAAGAACTCGCCCTCCACCATTCTACAGTTATAACGTCATTGGGCAGGTACGCTTTTTTATATTGTGGAGGACCTGAGTCCGCCTGAATTTCGGGAGATTTTCGGGAGAAAATTTGTCCCGGGAGGTTTTCGGGAGAGGCGCTGAATTTCGGGAGTCTCCCGGAAAATCCGGGATAGGTTGGCAAGTATGGCTCTGTACCGAGGATGTCGTTGTGGCTTGTGCAGCCCTTTGAGACACTTGTGATTTAGGGCTATATAAATAAACATTGATTGATTGATTGATTGATTGATTGATTGACTGGGTCGGCACGCTGTTTGTATGGAGGAAGAGCGGACGTGACGACGGGTTGTAGAGGACGCTAAAGGCAGTGCCTTTAAGGCACGCCCCCAATATTGTTGTCCTGGTGGAAATCGGGAGAATGGTTGCCCCGGGAGATTTTCGGGAGGGGCACTGAAATTCGGGAGTCTCCCGGGAAAATCGGGAGGTTGAAACCCATCCATCCATCCATCCATCCATCCATCCATCTTATTCCGCTTATCCGAGGTCGGGTCGCGGGGGCAGCAGCCTAAGCAGGGAAGCCCAGACTTCCCTCTCCCCAGCCACTTCGTCCAGCTCCTCCCGGGGGATTCCGAGGCGTTCCCAGGCCAGCCGGGAGACATAGTCTTCCCAACGTGTCCTGGGTCTTCCCCGCGGCCTCCTACCGGTCGGACGTGCCCTAAACACCTCCCGAGGGAGGCGATCGGGTGGCATCCTGACCAGATGCCCGAACCACCTCATCTGGCTCCTCTCCATGTGGAGGAGCAGCGGCTTTACTTTGAGCTCCCCCCGGATGACAGAGCTTCTCACCCTATCTCTAAGGGAGAGCCCCGCCACCCGGCGGAGGAAACTCATTTGGGCCGCTTGTACCCGTGATCTTGTCCTTTCGGTCATAACCCAAAGCTCATGACCATAGGTGAGGATGGGAATGTAGATCGACTGGAAAATTGAGATCTTTGCCTTCCGGCTCAGCTCCTTCTTCACCACAACGGATCGATACAGCGTCCGCATTACTGAAGACGCCGCACCGATCCGCCTGTCGATCTCACGATCCACTCTTCCCTCACTCGTGAACAAGACTCCGAGGTACTTGAACTCCTCCACTTGGGGCAAGATCTCCTCCCCAACCCGGAGATGGCACTCCACCCTTTTCCGGCCGAGAACCATGGACTCGGACTTGGAGGTGCTGATTCTCATCCCAGTCGCTTCACACTCGGCTGCGAACCGATCCAGTGAGAGCTGAAGATCCTGGCCAGATGAAGCCAATCAGGACCACATCATCTGATTGAAACCGATACCGATGATTTCCGATATTACATTATAATGCATTTATCGGCCGATATCATCGGACATCTCTAGTCATAACCATTGATTAATCACGAGTAATTCAAATTCAAAAGTGTGATTAATCTGATTTAAAAAAATAAAAATGCCATTGTACAGCACTAGTATATAAATGATGGTCAACAGCAGGTCTTGAACCTACAACCTTCCGGCCCCAGAGCCGAGTTCTTGGAGACTGATTTCTCATCATTATTTCAGTCCTTATCAGTCCTCACGGGTCACTTTGTATGTTGGGCAAACATAAAAGCTCAAAGCATGTGTGATGCTATCTGCCTTCATTCAGTGCTCCAACACAAAAGTTGTGATTTCATAGGAATTCCCCCACCGAGCGTCCCCCTCAAACACCCCCACCGCTCCCCTCGCTTTGCCTTTTTTTTTTTTTTTTTTTTTTTTTTACTGCCTGACAGGAAGTGGAGTAGCCGGGACGTACTGTACGGTCCCTGGCGTCTGGGCCGGAACCAGGATGTGTTGCTAGGCACAGGGATGATTGTGTCAGCACTTGCTCGGCCGCCGCGTTTCCTTACAGGTGATCTCCTGAATGGACAATGACAGATATACGTTTCCTGCCATTTTCCACTGCTCGCAGGAGGGCATGGCAAAAACACACAGGGGGTACGACGCGGGAGGGAGGGGGAATCGCATCGCATCGGCGAGACCTGGCTGTGACCCCCCGCGAACCTCAGACTGGTGGCCGCAAAACCCAGGAGGTGGGCGGCTGATGAGGAAATATTGAGGAAGCCACTCTTGATTTCTGACGCGTTCGATGAACTCTGATGGGGGAGAAGGTCGAGGGGCGGCGGTGTGTTGGCGTGTGGCAGGATGGCCCAGGTGGACACTTTGATTTACGTCTGGAAAACTGGGATGACATTTGACAACACTTTTTTCATTCAGCGTGGTTGAAACAAAAACAAGAGAAAAGAATTCAGCGGGAGGTGTATGTATTTTCAAGTATTTCTTATATATATATATCTACAAACCCCGTTTCCATATGAGTTGGGAAATTGTGTTAGATGTAAATATAAACGGAATACAATGATTTGCAAATCCTTTTCAACCCATATTCAGTTGAATATGCTACAAAGACAACATATTTGATGTTCAAACTCATAAACTTTATTTTTTTTTTTGCAAATAATAATTAACTTAGAATTTCATGGCTGAGCCCCCCTAAAATAGGCCTAACAACGCCAATGAGTTAAAGTACCAATGATTGTGACACACACTAGGTGTGGTGAAATATGTCCTCTGCATTTGACCCATCCCCTTGATCACCCCCTGGGATGTGAGGGGAGCAGTGGGCAGCAGCGGCGCCGCGCCCGGGAATAATTGTTGGTGATTTAACCCCCAATTCCAAGCCTTGATGCTGAGTGCCAAGCAGGGAAGAATGCTGGTATGAGCTTTTTAAACATAACCCGTTAACTGCTGCCAATCAAATGGTGAATAAGATACTCTTTAGGGTTCATATGTTTGTAAATCTGACTGTGATGAAGTCAGCGCCTCACCAGTCATGAACCTCACCACACGTCACTGGCACTATACTAATACCGGTACACCGTACAACCCTACTTTGAACTACCGGTAACAGTTAGAGATGCTACCTCAGTAGAAACATTTGTCCCATCTCAAAACTCATTTGTATACTCTAGCCTTTGAATAGCCCCCCTTTTTTTAGACCAGTTGATCTGCCGTTTCTTTTCTTTTCTCCTCTGCTCCCCCCTATACCTTGTGGAAGGGGAGACGCACAGATCCGGTGGCCATGGATGGGGTGCTGGCTGTCCGGGGTCGGGACATGGTAGATAGCAATTTTGAATGCAGCGCAACATGTTTTTGTCACGAACTCCCGTGGGAACAGGCTTTAAAAGAGACGTGCCGGGACACGAAGGAGGTGACGTGGACAGGACGCTTAACGACCTGGTCAACACTCTTTATGACGGGAGTGATTAATGCCAAAGGATATTACCTCTCGGAAAATGGCTGACCCTCCCCCCGTCCCCCTCTTGACTGAAGTTGTGTTTTGAAACACGTCTGACAGTCGGGAGCGATTTGGCCTCCTTTTGTTTTGCGACGCCAAACGCCGAGAGGGGTCATCTCTTGTTCGCCAGCCAGGAAACATCTTTATGATGGACTTTTAATCATCCGTGGAAAACCTGTCCCGTGATAACCCCCCCCCCCCCGCGCTTCTGCGTGGACGTTCCTTGAGATTAGCCTTGCCTTGTTGAAGCAGCTAAATATAAACACCTTTCTATATTTACACTTCCTGTCTTTCACACAGCAGCTGGGGCCAGACAGTCGCTCTGTAAACACTTACAATGTCACACATCTAAGCTGGATTTACACCACAGCATTCATGTGGATCCCACGTGGACTCCAGTTTGTGTGTGAGCTGGGTCGCCACCTTTCACATGGACCAGGCCTGGGCACTTATCTTGACTCGGAGGGCCAATTTTATCAATCAATCAATCAATCAAGTTATATAGCCCTTAAACACAAGTGTCTCAAAGGGCTGCACAAGCCACAACGACTCAGTGAGAGTCCAGTCCATAGTGGATCTAAGATAATAGAGTCCAGTCCATAGTGGATCTAACATAATAGTGTGAGAGTCCAGTCCATAGTGGATCTAACATAATAGTTAGAGTCCAGTCCATAGTGGATCTAACATAATAGTGAGAGAGTCCAGTCCATAGTGGATCTAATATAATAGTGTGAGAGTCCAGTCCATAGTGGATCTAACATAATAGTGAGAGTCCAGTCCATAGTGGATCTAACATAATAGTGAGAGTCCAGTCCATAGTGGATCTAACATAATAGTGTGAGAGTCCAGTCCATAGTGGATCTAACATAATAGTGAGAGAGTTCAGTCCATAGTGGATCTAACATAATAGTGAGAGTCCAGTCCATAGTGGATCTAACATAATAGTGTGAGAGTCCAGTCCATAGTGGATCTAACATAATAGTGTGAGAGTTCAGTCCATAGTGGATCTAACATAATAGTGAGAGTCCAGTCCATAGTGGATCTAACATAATAGTGTGAGAGTTCAGTCCATAGTGGATCTAACATAATGGTGAGAGTCCAGTCCCTAGTGGATCTAACATAATAGTGTGAGAGTCCAGTCCATAGTGGATCTAACATAATAGTGAGAGTCCAGTCCATAGTGGATCTAACATAATAGTGAGAGTCCAGTCCATAGTGGATCTAACATAATAGTGAGAGTCCAGTCCATAGTGGATCTAACATAATAGTGAGAGTCTAGTCCATAGTGGATCTAACATAATAGTGAGAGTTCAGTCCATAGTGGATCTAACATAATAGTGTGAGAGTCCAGTCCATAGTGGATCTAGTTAATAGTGTGAGAGTCCAGTCCATAGTAGATCTAACGTAATAGTGAGAGTCCAGTTCATAGTGGATCTAACATAATAGTGAGAGTCCGGTCCATAGTGGATCTAACATAATAGTGTGAGAGTCCAGTCCATAGTGGATCTAACATAATAGTGAGAGTCCAGTCCATAGTGGATCTAGTTAATAGTGTGAGAGTACAGTCCGTAGTGGATCTAACATAATAGTGAGAGACCAGTCCATAGTGGATCTTACATAATAGTGAGAGTCCAGTCCATAGTGGATCTAACATAATAGTGTGAGAGTCCAGTCCATAGTGGATCTAGTTAATAGTGTGAGAGTCCAGTCCATTGTGGATCTAGTTAATAGTGTGAGAGTCCAGTCCATAGTGGATCTAACATAATAGTGAGAGTCCAGTCCATAGTGGATCTAACATAATAGCGTGAGAGTCCAGTCCATAGTGGATCTAACATATTAGTGAGAGTCTAGTTCATAGTGGATCTAACATAATAGTGAGAGTCCAGTCCATAGTGGATCTAACATAATAGTGAGAGTCCAGTCCATAGTGGATCCAACATAATAGTGAGAGTCCAGTCCATAGTGGATCTAACATAATAGTGAGAGTCCAGTCCATAGTGGATCTAATATAATAGTGTGAGAGTCCAGTCCATAGTGGATCTAAGATAATAGTGTGAGAGTCCATTCCATAGTGGATCTAACATTATAGTGAGAGTCCAGTCCATAGTGGATCTAACATAATAGTGTGAGAGTCCAGTCCATAGTGGATCTAACATAATATTGTGAGAGACCAGTCCATAGTGGATCTTACATAATAGTGAGAGTCCAGTCCATAGTGGATCTAACATAATAGTGAGAGACCAGTCCATAGTGGATCTAACATAATAGTGAGAGTCCAGTCCATAGTGGATCTAACATAATAGTGAGAGTCCAGTCCATAGTGGATCTAACATAATAGTGTGAGAGTCCAGTCCATAGTGGATCTAACATTATAGTGAGAGTCCAGTCCATAGTGGATCTAACAAAATAGTGAGAGTCCAGTTCATAGTGGATCTAACATAATAGTGTGAGAGTCCAGTCCATAGTGGATCTAACATAATAGTGGGAGTCCAGTCCATAGTGGATCTAACATAATAGTGAGAGTCCAGTCCATAGTGGATCTAGTTAATAGTGTGAGAGTCCAGTCCATAGTGGATCTAACATAATAGTGTGAGAGTCCAGTCCATAGTGGATCCAACATAATAGTGAGAGTCCAGTCCATAGTGGATCTAATATAATAGTGTGAGAGTCCAGTCCCTAGTGCAGCGTTTCTCAAAGTGTGGGGCGAGCCCCACTGGTGGGGAATAGAGACATGACAGGTGGGGCGCGAGGAACGGGAGGAAATTTCACTTTAAATTTTTTTTTAAATTATTATTATATTTTTAGATTATTTTTTTTTACTATGCTTTCATTTTCTATACACACTGTAAATCACTTTGTGATTCTGTCTATGAAATCCGCTATATAAATAAATGGAAATTACCGGTACTTATTTTTACTGTAGGCTTTATATTTCTCGGTAGAAGCGAAAGTTTGACAGACATAGCAACAGTAACTAATGGGGGCGGGGCTAAGCGGAACAAACTTTCGCGCGGATGGGTAGCAGGCTAATGTGTGGACCACAATTACACAAATATATACATTTGTGACTCGCACCTCAAAGGTCGTCGAGCCAGAGCCAGCGCCTGCAGAGAAACAAAAATGTGACGGGCACACACTGTGTCATTCACCGGGAAGCACTCCCGTCAAGGCAGCTCAGCCCCGAACTCAATGAAGTTTTAACATGTTGTGAGCGCGGTAAATTTGATCAAAACACGACCACTGAAAGTGCGACTGTTCTCTGCACTGTGTGAGGAAATGGGAGCTGATCATACAGCCGTGCTGTTTCACAGTGAAGCAAGGTGGCTCTCCTGGGGGAAAGTGCTGTCACTTGCCCTGTTTTGCCAAATGCATAGCTCCTCCTTTTTTTTTTGCAAAGATTGCAAAGTGGCACTTTTATTGTATTTATTATTGAACTTGATGCAAGTTATAACACTTTTTTTTATTTATTATTGAACTTGATGCAAGTTATAACACTTTTGTTTTATTTATTATTGAACTTGATACAAGTTATAACACTTTTTTTGATTTATTATTGAACTTGATGCAAGTTATTTGATTTATTATTGAACTTGATGCAAGTTATAACACTTTTTTTGATTTATTATTGAACATGATGCAAGTTATAACACTTTTTGATTTATTATTGAACTTGATGTAATTATAACACTTTTTTTGATTTATTATTGAACTTGATGCAAGTTATAACACTTTTTTTGATTTATTATTGAACTTGATGCAAGTTATAACACTTTTATTTGATTTATTATTGAACTTGATGCAAGTTATAACACTTTTATTTGATTTATTATTGAACGTGATGCAAGTTTTAACACTTTTTGATTTATTATTGAACTTGATGCAAGTTATAACACTTTTTTTGATTTATTATTGAACTTGATGCAAGTTAGAACACTTTTTGATTTATTATTGAACTTGATGCAAGTTATAACACTTTTATTTGATTTATTATTGAACTTGATGCAAGTTATAACACTTTTATTTGATTTATTATTGAACTTGATGCAAGTTATAACAGTTTTTTTGATTTATTATTGAACGTGATGCAAGTTATAACACTTTTTGATTTATTATTGAACTTGATGTAATTATAACACTTTTTTGATTTATTATTGAACTTGATGCAAGTTATAACACTTTTTTTGATTTATTATTGAACTTGATGCAAGTTATAACACTTTTTTTGATTTATTATTGAACGTGATGCAAGTTATAACACTTTTGTTTTATTTATTATTGAACTTGATGGAAGTTATTTTATTTATTATTGAACTTGATGCAAGTTATACCACAGCTGCACAGTTATTTTATTTATTATTGAACTTGATGTTATTTTATGTTATTGAGTTTGAATGTATACAACTTGATGTTCAATAAATTTGAAAATGTTAAAGCTTGGCATTAGCGCTCTGTTGGGGCGATGGGGGCAGGTGGGGCTTGAAAACTCCCCCTTGTCCAAAGTGGGGGATGACAAAAAAAAGTTTGAGAGCCACTGCGTTACACACATACAGTTGTTGACAAAATACACTGTACATTATATACCTCAGCTAACTAAACTATGGAAATGTATAATATAATTCATATAGCAATACGGTCTCACTGCACAGCAGGCCAGCAGTTAGCCGAGTCATTGCGCAATCCACGTTGAGGCACTGAGTGACGTGCCTCAACTGGCTGCTGTTCACCGCACCGTCTCTTCTCAGTATTTGAACGGCAAATGTGAAAATTCAGCGATTTTGAATAAAAATAATATAAAACTGGAAAATAACTTTATAGTATAATCACTGGATACATATAACAATTTAATTAATTTTTTTTCTTTTTACATTTTTTTTTTTTTTTTTCCATGATGGCAGGTGAGGCCCCGTTAAAACAAGCTGGATAGGACACGTTAAAAAAATATATATATATTGTGATATATATCGTTATTGCAAGAGGCTCCAATATATTTGGCGGTCTAAATGATGGGCCATTATTACCGGAGTTGACCTGTCATGCACACTTTAGCTTTAGTCCTCCACGTGTCCTCCAATTCCAGCGTCTATTCCCCCGCGCGGGAGGCCACGGGAAACACGAAGGTCAGCGATGGTCTGGGACCTCTCCTCAGCAGACATAAATCAGGGAAAATAGAGCGGTTCCTGCGCTCTTCAAAGGCCTTTGTTTTACAGCGCGGCCACGGAGGTTATCAGCGGGGCAGCGCCAATAGTTGTGTATGACTTCTTACGCCGCCTGATAAGACGCCTGTTTTTTTTCAGCTTTTTAAATCATCGCCGTGGAAACCGCCACGTCGGATGCGTCCGCCAATGTTTGGGTTCCTGTTCAATCACCTTCAGCCGCCAGATATCGACGCGTCGGATTGAAAGACTCTCGGAGTGTGTGTCCGCCGACCGCCCTCGCCAAGGTTAAGCGGTGTCAAGCGCACCTTCGCCCCCTCGTTAGGCGCCGTTTGTCTCGGCGTCAATCACGCCGCACGCTTTTATGTTTGCTCGTTCTCGTCCTGATGACTCCCACCGACCCCGATCAAATGGTAGGTCACCCTCACGCTTTTTTTTGCAAGGAGCGCCCCGCGGCGTGGAAGCGGAGGGGGTTGGCTAATCGCTAACGGTGGCCGGATTTGGCGCCTGGGCCAAAAAAGCTGGCACAAGTGGCAAAAAAGACTGAGAAAGTTGAGGAATGCGCATCAAACACTTACTTAAAACATCCCACAGGTGAACAGGCTAATTGGGAACCGGCGGGTGCCAAGTTAAAACTCTACTGTGCAAAGCGAAGGCCATTTATCAACAACACCCACTGGACTGTGTTAGGCGCAAAGTGTAAAAGCCAGCATGTGTGATGGTATGGGGGTGTATTAGTGCCCAAGACATGGGTAACTTACACATCTGTGAAGGCACCATTAATGCTGAAAGGTACATACAGGTTTTGGAACAACATATGTTGCCATCCAAGCGACGTTATCATGGACGCCCCTGCTTATTTCAGCAAGATAATGCCAAGCCACGTGTTACAACAGTGTGGCTTCATAGTAAAAGAGTGCAGGTACTAGACTGGCCTGCCTGTAGTCCAGATCTGTCTCCCATTGAAAATGTGTGGCGCAATTTGCTCGTTCTCGTCCTGATGACTCCCCCTGTGCCTGCAACATGTTGCAAAAAAAGCTGGCACAAGTGGCAAAAAAGACTGAGAAAGTTGAGGAATGCGCATCAAACACTTATTTAGAACATCCCACAGGTGAACAGGCTAATTGGGAACAGGCGGGTGCCAAGTTAAAACTCTACTGTGCAAAGCGAAGGCCATTTATCAACAACACCCAGAAACGCCGCCGGCTTCTCTGGGCCCGAGATCATCTAAGATGGACTCATGCAAAGTGGAAAAGTGTTCTGTGGTCTGACGAGTCCACATTTCAAATTGTTTTTGGAAACTGGAACAAAGTAGGACTGTTATAGGCTCAAAAGTTTAAAGTGTAAAAGGCAGCATGTGTGATGGTATGGGGGTGTATTAGTGCCCAAGACATGGGTAACTTACACATCTGTGAAGGTGCCATTAATGCTGAAGGGTACATACAGGTTTTGGAGCAACATATGTTGCCATCCAAGCAATGTTATCATGGACGCCCCTGCTTATTTCAGCAACACAATGCCAACAGCGTGGCTTCATAGTAAAAGAGTGCAGGTACTAGACTGGCCTGCCTGTAGTCCAGACCCGTCTCCCATTGAAAATGTGCGGCGCAATTTGCTCTTTCTCGTCCTGATGACTCCCCCTGTGCCTGCAACATGTTGCAAAAAAAGCTGGCACAAGTGGCAAAAAAGACTGATAAAGTTGAGGAATGCGCATCAAACACTTATTTGGAACATCCCACAGGTGAACAGGCTAATTGGGAACAGATGGGTGCCAAGCTAAAACTCTACTGTGCAAAACAAAGGCCATATATCAACAACACCCAGAAACGCCGCACAAGCCACAACGACATACTCGGTTCAGAGCCCACATAAGGGCAAGGAAAAACTCACAACCCCAATGGGACGTCGATGATAATCACTAAAAAGACGGCTAACGGTAGCCGGATTTGGCGCCTTGGCCTGCAACTTGTTGCAAAAAAAAAAGCTGGCACAAGTGGCAAAAAAGACTGAGAAAGTTGAGGAATGCTCATCAAAACACTTATTTAGAACATCACAGGTGAACAGGCTAATTGGGAACCAGTGAGTGCCAAGCTAAAACTCTACTGTGCAAAACAAAGGCCATTTATCAACAACACTCAGAAACGCCGCACAAGCCACAACGACATACTCGGTTCAGAGCCCACATAAGGGCAAGGAAAAACTCACAACCCCAATGGGACGTCGATGATAATCACTAAAAAGACGGCTAACGGTGGCCGGATTTGGCGCCTTGGCCTGCAACTTGTTGCAAAAAAAAAAGCTGGCACAAGTGGCAAAAAAGACTGAGAAAGTTGAGGAATGCACATCAAACACTTATTTAGAACATCCCACAGGTGAACAGGCTATTTGGGAACAGGCGGGTGCCAAGTTAAAACTCTACTGTGCAAAGCGAAGGCCATTTATCAACAACACCCAGAAACGCCGCACAAGCCACAACGACATACTCGGTTCAGAGCCCACATAAGGGCAAGGAAAAACTCACAACCCCAATGGGACGTCGATGATAATTACTAAAAAGACGGCTAACGGTGGCCGGATTTGGCGCCTGGGCCTGCAACATGTTGCAAAAAAAAAGCTGGCACAAGTGGCAAAAAAGACTGAGAAAGTTGAGGAATGCTCATCAAACACTTATTTAGAACATCACAGGTGAACAGGCTAATTGGGAACAGGTGAGTGCCAAGCTAAAACTCTACTGTGCAAAACAAAGGCCATTTATCAACAACACCCAGAAACGCCGCACAAGCCACAACGACATACTCGGTTCAGAGCCCACATAAGGGCAAGGAAAAACTCACAACCCCAATGGGACGTCGATGATAATCACTAAAAAGACGGCTAACGGTAGCCGGATTTGGCGCCTTGGCCTGCAACTTGTTGCAAAAAAAAAAGCTGGCACAAGTGGCAAAAAAGACTGAGAAAGTTGAGGAATGCTCATCAAACACTTATTTAGAACATCACAGGTGAACAGGCTAATTGGGAACAGGTGGGTGCCAAGTTAAAACTCTACTGTGCAAAGCGAAGGCCATTTATCAACAACACCCAGAAACGCCGCCGGCTTCTCTGGGCCCGAGATCATCTAAGATGGACTCATGCAAAGTGGAAAAGTGTTCTCATGCAAAGTGGAAAAGTGTTCTGTGGTCTGACGAGTCCACATTTCAATTTGTTTTTGGAAACTGGACCAAAGAGGAAAAGAACCATCCGGATTGTTCTAGGTGCAAAGTGTAAAAGCCAGCATGTGTGATGGTATGGGGGTGTATTAGTGCCCAAGACATGGGTAACTTACACATCTGTGAAGGCACCATTAATGCTGAAAGGTACATACAGGTTTTGGAGCAACATATGTTGCCATCCAAGCAATGTTACCATGGACGCCCCTGCTTATTTCAGCAAGACAATGCCAACAGCGTGGCTTCATAGTAAAAGAGTGCAGGTACTAGACTGGCCTGCCTGTAGTCCAGACCTGTCTCCCATTGAAAATGTGTGGCGCAATTTGCTCGTTCTCGTCCTGATGACTCCCCCTGTGCCTGCAACATGTTGCAAAAAAAGCTGGCACAAGTGGCAAAAAAGACTGAGAAAGTTGAGGAATGCGCATCAAAACATTTATTTGGAACATCCCACAGGTGAACAGGCTAATTGGGAACAGGCGGGTGCCAAGTTAAAACTCTACTGTGCAAAACAAAGGCCATATATCAACAACACCCAGAAACGCCGCACAAGCCACAACGACATACTCTGTTCAGAGCCCACATAAGGGCAAGGAAAAACTCACAACCCCAATGGGACGTCGATGATAATCACTAAAAAGACGGCTAACGGTAGCCGGATTTGGCGCCTTGGCCTGCAACTTGTTGCAAAAAAAAAAGCTGGCACAAGTGGCAAAAAAGACTGAGAAAGTTGAGGAATGCTCATCAAACACTTATTTAGAACATCACAGGTGAACAGGCTAATTGGGAACCGGCGGGTGCCAAGCTAAAACTCTACTGTGCAAAACAAAGGCCATACATCAACAACACCCAGAAACGCCGCACAAGCCACAACGACATACTCGGTTCAGAGCCCACATAAGGGCAAGGAAAAACTCACAACCACAATGGGACGTCGATGATAATCACTAAAACAACGGCTAACGGTGGCCGGATTTGGCGCCCTGGCCTGCAACTTGTTGCAAAAAAAAGCTGGCACAAGTGGCAAAAAAGACTGAGACAGTTGAGGAATGCGCATCAAAACATTTATTTGGAACATCCCACAGGTGAACAGGCTAATTGGGAACAGGCGGGTGCCAAGTTAAAACTCTACTGTGCAAAGCGAAGGCCATTTATCAACAACACCCAGAAACGCCGCCGGCTTCTCTGGGCCCGAGCTCATCTAAGATGGACTGATGCAAAGTGGAAAAGTGTTCTGTGGTCTGACGAGTCCACATTTCAATTTGTTTTTGGAAACTGGACCAAAGAGAAAAAGAACCATCCGGATTGTTATAGGCGCAAAGTGTAAAAGCCAGCATGTGTGATGGTATGGGGGTGTATTAGTGCCCAAGACATGGGTAACTTACACATCTGTGAAGGCGCCATTAATGCTGAAAGGTACATACAGGTTTTGGAACAACATATGTTGCCATCCAAGCAACGTTACCATGGACGCCCCTGCTTATTTCAGCAAGACAATGCCAACAGCGTGGCTTCATAGTAAAAGAGTGCGGGTACTAGACTGGCCTGCCTGTAGTCCAGACCTGTCTCCCATTGAAAATGTGTGGCGCAGTTTGCTCTTTCTCGTCCTGATGACTCCCCCTGTGCCTGCAACATGTTGCAAAAAAAGCTGGCACAAGTGGCAAAAAAGACTGAGAAAGTTGAGGAATACGCATCAAAACATTTATTTGGAACATCCCACAGGTGAACAGGCTAATTGGGAACTGGTGGGTGCCAAGCTAAAACTCTACTGTGCAAAACAAAGGCCATTTATCAACAACACCCAGAAACGCCGCACAAGCCACAACGACATACTCGGTTCAGAGCCCACATAAGGGCAAGGAAAAACTCACAACCCCAATGGGACGTCGATGATAATCACTAAAACAACGGCTAACGGTGGCCGGATTTGGCGCCTGGGCCTGCAACATGTTGCCAAAAAAAAGCTGGCACAAGTGGCAAAAAAGACTGAGAAAGTTGAGGAATGCTCATCAAACACTTATTTAGAACATCTCACAGGTGAACAGGCTAATTGGGAACAGGCGGGTGCCAAGTTAAGACTCTACTATGCAAAGCGAAGGCCGTTTATCAACAACACCCAGAAACGCCGCCGGCTTCGCTGGGCCCGAGCTCATCTAAGATGGACTGATACAAAGTGGAAAAGTGTTCTGTGGTCTGACGAGTCCACATTTCAATTTGTTTTTGGAAACTGGAACAAAGAGAAAAAAGAACCATCCGGACTGTTCAAGGCGCAAAGTGTAAAAGCCAGCATGTGTGATGGTATGGGGGTGTATTAGTGCCCAAGACATGGGTAACTTACACATCTGTGAAGGCACCATTAATGCTGAAAGGTACATACAGGTTTTGGAGCAACATATGTTGCCATCCAAGCAATGTTATCATGGACGCCCCTGCTTATTTCAGCAAGACAATGCCAAGCCACGTGTTACATCAACGTGGCTTCATAGTAAAAGAGTGTAGGTACTAGACTGGCCTGCCTGTAGTCCAGACCTGTCTCCCATTGAAAATGTGTGGCGCAATTTGCTCGTTCTTGTCCCGATGACTCCCCCCGTCCCCACCACCACCCCCCGACCCCGATCAAATGGTCGTTCACCCTCACAGTTTTTTGCGTGCGCTCAACCAAGGAGCGCCCCCCGGCGTGGATGCAGAGGGGGTTGGTATTGTGTTATTGAGGCGTCGGCTATCGCTAATCACTAACACGACGGCTAACAGTAGCAGGATTTGGCGCCTTGGCCTGCATTTGTTGCAAAAAAAAAGCTGGCACAAGTGGCAAAAAAGACTGACAAAGTTGAGGAATGCGCATCAAAACATTTATTTGGAACATCCCACAGGTGAACAGGCTAATTGGGAACAGGCGGGTGCCAAGTTAAGACTCTACTGTGCAAAGCGAAGGCCATTTATCAACAACACCCATAAACGCCGCCGGCTTCTCTGGGCCCGAGCTCATGTAAGATGGACTCATGCAAAGTGGAAAAGTGTTCTGTGGTCTGACGAGTCCGCATTTCAAATTGTTTTTGGAAACTGGAACAAAGAGAAAAAGGACCATCCGGATTGTTCTAGGCGCAAAGTGTAAAAGGCAGCATGTGTGATGGTATGGGGGTGTATTAGTGCCCAAGACATGGGTAACTTACACATCTGTGAAGGCACCATTAATGCTGAAAGGTACATACAGGTTTTGGAGCCATCCAAGCAATGTTATCATGGACGCCCCTGCTTATTTCAGCAACACAATGCCAACAGCGTGGCTTCATAGTAAAAGAGTGCTGGTACTAGACCGGCCTGCCTGTAGTCCAGACCTTGAAAATGTGTGGCGCAATTTGCTCGTTCTCGTCCCGATGACTCCCCCCGTCCCCACCACCACCCCCCGACCCCGATCAAATGGTCGGTCACCCTCACAGTTTTTTGCGTGCGCTCAAGCAAGGAGCGCCCCGCTGCGTGGAAGCAGAGGGGGTTGGTGTTGTGTTAGTGAGGCGTCGGCTGTCGCTAATCACTAACACGACGGCTAACGGTGGCCGGATTTGGCGCCTTGGCCTGCATTTGTTGCAAAAAAAAAGCTGGCACAAGTGGCAAAAAAGACTGAGAAAGTTGAGGAATGCGCATCAAAACATTTATTTGGAACATCCCACAGGTGAACAGGCTAATTGGGAACAGGCGGGTGCCAAGTTAAGACTCTACTGTGCAAAGCGAAGGCCATTTATCAACAACACCCAGAAACGCCGCCGGCTTCTTTGGGCCCGAGCTCATCTAAGATGGACTGATGCAAAGTGGAAAAGTGTTCTGTGGTCTGACGAGTCCACATTTCAATTTGTTTTTGGAAACTGGAACAAAGAGGAAAAGAACCATCCGGATTGTTCTAGGTGCAAAGTGTAAAAGCCAGCATGTGTGATGGTATGGGGGTGTATTAGTGCCCAAGACATGGGTAACTTACACATCTGTGAAGGCACCATTAATGCTGAAAGGTACATACAGGTTTTGGAACAACATATGTTGCCATCCAAGCAACGTTATCATGGACGCCCCTGCTTATTTCAGCAAGACAATGCCAACAGCGTGGCTTCATAGTAAGAGAGTGCGGGTACTAGACTGGCCTGCCTGTAGTCCAGACCTGTCTCCCATTGAAAATGTGTGGCGCAGTTTGCTCTTTCTCGTCCTGATGACTCCCCCTGTGCCTGCAACATTTTGCAAAAAAAAGCTGGCACAAGTGGCAAAAAAGACTGAGACAGTTGAGGAATGCGCATCAAAACATTTATTTGGAACATCCCACAGGTGAACAGGCTAATTGGGAACCGGTGGGTGCCAAGCTAAAACTGTACTGTGCAAAGCATCAACAAGCGACATCAGTGTGTAAAGGATATCACCACATGGGCTCAGGAACACTTCAGAAACCCACTGTCAGTAACTGCAGTTGGTCGCTACATCTGTAAGTGCAAGTTAAAACTCTCCTATGCAAGGCGAAAACTGTTTATCAACAACACCCAGAAACGCCGCCGGCTTCTCTGGGCCCGAGATCATCTAAGATGGACTGATACAAAGTGGAAAAGTGTTCTGTGGTCTGACGAGTCCACATTTCAAATTGTTTTTGGAAACTGGAACAAAGTAGGACTGTTATAGGCTCAAAAGTTTAAAGTGTAAAAGCCAGCATGTGTGATGGTATGGGGGTGTATTAGTGCCCAAGACATGGGTAACTTACACATCTGTGAAGGCACCATTAATGCTGAAAGGTACATACAGGTTTTGGAGCAACATATGTTGCCATCCAAGCAATGTTATCATGGACGCCCCTGCTTATTTCAGCAACACAATGCCAACAGCGTGGCTTCATAGTAAGAGAGTGCGGGTACTAGACTGGCCTGCCTGTAGTCCAGACCTTGAAAATGTGTGGCGCAATTGGCTCGTTCTCGTCCCGATGACTCCCCCTCGTCCCCACCACCACCCCCCGACCCCGATCAAATGGTCGGTCACCCTCACGCTTTTTTGCGTGCGCTCAAGCAAGGAGCGCCCCGCGGCGTGGAAGCAGAGGGGGTTGGTGTTGTGTTAGTGAGGCGTCGGCTATCGCTAATCACTAACACGACGGCTAACAGTAGCAGGATTTGGCGCCTTGGTCTGCATTTGTTGCAAAAAAAAAGCTGGCACAAGTGGCAAAAAAGACTGAGAAAGTTGAGGAATGCGCATCAAAACATTTATTTGGAACATCCCACAGGTGAACAGACTAATTGGGAACCGGTGGGTGCCAAGTTAAAACTCTACTGTGCAAAGCGAAGGCCATTTATCAACAACACCCAGAAACGCCGCCGGCTTCGCTGGGCCCGAGCTCATCTAAGATTGACTCATGCAAAGTGGAAAAGTGTTCTGTGGTCTGACAAGTCCACATTTCAAATTGTTTTTGGAAACTGGAACAAAGAGAAAAAGAACCAATCCGGATTGTTCTAGGCGCAAAGTGTAAAAGGCAGCATGTGTGATGGTATGGGGGTGTATTAGTGCCCAAGACATGGGTAACTTACACATCTGTGAAGGCACCATTAATGCTGAAAGGTACATACAGGTTTTGGAGCAACATATGTTGCCATCCAAGCAACGTTATCATGGACGCCCCTGCTTATTTCAGCAAGACAATGCCAACAGCGTGGCTTCATAGTAAGAGAGTGCGGGTACTAGACTGGCCTGCCTGTAGTCCAGACCTGTCTCCCATTGAAAATGTGTGGCGCAGTTTGCTCTTTCTCGTCCTGATGACTCCCCCTGTGCCTGCAACATTTTGCAAAAAAAAGCTGGCACAAGTGGCAAAAAAGACTGAGACAGTTGAGGAATGCGCATCAAAACATTTATTTGGAACATCCCACAGGTGAACAGGCTAATTGGGAACCGGTGGGTGCCAAGCTAAAACTGTACTGTGCAAAGCATCAACAAGCGACATCAGTGTGTAAAGGATATCACCACATGGGCTCAGGAACACTTCAGAAACCCACTGTCAGTAACTGCAGTTGGTCGCTACATCTGTAAGTGCAAGTTAAAACTCTCCTATGCAAGGCGAAAACTGTTTATCAACAACACCCAGAAACGCCGCCGGCTTCTCTGGGCCCGAGATCATCTAAGATGGACTGATACAAAGTGGAAAAGTGTTCTGTGGTCTGACGAGTCCACATTTCAAATTGTTTTTGGAAACTGGAACAAAGTAGGACTGTTATAGGCTCAAAAGTTTAAAGTGTAAAAGGCAGCATGTGTGATGGTATGGGGGTGTATTAGTGCCCAAGACATGGGTAACTTACACATCTGTGAAGGCACCATTAATGCTGAAAGGTACATACAGGTTTTGGAGCAACATATGTTGCCATCCAAGCAATGTTACCATGGACGCCCCTGCTTATTCCAGCAAGACAATGCCAACAGCGTGGCTTGGGTACTAGACTGGCCTGCCTGTAGTCCAGACCTTGAAAATGTGTGGCGCAGTTTGCTATTTCTCGTCCCGATGACTCCCCCCCGTCCCCACCACCACCCCCCGACCCCGATCAAATGGTCGGTCACCCTCACGCTTTTTTTGCGTGCGCTCAAGCAAGGAGCGCCCCGCGGCGTGGAAGCAGAGGGGGTTGGTGTTGTGTTGGTGAGGCGTCGGCTATCGCTAATCACTAACACGACGGCTAACGGTGGCCTAGCAGCCGTGTGATCTCCAGCTAACCTTGCCCACGGGCCTCTTTTGTCTGGCTCCGTCCTCTCTCTTATTGAGCGGGGGGGGGGGCAATCAATGGTAAAATCGCTGGCACTGTTCTCAGGACAGTGACCCAAGCCCCCCCCCCCTCCCCCCGTTTCCTCTCCTCCAAACCCCTCCCATCTGATTGACACTTGAAAGGTGACCGAGGCCGGAGGCGATGTTCCACGCTCTGGAAGGCTCCGTGCGGGGGAACAGCTGGTGACATCTGCAGAGAGGGCCCACAAAAGCATCACCCCCTTTTTTCTCCCCCCCGTACCCCCTTTTTTTTCCTTGCCATGTCTCTTTTCTCTTGGAAAAGGCACACCTCTGCTTCCTTGTTTCATCGCCTTCCATTGATGCTGACATCCACGTGCCAGTTAAAAGCGGCCCTTTTAAGAGCGCTACCACCCCCGCCCCCCCAGCCCCCCCCCCCCCCCCCCCCCCCCCCCCCCCCCCCCCGCCGCCGCCTCCACGCTCAATGGTATGGCGCTGAGTGCTCGGGAAGCGGAAGGGTAGGGTATCGACTCCCGTTAAGAGAACCCGAGCGCGTTTGTTAACGAGACACGCATCGCCTGCAGGAATGTCAAAACTTCCGACCCCCGAACCCCCCCCCATCTCTCGTGGCTCCATTGTTCCGCCAAAGAAGTACGCTCGGCTTTGGCACGGTCTCAAAAGTTGGGAGTACCAGAAGGTACGTCCATACTGTGTCTATTCACGATTGGGTACCAACTATAGTGGTATCAATAAAGTGGAGGTCCCCAAACTTTATGACTCGGGGGGCCGCATTGGGTATATATATATATATATATATATATATATATATATATATATATATATACATATACATATATATATATATATATATATATATATGTGTATATATTAGAGATGCGCGGTTTGCGGGCACAACCGCGGAGTCCGCGGATTATCCGCGGATCGGGTGGATGAAATTAAAAAAAATTAGATTTTATCCGCGGGTCGGGTCGGGTGGTTGAAATAAAAAAAAATTAGATTTTAAATAGATTCAGGCGGGTGGCAGTTAAACCAATTGGTAAATATATATACATAGTTAAATGTTGTTACCCACATACGAAAAACGAGCAGGCACCTGCTGCATATGCCACAACAGAAGAAAAAAAAAAAAAGAGATGGACACTTTTACGGAGCGGAGAAGGGACGCCTCGCCGGGGTCCCTGGACCGAGGCCCCTTCCCCCGAGAGGGCCCCACCGGGAGCCGTAGCTGAGGCGATCCGCGAGAAGGGCCCGACGCACGTCCAGGGTCACCGCCGCGCCCACCGCACCGACACCCCGCCTCGTCCGCCTTCGCCGCGGCCGGCGTCACGCGCAGCAGGTAAGCAGCTTACCTGCCCGCCACCCCTGTTGCCGGGGGCGCGTAACAGGGGTCACTCCGCGCGCAGTGCGCTCACGAAAAGGGGTGGGGCTCACCCTGGTTGATATAGACAGCAAGACGGTGGCCATGGAAGTCGGAACCCGCTAAGGAGTGTGTAACAACCCACCTGCCGAATCAACTAGCCGTGAAAATGGATGGCGCTGGAGCGTCGGGCCCATATACCCGGCCGTCGCCGGCAGCGAGACGCGCTTGGAGGTGCGCTCAGCGCGGCTCCCATATGATTGCGCACTGGTGTGCGTCTGGGTCGTGACAGCGTGGCACGCGAATGTCTGTGCTGCATTGGATCAGTCTCCTTTCTTTAACAGGCAAAAGCTTTATAACCTCACTAATGCCTTGCATCGTCTATATTAGATATATAACAACGGGCGGGTGCGGGTGCGGGCGGGTGCGGTTCTGATCAAATGTTACATCGGGTGGATGGCGGATGGTTGACGACTTTCTGATGCGGTTGCGGATGAAATAATTGCCTATCCGCGCATCTCTAGTATATATATATATATATATATATATATATATATAATGTGTGTGTGTGTGTGTGTGTGTGTATATATATGTGTATACATATATATATGTATATATATATTTATATATATATATATGTGTGTGTGTGTATATACAAACCCCGTTTCCATATGAGTTGGGAAATTGTGTTAGATGTAAATATAAACGGAATACAATGATTTGCAAATCATTTTCAACCCATATTCAATTGAATGCACTACAAAGACAACATATTTGATGTTCAAACTCATAAACTTTATTTTTTTTTTGCAAATAATAATTAACTTGGAATTTCATGGCTGCAACACGTGCCAAAGTAGTTGGGAAAGGGCATGTTCACCACTGTGTTACACGGCACTTTCCTTTTAACAACACTCAGTAAACGTTTGGGAACTGAGGAGACACATTTTTGAAGCTTCTCAGGTGGAATTCTTTCCCATTCTTGCTTGATGTACAGCTTAAGTTGTTCAACAGTCCGGGGGTCTCCGTTGTGCTATTTTAGGCTTCATAATGCGTCACACATTTGCAAAGGGAGACAGGTCTGGACTACAGGCAGGCCAGTCTAGTACCCGCACTCTTTTACTATGAAGCCACGTTGATGTAACACGTGGCTTGGCATTGTCTTTCTGAAATAAGCAGGGGCGTCCATGGTAACGTTGCTTGGATGGCTCCAAAACCTGTATGTACCTTTCAGCATTAATGGCGCCTTCACAGATGTGTAAGTTACCCATGTCTTGGGCACTAATACACCCCCATACCATCACACATGCTGGCTTTTACACTTTGCGCCTATAACAATCCGGATTGGTTCTTTTCCTCTTTGGTCCGGAGGACACGACGTCCACAGTTTCCAAAAACAATTTGAAATGTGGACTCGTCAGACCACAGAACACTTTTCCACTTTGTATCAGTCCATCTTAGATGAGCTCAGGCCCAGCGAAGCCGACGGCGTTTCTGGGTGTTGTTGATAAACGGTTTTCGCCTTGCATAGGAGAGTTTAAACTTGCACTTACAGATGTAGCGACCAACTGTAGTTACTGACAGTGGGTTTCTGAAGTGTACCTGAGCCCATGTGGTGATATCCTTTACACACTGATGTCGCTTGTTGATGCGGTACAGCCTGAGGGATCGAAGGTCACGGGCTTAGCTGCTTACGTGCAGTGATTTCTCCAGATTCTCTGAACCCTTTGATGATATTACGGAGCGTAGATGGTGAAATCCCTAAATTCCTTGCAATAGCTGCTTGAGAAAGGTTTTTTTTAAACTGTTCAACAATTTGCTCACGCATTTGTTGACAAAGTGGTGACCCTCGCCCCATCCTTGTTTGTGAATGACTGAGCATTTCATGGAATCTACTTTTATACCCAATCATGGCACCCACCTGTTCCCAATTAGCCTGCACACCTGTGGGATGTTCCAAATAAGTGTTTGATGAGCATTCCTCAACTTTATCAGTATTTATTGCCACCTTTCCCAACTTCTTTGTCACGTGTTGCTGGCATCAAATTCTAAAGTTAATGATTATTTGCAAAAAAAAAAAATGTTTATCAGTTTGAACATCAAATATGTTGTCTTTGTAGCATATTCAACTGAATATGGGTTGAAAAGGATTAGCAAATCATTGTATTCCGTTTATATTTACATCTAACACAATTTCCCAACTCATATGAAAACAGAGTTTGTATATGTGTGTAGATATGGGTGTATATATATATATATATATAAAATATAAAATAAAGAAAACGCATTGAAATGAGGTGTGTCCAAACTTTTGGCCTGTACTGTATGCATCTATATCTATTTAATATATATATATATATATATATATATATATATATATATATATATATATATATATATATATATATCTCCATCTTCTTCCGCTTATCCGAGGTCGGGTCGCGGGGGCAGCAGCCTAAGCAGGGAAGCCCAGACTTCCCTCTCCCCAGCCACTTCGTCTAGCTCTTCCTGTGGGACCCCGAGGCGTTCCCAGGCCAGCCGGGAGACATAGTCTTCCCAACGTGTCCTGGGTCTTCCCCGTGGCCTCTTACCGGTCGGACGTGCCCTAAACACCTCCTTAGGGAGGCGTTCGGGTGGCATCCTGACCAGATGCTCGAACCACTTCATCTGGCTCCTCTCCATGTGGAGGAGCAGCGGCTTTACTCTGAGCAGAGCAGAGCTTCTCACCCTACCTCTAAGGGAGAGACCCGCCACCCGGCGGAGGAAACTCATTTCGGCCGCTTGTACCCGTGATCTTGTCCTTTCGGTCATAACCCAAAAGCTCATGACCATAGGTGAGGATGGGAACGTAGATCGACCGGTAAATTGAGAGCTTTGCCTTCCGGCTCAGCTCCTTCTTCACCACAACGGATCGATATAGCGTCCGCATTACTGAAGACGCCGCACCGATCCGCCTCTCCGAGGTACTTGAACTCCTCCATTTGGGGCAGGGTCTATATATATTTATGGATGACAGAGTCTGATGTGGATGAACTTGACTGGCCTGCACAGAGTCCTGACTTGAACCTGATAGAACACCTTTGGAGACTTTAGAGCCAGGCCTTTTCAGTGCGTGACCTCACCAATGCACTTTCGGAAGAATGGTGGAAAAAATTCCTATAAACACACTCCGCAACCTTGTGGACAGCCTTCCCAGAAGAGTTGTAATAGCTGTGATAGCTGCAACAGGTCATATTGAACCCTATGGGTTAGGAATGGGATGGCACTTCAAGTTCACATGTGAGTCAAGGCAGGTGGCCAAAATACTTTTGGCAATTGTAGTGTTAACAGTAAGTTGAACGATGCGGACACGTTTGTTACTGGATACTGCAGCACACTAAAACATAAAAACATAGCATCTTTCCAATCTTCTGTAGTTGTCACCCCTAAAAAAAAAAACCAGCTACGTTTTCATTGAGTTAAACCCGGGGTCAAAAGGTCTCCAGACTCCACGCAGGTTTTGTCCCGGCATCAATATTTCAGAATCCTCCTTTTGAGGCTGACTGAAGGCATCTCCAGTACGGAGAACCTGGCTGACGGACGAGCACAAAGCACCCGTCAAGCGGCACGGTTCGCACTGTCCGCCTTATACAGGTGTGTGTGTGTGTGTGTGTGTGTGTGTGAGAGGATCAGGCAGCTCCCCCGCGGTCTCCTTTGTTGGGGTCAGCGTTGTGTGTGTGAATGGAGCAGACCTGTGAGTGACAGAGGAAAGTGTAGCTGCAGGTAAAGTGAGATAGTGACCTCTTCATGGCCACGCAGGATTAAGCGCTCCGATGCACCTTTTTGCGCACCACTTTAAGAATCAAAACATGTCTTTCTGTTTCCATGATTCCTCCATTTATCTATCAGACCTAGTAACATGAAACTGACCCCCCCCCCTCTCTCTCTCTGGCCCTCCATGATAATATTTGGTTTCAGGCCCTCCAAGACAAAGAGGGAAGGAGCCTAGTGGGGGGAACAGTAGCTTCTTGTTGTTATGACATGCGGTAACTTGAACTTCTTGGAAGACTTCTCCTGTCATTCCGGCCTCAGGTCTCCCTTTATGCCCCTGAGGTGGGACGGGGCTGGGGGGGTCACAACCTCCTGGACAGATTACATGGGAACACGCTGTTTGAAACCTGCCTTTTAGTAGCTTTAACCGCTGGACACCAGCAATACTAAAGACCTTCTGCGTGTACCCTAATGCTGTACCCCTGACACAGGGGTCAGCAACCCGTGGCTCTTTAGTGGCTCCCTGGAGCATTTTTAAAAAAGGATTAAAAATGGAAAAAGATGGGGGGAATAATACAAAGAGACGCAACAGTTTGTTTACATGTAAAATAGTAAGGGTGTAACGGTACACACAAAATACCTCGGTTTAGAGGTCACGGTTCGGTTCATTTTCGGTACAGTAAGAAAACAACAAAATATAAATTTTTTTGGTTATTTATTTACCAAATTTGTAAACAATGGCTTTATCCTTTTAACATTGTTTAATCAACATTAAACTGCCTCAAGTTGTTGCTCAGATTAAATAAAATGACAAAACTTTTCTTCTACATATAAAAAGTGCAACATTAAACAGTTTCAAGTCAACTCATCATACTTAATTTATTACAGCATTTGGGAAGCCTGTAGTTGATTTTTATTATGTAAATGTTATCAACATGTGATAGCAGGGACCCTGCCATTCAAAACTAGGCTTCTGCATTACTAATGATTAATGTAACTATAGCTGAAAAAAATAGTACAATAACAATAGGAGAGACTATTCATCCCTGAACACCATGGAGTTCATGTAGGCTTTATGATGCACTTACATTATTATATCAACTATCAAAGACATGGGGAACATTATCACAATTTCAGAAGGGTTAAAACCATAAAAAATCAGTTCCCAGTGGATGCTTTAAAATGTAATATGGGAAATTATCGGTATCGGTTTTTTGATTATCGGTATCGGGTTTTTTTTGTGTTTTTTTTTTAAATTAAATGAACATAAAAAACACAAGATATACTTACAATTAGTGCACCAACCCAAAAAACCTCCCTCCCCCATTCACACAAAAGGGTTGTTTCTTTCTGTTATTAATATTGTGGTTCCTACATTATATATCAATATATATCAATACAGTCTGCAAGGGATACAGTTCGTAAGCACACATGATTGTGTGTGCTGCTGGTCCACTAATAGTACTAACCTTTAACACTTCATTTTACTCATTTTCATTAATTACTAGTTTCCATGTACCGTATTTTTCGGAGAATAAGTCGCACCTGCCGAAAATGCATAATAAAGAAGGAAAAAAACATATATATAGTCCGAAAAATACGGTAACTGTTTTTATATTGTTTTACTTTCTTTTTTATTCAAGAAAATGTTTTTTATTTATTTATCTTATTTTATTACCGCATTTTTCGGAGTATAAGTCGCACCGGAGTATAAGTCGCACCTGCATAAAATGCATAATAAAGAAAGAAAAAAACAAATATAACTTGCACTGGAGCCCGGCCAAACTATGAAAAAAACTGCGACTTATAGTCCGAAAAATACGGTAACTGTTTTTATATTGTTTTACTTTCTTTTTTATTCAAGAAAATGTTTTTTATTTATTTATCTTATTTTATTACCGTATTTTTCGGAGTATAAGTCGCACCTGCCGAAAATGCATAATAAAGAAGGAAAAAACATATATAACTTGCACTGGAGCCCGGCCAAACTATGAAAAAAACTGCGACTTATAGTCCGAAAAATACGGTAACTGTTTTTATATTGTTTTACTTTCTTTTTTATTCAAGAAAATGTTTTTTATTTATTTATCTTATTTTATTACCGCATTTTTCGGAGTATAAGTCGCACCGGAGTATAAGTCGCACCTGCCGAAAATGCATAATAAAGAAGGAAAACAACATATATAACTTGCACTGGAGCCCGGCCAAACTATGAAAAAAACTGCGACTTATAGTCCGAAAAATACGGTCACTGTTTTTATATTGTTTTACTTTCTTTTTTTATTCAAGAAAATGTTTTTTATTTATTTATTTTATTTTATTACCGTATTTTTCGGAATATAAGTCGCACCGGAGTATAAGTCGCACCTGCCGAAAATGCATAATAAAGAAGGAAAAAAACATATATAGGTCGCACTGGAGCCCGGCCAAACTATGAAAAAAACTGCGACTTATAGTCCGAAAAATACGGTAACTGTTTTTATATTGTCTTACTTTCTTTTTTATTCAAGAAAATGTTTTTTATTTATTTATCTTATTTTATTACCGTATTTTTCGGAGTATAAGTCGCACCGGAGTATAAGTCTCACCTGCCGAAAACGCATAATAAAGAAGGAAAAAAAACATATATAACTTGCACTGGAGCCCGGCCAAACTATGAAAAAAACTGCAACTTATAGTCCGAAAAATACGGTAACTGTTTTTATATTGTTTTACTTTCTTTTTTATTCAAGAAAATGTTTTTTATTTATTTATCTTATTTTATTACCATATTTTTCGGAGTATAAGTCGCACCGGAGTATAAGTCGCACCTGCCGAAAATGCATAATAAAGAAGGAAAAAAACATATATAACTTGCACTGGAGCCCGGCCAAACTATGAAAAAAACTGCGACTTATAGTCCGAAAAATACGGTAACTGTTTTTATATTGTCTTACTTTCTTTTTTATTCAAGAAAATGTTTTTTATTTATTTATCTTATTTTATTACCGTATTTTTCGGAGTATAAGTCGCACCGGAGTATAAGTCTCACCTGCCGAAAACGCATAATAAAGAAGGAAAAAAAACATATATAACTTGCACTGGAGCCCGGCCAAACTATGAAAAAAACTGCAACTTATAGTCCGAAAAATACGGTAACTGTTTTTATATTGTTTTACTTTCTTTTTTATTCAAGAAAATGTTTTTTATTTATTTATCTTATTTTATTACCATATTTTTCGGAGTATAAGTCGCACCGGAGTATAAGTCGCACCTGCCGAAAATGCATAATAAAGAAGGAAAAAAACATATATAACTTGCACTGGAGCCCGGCCAAACTATTAAAAAAACTGCGACTTATAGTCCGAAAAATACGGTCACTGTTTTTATATTGTTTTACTTTCTTTTTTTATTCAAGAAAATGTTTTTTATTTATTTATTTTATTTTATTACCGTATTTTTCGGAATATAAGTCGCACCGGAGTATAAGTCGCACCTGCCGAAAATGCATAATAAAGAAGGAAAAAAACATATATATAGTCCGAAAAATACGGTAACTGTTTTTATATTGTTTTACTTTCTTTTTTATTCAAGAAAATGTTTTTTATTTATTTATCTTATTTTATTACCGCATTTTTCGGAGTATAAGTCGCACCGGAGTATAAGTCGCACCTCCCGAAAATGCATAATAAAGAAGGAAAAAAACATATATAAGTCGCACTGGAGCCCGGCCAAACTATGAAAAAAACTGCGACTTATAGTCCGAAAAATACGGTAACAGTTTTTATATTGTTTTACTTTCTTTTTTATACAAGAAAATGTTTTTTATTTATTTATCTTATTTTATTACCATATTTTTCGGAGTATAAGTCGCACCGGAGTATAAGTCGCACCTGCCGAAAATGCATAATAAAGAAGGAAAAAAACATATATAACTTGCACTGGAGCCCGGCCAAACTATGAAAAAAAACTGCGACTTATAGTCCGAAAAATACGGTAACTGTTTTTATATTGTTTTACTTTCTTTTTTATTCAAGAAAATGTTTTTTATTTATTTATCTTATTTTATTACCGTATTTTTCGGAGTATAAGTCGCACCGGAGTATAAGTCGCACCTGCCGAAAATGCATAATAAAGAAGGAAAAAAACATATATAAGTCGCACTTATACCGTTACTCAGCATTGACCGGTCATGTGACCACTTGATTGACATGTGACCACTTGATTGACATGTGACCACTTGTGCTTTGTGACAGGACTGTAGTGCAAGTTAGATTGTCATAGTGGGGACCACACACACACACACACACACACACACACACACACGCACACACACACACACACACACAAAAAACTGAAAAAAACTGCGACTTATAGTCCGAAAAATACGGTAACTGTTTTTATATTGTTTTACTTTCTTTTTTATTCAAGAAAATGTTATTTTATTTATTTATCTTATTTTATTACCGTATTTTTCGGAGTATAAGTCGCACCGGAGTATAAGACGCACCTGCCGAAAATGCATAATAAAGAAGGAAAAAAACATATATAACTTGCACTGGAGCCCGGCCAAACTATGAAAAAAACTGCGACTTATAGTCCGAAAAATACGGTAATTTTTTAAAAAAGGACCTTATCTTCACTATACCTGGTTGTCCAAATTAGGCATAATTGTATATGTTGGTATCGGTTGATATCGGTATCGGTAATTAAAGAGTTGGACAATATCGGAATATCGGATATCGGCAAAAATTCATTATCGGACATCCCTAGTTGGGATTGTCGGAGGCAGATATTTACATATATCCGAATTTAAGTGTTACTTCTTTTTATTTCATAGTCATATTTGAAAACAGCTCGTGTTTTTCCATTTGTTCTCTTTCTGTTTGTCTGCAAGTAAACTGTGTGTGTTAACCTTGAAGCTTTGGAATGTAAGAAAGAGAGATAACGGGCATGTGTTTTGACTAGAGAGACTTAAGAGGGGAGAGGGTTTTTGTCGGGAGGGCAGACCATCTTAGCGGCGCAATTGAATGTTCTATGCTGGACTGGTCTCAATGTATATCTGCAAAGCTTTGCAAATATATTACAAAATACCTATTCTGTCTCTGGTGGTTTTTCAACTCAGCTTTAAGTGTCGTAAAGAGCTCGGGAGCGACTTGTGACTTGAATTCCCTGGGAGGAACAACTGGTCACAAAACGCAAGAGGATATAAACAAAAAAATATATTTTGACATTTAGGGCACACAACGGATGTATGATGTATGTGAATATGATGTAATCAAATCAACTTTATTTATAAAGCACATTTAAAATTTACCACAGGGGTAGCCAAAGTGCTGTACAATGGACAGGTTAAAAGATAAAACGAGTACCGAGCAAACACAACACAACACAAACAGAACACGATAAAAAATAAATAAATAAAATAGAATAAATAAAAACATAAAAACAGGTTCACAGCAGGTGTATTATGGGGCGCCATTGCAGGATGGATATCACTCAGTGTTAAAAGCCATGGAATAAAAGTATGTTTTTAAGAGAGATTTAAAAACAGGAGGAGAGGAGGCTTGTCTAACACTCAGGGGTAGGTCGTTCCAGAGCTTGGGAGCAGCAACGGCGAAAGCTCTGTCACCTCTAAGCTTCAGCCTTGTGTCAGGGACCGTCAACAGCAGCTGATCGGCTGATCTTAAGGATCGGGTGGGGCAGTAAGGCTGAAGGAGGTCTGAGAGATAGGTTGGCGCGAGGTTGTTTAGACTAGAGATGCGCGGTTTGCGGGCACAACCGCGGAGTCCGCGGATTATCCGCGGATCGGGCGGATGAAATAAAAAAAAAAAAGATTTTATCGTCGGGTCGGGTCGGGTCGGGTGGTTGAAATAAAAAACAATTTGATTTTAAATAGATTCAGGCGGGTGGCAGTTAAACCAATTGGTAAATATATATACATAGTTAAATGTTGTTACCCACATACGAAAAACGAGCAGGCACCTGCAGCATATGCCACAACAGAAGAAAAAAAAGAAAAAGAGATGGACACTTTTACGGAGCGGAGAAGGGACGCCTCGCCGGGGTCCGGGACCGAGGCCCCTTCCCCCGAGAGGGCCCCACCGGGAGCCGTAGCTGAGGCGATCCGCGAGAAGGGCCCGACGCACGTCCAGGGTCAACACCGCACCGACACCCCGCCTCGTCCGCCTTCGCCACGGCCGGCGTCACGCGCAGCAGATAAGCAGCTTACCTGCCCGCCACCCCCGTGGCCGGGGGCTCGTAACAGGGGTCACTCCGCGCGCAGTGCGCCCACGAAAGGGGTGGGGCTCACCCTGGTTGATATAGACAGCAGCTAGGACGGTGGCCATGGAAGTCGGAACCCGCTAAGGAGTGTGTAACAACCCACCTGCCGAATCAACTAGCCCTGAAAATGGATGGCGCTGGAGCGTCGGGCCCATATACCCGGCCGTCGCCGGCAGCGAGACGCGCTTGGAGGTGCGCTCAGCGCGGCTCCCATATGATTGCGCACTGGTGTGCGTCTGGGTCGTGACAGCGTGGCACGCGAATGTCTGTGCTGCATTGGATCAGTCTCCTTTCTTTAACAGGCAAAAGCTTTATAACCTCACTAATGCCTTGCATCGTCTATATTAGATATATAACAACGGGCGGATGCGGTTCTGATCAAATGTTAGATCGGGTGGATTGCGGATGGTTGACGACTTTCTGATGCGGTTGCGGATGAAATAATTGCTTATCCGCGCATCTCTAGTTTAGACATTTAAAAACAAATAAAAGGAGTTTAAAATAATGGATAAGAATGTCTGATGCTGGATGTTAATAAAAATCAAATGAAATAAAAAATAGAACATTCTTAGGCAGTGCACCTTATAATCCGGTGCGCCCTATGGTCCGGAAAATGCGATTTTTTTCTTTTTAGCATTTTTAATTAACTGAAAGGGAGTAAAAAGTTATGATATCCTTTACTTATCTGAAAAAACCAACAGGTGCGCTTGTTTTGTTGTTTGTCCGACAGAAGGTGCCAGTTGGCCTCTGACTCAACCTTGCATCTTTTGCGTTTGTCACCCGCTGCTCTGTAGGGTGGAACGCCGCACGCCAACAAAGTGACATCCACGCGGCCCCGCGAAGGAAATAAATAAATGTGCTGTGAAAAGCCAATAAGCGGCGGGCAGGAAGCGGAGCCAAGTATTGCTGCGTCAAAAGCGAGCGCTCCAGCCATTAATCTCCCTCAAACAAGCGCCCCTCGCCTCCCCTCCTCTGAGAGAATTACAGCCATAGATGTATAATTCACGCCGCTTTGGCTTTGGAAGGTTTTTTGTCGGGAAAAAGCCGCTGACAGCCAAGTTAGCGCGAGCTCTCATTCCTCTCCGCCACCTGTTCACCGGGGAAGTCAGTCAGAGAGGGACGCTTGATTTATATTTCATCACTCCCGCCGCCGCCGCCGCCGCCGCCGTAACTTTGTTGCCGCTCTCATGTCGGGAAAAAGACGTCAACTTAAAGGAGGCCCAAAGTCCTGACGGGACCAGGCGCAGACACTTTGGCTTGTAGGCGGGATTGCTCGCGTCAACTTCAACTTGTCAGCGTTCGATTCCCCCGTGGAGCGGCTCGTCATTTCGCATCCATCCAGCTCTACCTGCTCTATGTTGCCATTTTCCAATCCTCCTACTTTTATTTCATTCACCTCAAATATGTCCTCAGTGTTGCTGCTCAGTGGCCTAGTGGTTAGAGTCCGCCCTGAGTTCAAACCCCGGGTGAGTCATACCAAAGACTATAAAAACGGGACCCATTACCTCAATCAATCGATGTTTATTTATATAGCCCGAAATCACAAGTGTCTCAAAGGGCTGCACAAGCCACAATGACATCCTCGGTTCAGAGCCCACATAAGGGCAAGGAAAAACTCAAAACCCAGTGGGACATCGATGTGAATGACTATGAGAAACCTTGGAGAGGACCCCCCCTCTGTAGGGGAGACCGGATGCAATGGACGTCGAGTGGGTCTGACATAATAGTGTGAGAGTCCAGTCCATAGTGGATCCAACATAATAGAGTACAGTCCATAGTGGATCTAACATAATAGAGTCCAGTCCATAGTGGATCTAACATAATAGTGAGAGTCCAGTCCATATTTGATCTAACATAATAGTGAGAGTCCAGTCCATAGTGGATCTAACATAATAGTGAGAGTCCAGTCCATAGTGGATCTAACATAATAGTGAAAGTCTAGTCCATAGTGGATCTAACATAATAGTGTGAGAGTCCAGTCCATAGTGGATCTAACATAATAGTGAGAGTTCAGTCCATAGTGGATCTAACATAATAGTGAGAGTCCAGTCCATAGTGGATCCAACATAATAGAGTCCAGTCCATAGTGGATCCAACATAATAGTGAGAGTGCAGTCCATAGTGGATCTAACATAATAGTGAGAGTCCAGTCCATAGTGGATCCAACATAATAGTGAGAGTCCAGTCCATAGTGGATCTAGCATAATGGTGAGAGAGTCCAGTCCATAGTGGATCTAACATAATAGTGAGAGTCAAGTCCATAGTGGATCTAACATAATAGTGAAAGTCCCGTCCATAGTGGATCTAACATAATAGTGTGAGAGTCCAGTCCATAGTGGATCTAACATAATAGTGAGAGTCCAGTCCATAGTGGATCTAACATAATAGTGAGAGTCCAGTCCATAGTGGATCTAACATAATAGTGAGAGTCCAGTCCATAGTGGATCCAACATAATAGAGTCCAGTCCATAGTGGATCCAACATAATAGTGAGAGTGCAGTCCATAGTGGATCTAACATAATAGTGAGAGTCCAGTCCATAGTGGATCTAACATAATAGTGAGAGTCCAGTCCATAGTGGATCTAACATAATGGTGAGAGAGTCCAGTCCATAGTGGATCTAACATAATAGTGAGAGTCAAGTCCATAGTGGATCTAACATAATAGTGAAAGTCCAGTCCATAGTGGATCTAACATAATAGTGTGAGAGTCCAGTCCATAGTGGATCTAACATAATAGTGAGAGTCCAGTCCATAGTGGATCTAACATAATAGTGAGAGTCCAGTCCATAGTGGATGTAACATAATATTGTGAGAGTCCAGTCCATAGTGGATCTAACATAATAGTGAGAGTCCAGTCCATAGTGGATCTAACATTATAGTGAGAGTCCAGTCCATAGTGGGTCTAACATAATAGTGTGAGAGTCCAGTCCATAGTGGATCTAACATGATAGTAAGAGTCCAGTCCATAGTGGATCTAACATAATAGTGTGAGAGTCCAGTCCATAGTGGATCTAACATAATAGTGTGAGAGTCCAGTTCATAGTGGATCTAACATAATAGTGTGAGAGTCCAGTCCATAGTGGATCTAACATAATAGTGAAAGTCCAGTCCATAGTGGATCTAACATAATAGTGTGAGAGTCCAGTCCATAGTGGATCTAACATAATAGTGAGAGTCCAGTCCATAGTGGATCTAACATAATAGTGTGAGAGTCCAGTCCATAGTGGATCTAACATAATAGTGTAAGAGTCCAGTCCATAGTGGATCTAACATAATAGTGAAAGTCTAGTCCATAGTGGATCTAACATAATAGTGTGAGAGTCCAGTCCATAGTGGATCTAACATAATAGTGTGAGAGTCCAGTCCATAGTGGATCTAACATAATAGTGAAAGTCTAGTCCATAATGGATCTAACATAATAGTGTGAGAGTCCAGTCCATAGTGGATCTAACATAATAGTGAGAGTCCAGTCCATAGTGGATCTAACATAATAGTGAGAGTCCAGTCCATAGTGGATCTAACATAACAGTGAGAGTCCAGTCCATAGTGGATCTAACATAATAGTGAGAGTCCAGTCCATAGTGGATCTAACATAATAGTGAGAGTCCAGTCCATAGTGGATCTAACATAATAGTGAGAGTCCAGTCCATAGTGGAGCTAACATAATAGTGTGAGAGTCCAGTCCATAGTGGATCTAACACAGACCACAGAACACTTTTCCACTTTGCATGAGTCCATCTTAGATGATCTCGGGCCCAGAGAAGCCGGCGGCGTTTCTGGGTGTTGTTGATAAATGGCTTTCGCTTTGCATAGTAGAGCTTTAACTTGCACTTACAGATGTAGCGACCAACTGTATTTAGTGACAGTGGTTTTCTGAAGTGTTCCTGAGCCCATGTGGTGATATCCTTTAGAGATTGATGTCGGTTTTTGATCGAAGGTCACGGTCATTTAATGTTGGTTTCCGGCCATGTCGCTTACGTGGAGTGATTTCTCCAGATTCTCTGAACCTTTTGATGATATTATGGACCGTAGATGTTGAAATCCCAAAATTTCTTGCAATTGCACTTTGAGAAACGTTGTTCTTAAACTGTTTGACTATTTGCTCACGCAGTTGTGGACAAAGTTGTTGTACCTCGCCCCATCCTTTCTTGTGAATTTTTTGGGAAGCTGTTTTTATACCCAATCATGGCACCCACCTGTTCCCAATTAGCCTGCACACCTGTGGGATGTTCCAAATAAGTGTTTGATGAGCATTCCTCAACTTTATCAGTATTTATTGCCACCTTTCCCAACTTCTTTGTCACGTGTTGCTGGCATCAAATTCTAAAGTGAATGATTATTTGCAACAAAAAAAAAAAATTGTTTATGAGTTTGAACATCAAATATGTTGTCTTTGTAGCATATTCAACTGAATATGGGTTGAAAATGATTTGCAAATCATTGTTTATATTTACATCTAACACAATTTCCCAACTCATATGGAAACGGGGTTTGTATAACCCGTTTATAATGCGCCACACATTTTCAATGGGAGACAGCGAAGTCGGCGGAGATTCTGGGTGTTGTTGATAAATGGCTCTCGCTTTGCATAGTAGAGTTTTAACTTGCACTTACAGATGTAGCGACCAACTGTAGTTACTGACAGTGGTTTTCTGACATGTTTCTAAACCCATATGGTGATATCCAGAGGTGGGACCAAGTCATTGTTTTGCAAGTCACAAGTAAGTCTCAAGTCTTTGCCCTCAAGTCCGAGTCAAGTCCCGAGTCAAGACAGGCAAGCCCCGAGTCAAGACTGGAAAGTCTCAAGTCCTGCATTTTGAGTTTCGAGTCCTTTCAAGTCCTTTTAACCACAGACTAATATATTAACACAGATTGTGTATGCTTTTCAAACGCTGTATTTATTTATTAAAACAAGTGCATTTTAAATTGCAGGAAAGAAAATTGTGTTGACATTGCACTTTATAATAGCACTATTAACCAGTCATTTTAAACATTAACTCATTCCTTTACAGAACAAACACATTGAAAAATAAAGTGCAAATGTACTTATTTGTACAAAAGTGTTAACATTGAAAAAACATGACATATACGTGAACATAACAAAAAAGTTGTACTTTTTATATGTCAGGGCCCTATGCTGCATTGCATTTGCAAAAGACCAAATTAGCCAAGAGTCTGTCAGTCATTTGTGCACGATGGGGGCGTAGTATGATGCCACCATGGCTGAAAACTCGCTCCACTGGAGCACTGGAGGCAGGCACTGCCAAGACTCTCATGGCCACTCGGAACAGTGAAGGAAGAGTCTTCATGTTCAATGCCCAGAACAAAAGGGGGGAGAGAGTTGTTTTGGGTTGGTGCACTACTTGTAAGTGTATCTTGTGTTTTTTATGTTGATTTAATTAAAAAAAGAAAAAAAAAAAATTATTTCTTGTGCGGCCCGATACCAATCGATCCACGGACCGGTACCGGTGGTTGGGGACCACTGAGGTAAACAACCAACAGTATGTCAGAAAGCTAGCTAAAACGGTACACATATTCATAATATAGTATACATTTTAACTGACCTTTATTTAACTATTTTTGTCTTTTTTTAGGTGGCTAAAATACGCGGTGCTGCTGACCGCCGTCTAAAGTTACGTGTGATATATTGACTAACGTAACCCTGCTTAAAAAAAATCACTGAACAAAAAGTATGAATAAGGTAGTGAACTGCAACAGATTCCCGTGTTTGCAATAACGTTATAACGTTAGCAGTGAGTTTACAGCCTCACTGATTTAACTACACAGCAAATAAAAGTCACGTTACTTAGCCAATAAACGTTATCTTACATTCAAAACTTACCGTTCTTTGTGCAACTTCAAATGCCGGACGAAGTTGGAAGTTGTTGCCTCTCCATCAGTAATTTTCGAACCGCATGTGTTGCATACTGCAAACCGTTTTGTGTTGACCACCTCATAATTTTTATACCCAAACAAAATTATTTTAGGTATCATTTTTTGTTCACTGGCGTGTGGTTTGGACATGTCTTCTTCCTGCAATTTGATTGGATGAATGCTGTGTGATGAAAACAAAGTAGATCTAATTTGATTGGCTGTTGTACTGAGAGCACACCAGCTGACACACGCAACGCTGATAGACAAGTACACAATGAAAAATACGGAGCGCTCCCGAATAACTTTTTCATCTTTGGGTTTTGGGGAAAGTAGCAAGTCATGTCAAGTCATGTCAATTCAAAAGGCTCAAGTCCAAGTGAAGTCACAAGTCATTGATGTTAAAGTCTAAGTCGAGTTGCAAGTCTTTTTACATTTTGTCAAGTCGAGTCTAAAGTCATCAAATTCATGACTCGAGTCTGACTCGAGTCCAAGTCATGTGACTCGAGTCCACACCTCTGGTGATATCCTTTACACACTGAAGTCACTTTTTGATGCAGTGCCGCCTAATGGATCCAAGGTCCGTAATATCATCGCTTACGTGCAGTGATTTCATAAAAGAAGCAAACTTCATGAATGTTTTTTGTGACCAACAAGTATGTGCTCCAATCACTACATAATAAGAGTAGTAGAAATGATTGTATAGTCAAGTCAGCCATGACATGATGTTCTTTACAAGTGTATGTACTCGGGATGTCCCGATCCAGGTTTTTGCACTTCCGATCCGATACCGATATTGTTTTTGCACTTCCGATCCGATACCGATTCTGACCGATACTGGCCTATCCGAGCATGTATTAAAGTTTAAAGTTATTTAGCCTACTTAGTTGTCAGAATCATGTTGAAAAGGGTTTTAGTACTCTTGATAACAACTAGCCAGCTGAATTAGGGGAGTTTGAATAATACACAATGGTTGGTAACAAGAAACTGACCTGTTTATTCAAGGATAAACACAAAATAGACAAAATTATACATGACAAACAGAAATGGCATCATTGAACTAGGGCTGGGCGATATGGCCTTTTTTTAATATTGCGATATTTTAAGGCCATATTGCGATACACGATATATATCTCGATATTTTGCCTCAGCCTTGAATGAACACTTGATGCATATAATCACAGCAGTATGATGATTCTATGTGTTTTGATTGATTGATTGAGACTTTTATTAGTAGGTTGCACAGTGAAGTACATATTCCGTACAATTGACCACTAAATGGTAACACCCCAATACGTTTTTCAACTTGTTTAAGTCGGGGTCCACTTAAATTGATTCATGATACAGATATATACTATCAGATATATACTATCATCATAATACAGTCATCACACAAGATAATCACATTGAATTATTTACATTATTTATAATCCAGGGTGTGGAGGGGGGCGCCGGATGTAAGTGTCAAAAAGACAGCCAAAAGAGTTTGATATGAGAATAAATCCAAAGTTAAAATATAGGGTAGAAATGCACCCATTTGCAGGAAATGTAGTCTTGATTTTCAACATTTTCTTTCAAGGCTTGCATGTCTACATTAAAACATTCTTCTTCATACTGCATTAATATATGCTACTTTTAAACTTTCATGCAGAGAAGGAAATCACAACAACAAAAAAATCACAACAAAACCCCCCCCCCCCCACATCGGCAGTGAAGTGTATATACTCACAAGAATCAATCAATCAATCAATGTTTATTTATATAGCCCTAAATCAAGAAACCGAATAGCTTTGTCTTTGACCTTTTTTTTTTTTTTTACTTACAACTATACCTAATATATAAAGGGGTGGAAAAGTGACTATTACCTGCAGGGCAAACATTAGCTAACCAGAAGGCAATAACAATGTAAACAAAAAACACCTGCTTAAAAGATCTAATACAAATGTCCCTGAGGAATGTAAGGTGGGAGTACTGTAATTACCTAACGTTACATTATTATTTTCCATAACAATTTAGCCCCCTCCACAATATTAACCCGACGTTAAAACAGAACTCGCTATTTATTGATTAGCAATTGCCGAATCATGTAACATTAGCTTAATGCTAAAAAGCCAGGTTACTATCACATTCTGTAACAGACAAATAATTTCGTGTAGGCTAACGTTACCTACCTGCTACCTCTGTCTTTTCTCGTTTCTCCTCCTTTTCTTTTCTCTTTTTTCTTCCCTGGGCACCTGACAGTTTTGGCCGGTTTGACATCTTGTGTTGATTTTTTGATGTGGTGACGTCCAAAAAGAGTCATGATACGGGAAGGCAGGGGGCACACCGTGCGGGAGGGGGGGGGCGTAATGCTGTAACAAATAATATTTCTATTAAATAGGCTTTATTTTGCATTTTAAGTAACGTGGGATTATTTTTTGTATTTAGAAATAATAGTACCAACTTTTTTTTTTTTTTTCTTTTTTTTTTTCTCTCTCCAACATTTGTGACACTGGCGTGGCGCCCCCTGATGGACGGCGCCCTTAGCATTTGCCTATACGGCCTATGCCACGGGCCGGCCCTGTGTGGACGTGTGGCACCGAACGGAGATAAGCGTCTCGACAGACGTCACAATATTTGAACAATGATGACGAAAACTGTTTTCTCTGTCGTGTCCGTGTGTCGAAAATTGTTATACGCTTATTTTTTTTATTTTATTAGATTTTGTGCGTGGCATATAATTGCTATGCGCAGAGGACGCTTAAACAGTGCGCAATTGCACAGGCGAGCACCTTAGAGGGAGCGTTGCTCGCACGGCTGCGCTAGCATCACAGCTAACGTTAGCCATGCTGCTACCTCTCTGCTCGGGGAGGACGTATACGTATGTGACGTATGACGTGACAGTATGTGACGTGTGTAAGAAGGTGCGCTCGCTGTCTGTGAGAGGGAGACACAGGAAAGAGTGAGAAGAGCCTGTCGTGTAATGCCAGCAGCTAAAAGCAACTGCGTGAGAATCCACAGACCTGTGGATGTGTTGAAGGTGTGCTGGAAAATGCGGAACGGAAATTAGGGAGCAGCAGAAAAGTGGAATGTATTATTTAAATCGGTGCGTTGGAAAACACGGACCGGAGTTTTTTTTTAAAACTGGATCTGGATCGGCATTTTCCCATGCCTTGCCGATACGCATTTTTTGGCAAATATCGGCGGCCGATATGATCCGAATATCGGATCGGGACATCCCTAGTATGTACACTTTTGACCAGGACTGTAAATGTACATAAGTGTCACATGACTTCATTAAAACTACTGCAGTTTTTGTGCTACATTCTATTATATTTGGGCGTAAAGGTTGCAAACTGTCCTCTGTGCGCTCGTTTTATTCACCGCCAAGACGCGGCGATGTCTCCTCTTCCTTCTCGTGTCGCCGTCATCCACCAGCCTCGATTTCGAGGCGCACCAACAAGTTATCGCTTTGGCAGCGGCGCCGGCTCGCCCATCTGCGCCGCCCCCCGTGTCGGTCCCGGGCTTCCTCGCCGATGATGAGGGCTGTCAGGGGCTTTTTAACCTCCTAACTGCTGCTCCCCACCAGCCCTAATCGCGCATTAATGACATCAGGAGGACCCCGGGGGCTGGCAGCGTCGCCGCCTGCGCGGGCAGAGTACTGATGAAGAGGGCAATTACCCCGCAGCAAATCGCATAACCTCCGCCGCTCTGCTCGCGGGGTTATCGGCTATTAGCGGACAGGTTAAGATACGGCGAAGGCTGGAGGAAAGGGTCTGGTGCTAAAAGAGAGGATTGTGACGTTGCCTGTGTGCCTTTCATCGTAACTTTATATACACGTGAAAAAAAAGCTTTACATTGTGGTGAGGATCCGATTAGAAGAAACAAAGCCGTTTATTCATTTAGAGTCGATATGCAAATTCCTAGTTAATGAATTATTAATTTATAATGGTACAGTCCTAGCTGCTCATTCACTCTGTTCATTTTTATTCCCAATTGTACTTCTACCATACTTGCCAACCTTGAGACCTCCAATTTCGGGGGGTGGGTGCGGGGGGCGTGGTTGGGGGCGTGGTTAAGAGGGGAGGAGTATATTTACAGCTAGAATTCACCAAGTCAAGTATTTCATATATATATATATATATATATATATATATATATATATATGTATGTGTGGGGAAAAAAAATCACAAGACTATTTCATCTCTACAGGCCTGTTTCATGAGGGGGTTCCCTCAATCATCAGGAGATTTTAATGGGAGCATTCACATACCATGGTTTATATAGGGCACAGAGTGGGTGGGTACAGGCTGGCGTAGGGGCGTGGTGATTGGCTCATGTGTTACCTAGGAGGTGTTTCCGTCTGTGGCGGCATGCTGTTACAATTTCGCTGCGCTTGTTGAGGGATGACAGGTCTGGACGGTAAATAATAAACAGTTTCTCTTTCAAGCATAGGTTGCATCTTTTATTACCACTATTGTAAGGAACGCCAGGAAACCAACCAAAAAAGAACAGAAAACGAAACAACATCATCTGGTACAACCCCCCATACAGCAAAAAACGTCTCAACTAACATTGGCCACAAATTCCTCACTCTGATTGACAAACACTTTCCCAAAGGCAACAGCCTAAGAAAAGTATGCAACAAGAACAACATTAAATTGAGCTACAGCTGTATGAACAATATACGACAAATTATCTCAAACCACAACAAAACAATTGCAAATGAGCCGTCGACCCCCAGACAGAGCGACCCCAAAACCAACAAAGGCTGCAACTGCAGCAAGAAACCTGATTGCCCTCTCAACGGGGGGTGCTTACAAACATCAGTTGTCTACCAATCTAAGGTAACACGCAAGGACATTAACACATCCGACACATATGTAGGATTAACCGAGGGAGAGTTTAAAACCAGATGGAACAATCACAAGGCTTCTTTCAGGAACCAAAACCTGCGGAATACCACAGAACTCAGCAAACACATTTGGGACCTCAAAGACAATAATGTTGAATATTCAATAACATGGAAAATTCTTGCATCCAGCACACCTTACAATAGTGGTAATAAAAGATGCAACCTATGCTTGAAAGAGAAACTGTTTATTATTTACCGTCCAGACCTGTCATCCCTCAACAAGCGCAGCGAAATTGTATCAGCATGCCGCCACAGACGGAAACACCTCCTAGGTAACACATGAGCCAATCACCACGCCCCTACACCAGCCTGTACCCACCCACTCTGTGCCCTATACAAACCATGGTATGTGAATGCTGCCATTAAAATCTCCTGATGATTGAGGGAACCCCCTCATGAAACAGGCCTGTAGAGATGAAGTAGTCTTGTGATTTTTTTCCCCACACATACATATATTGCGCTCTACTACGGTATCGAGCACTATTTTTTGGATAAGCTTATTAAGACATATATATATATATATATATATATATATATATATATATATATATATATATATCCCTGCGACCCCGAAGGGAATAAGCGGTAGAAAATTGATGGATGGATGGATGGATGGATATATATATATATATATATATATAAATAAAATAAATACTTGAATTTCAGTGTTCATTTATTTACACATATACACACACATAACACTCATCTACTCATTGTTGAGTTAATGGTTGAATTGTCCATCCTTGTTCTATTCTCTGTCACTATTTTTCTAACCATGCTGAACACCCTCTCTGATGATGCATTGCTGTGTGGCACGCACAAAAGTGCTTTCATCAAATGCACTAGATGGCAGTATTGTCCTGTTTAAGAGTGTCACAACATTGCTGTTTACGGCAGACGGACTGCTTTACTGTAGACGTTCTTTATATCGTGGGAAAGCGGACTCAGGTCCGCATGGAGCTGGAGGGGGCGTGGCCTCCAGCTCCGCCTGAATTTCGGGAGATTTTCGGGAGGAAATTTTTCCCGGGAGGTTTTCTGGAGAGGCGCTGAATTTCGGGAGTCTCCCGGAAAATCCGGGAGGGTTGGCAAGTATGACTTCTACTCCTGCTTCCATGTATTGGGGTCCTCTCCAAGGTTTCTCATAGTCATTCACATCGACGTCCCACTGGGTTGTGAGTTTTTCCTTGCCCTTATGTGGGCTCTGTACCGAGGATGTCGTTGTGGCTTGTGCAGCCTTTTGAGACACTTGTGATTTAGGGCTATATAAATAAACATTGATTGATTGATACTCGCTTAGCCACTGTTGGCGTGGGGAACGGAAAAGGAGCGACTTGAAGGGGCGGTCAAAAGTTTGTGGGGCGCAAAACTAAAAAAAATATATATATATAATATTTATTTTAATATTTTAAAAACTATAAAATATAACAAAATATAATCCTACTGTAATTAAAAAAAACAAAAAAACATCATTAGTGTATCTGTTTTAAAAACATATATATATATATATATACAAAACCCAAAACCAGTGAAGTTGGCACGTTGTGTAAATGGTAAATAAAAATAGAATACCGTACTTTTTGGAGTATAAGTCGCACCGGCCGAAAATGCATAATAAAGAAGGAAAAAAACATATATAAGTCGCACTGGAGTATAAGTTGCATTTTTTGTGGAAATGTATTTGATAAAAGCCAACAGCAAGAATAGACATTTGAAAGGCAATTTAAAATAAATAAAGAATAGTGAACAACAGGCTGAATAAGTGTACGTTATATGAGGCATAAATAAGCAACTGGTATGTTAACGTAACATATTATGGTAAGAGTCATTCAAATAACTATAACATATAGAACATGCTATACGTTTACCAAACAATCTGTCACTCCTAATCGCTAAATCCCATGAAATCTTATACGTCTAGTCTCTTACGTGAATGAGATCAATAATATTATTTGATATTTTACGCTAATGTGTTCATCATTTCACACATAAGTCGCTCCTGAGTATAAGTTGCACCAAACTATGAAAAAAACTGCGACTTATAGTCTGAAAAATACGGTATATATATATATATATATATATGTATGTATGTGTGGGAAAAAATCACAAGACTATTTCATCTCTACAGGCCTGTTTCATGAGGGGTTCCCTCAATCATCAGGAGATTTTAATGGGAGCATTCACATACCATGGTTTATATAGGGCACAGAGTGGGTAGGTACAGGCTAGCGTAGGGGCGTGGTGATTGGCTCATGTGTTACCTAGGAGGTGTTTCCGTCTGTGACGGCATGCTGATACAATTTCGCTGCGCTTGTTGAGGAATGACAGGTCTGGACCGTAAATAATAAACAGTTTCTCTTTCAAGCATAGGTTGCATCTTTTATTACCACTATTGTAAGGTGTGCTGGATGCAAGAATTTGCCATGTTATTGAATATTCAACATTATTGTCTTTGAGGTCCCAAATGTGTTTGCTGAGTTCTGTGGTATTCCGCAGGTTTTGGTTCCTGAAAGAAGCCTTGTGATTGTTCCATCTGGTTTTAAACTCTCCTTCGGTTAATCCTACATATGTGTCGGATGTGTTAATGTCCTTGCGTGTTACCTTTGATTGGTAAACGACTGATGTTTGTAAGCACCCCCCGTTGAGAGGGCAATCAGGTTTCTTAGGCCAGTTATATATATATATATATATATATATATATATATATATATATATATATATATATATATATAATTGGTTCTGTAACAGCTTCTTCCCTCAGGCCATAAGACGCATGAGAACGCATCATAATTATCCCCTCAATTCCCTCCAAAAATGGATTAACTCGCTGGACTATAAAGACAATATAACATACATACATAGTTGTGGATGCATATGCAAAAGTGCAATATATTTATCTGTATAGTAGAGATGCGCGGTTTGCGGACACAACCGCGGAGTCCGCGGATAATCCGCGGGTCGAGCGGTTGAAATAAAAAAAAATTAGATTTTATCCGCGGGTCGGGTCGGGCGGTTGAAATAAAAAAAAAAAAGATTTTAAATAGATTCAGGCGGGTGGCAGTTAAACCAATTCGGAAATATATATACATAGTTAAATGTTGTTACCCACATACGAAAAACGAGCAGGCACCTGCAGCATATGCCACAACAGAAGAAGAAAAAAAAAAGAGATGGACACTTTTACGGAGCGGAGAAGGGACGCCTCGCCGGGGTCCGGGACCGAGGCCCCTTCCCCCGAGAGGGCCCCACCGGGAGCCGTAGCTGAGGCGATCCGCGAGAAGGGCCCAACGCACGTCCAGGGTCACCACCGCGCCCACCGCACCGACACCCCGCCTCGTCCGCCTTCGCCGCGGCCGGCGTCACGCGCAGCAGGTAAGCAGCTTACCTGCCCGCCAACCCCGTGGCCGGGGGCTCGTAACAGGGGTCACTCCGCCCGCGCAGCTTACCTGCCCGCCACCCCCGTTGCCGGGGGCGCGTAACAGGGGTCACTCCGCGCGCAGTGCGCTCACGAAAGGGGTGGAGCTCACCCTGGTGAGCCGAGTGGGCCACTTTTGGTAAGCAGAACTGGCGCTGCGGGATGAACCGAACGCCGGGTTAAGGCGCCCGATGCCGACGCTCATCAGACCCCAGAAAAGGTGTTGGTTGATATAGACAGCAGGACGGTGGCCATGGAAGTTGGAACCCGCTAAGGAGTGTGTAACAACCCACCTGCCGAATCAACTAGCCCTAAAAATGGATGGCGCTGGAGCGTCGGGCCCATACCCGGCCGTCGCCGGCAGCGAGAGCCGCGAGGGCTAGGCCGCGACGAGTAGGATGGCCGCCGCGGTGCGCGCTGAAGCCTCGGGCGCGAGCCCGGGTGGAGCCGCCGCGGGTGCGTGGGACATCGCACCTCCACGCGCTTAGAGGTGCGCTCAGCGCGGCTCCCAGATGATTGCGCACTGGTGTGCGTCTGGGCCGTGACAGCGTGGCACGCATTGAATGTCTCTGCTGCATTGGATCAGTCTCCTTTCTTTAACAGGCAAAAGCTTTATAACCTCACTAATGCCTTGCATCATCTATATTAGATATATAAGAACGGGCGGGTGCGGTCTTGATTAAATGTTAGTTCGGGTGGATGCGGTTTTTGTGATGCGGTTGCGGATGAAATAATTGCCTATCCGCGCATCTCTACTGTATAGTAATCTATTTATTTATATCTGCACCTTATTGCTTTTTTATCCTGCACTACAACGAGCTAATGCAACAAAATGTTGTTCTTATCAATGTTGGAAAGTTCAAATTTGAATGACAATAAAGGAAGTCTGAGTCTAAGTCTCTAATATATACAGTACAGGCCAAAAGTTTAGACACGCTTTCTCAGTCAATGTGTTTTCTTTATTTTCATGACTATTTACATTGTAGGTTGTCACTGAAGGCATCAAAACTATGAATGAACACATGTGGAGTTATGTACTTGACATAAAAAGGTGAAATAACTAAAAACATGTTTTATATTCTAGTTTCTTCAAAATAGCCACCCTTTGCTCTGATTACTGCTTTGCACACTCTTGGCATTCTCTCCATGAGCTTCAAGAGGTAGTCACCTGAAATGGTTCTCACTTCACAGGGGTCATAGTTTTGAGGCCTTCAGTGACAATCTACAATGGAAATAGTCATGAAAATAAAGAAAACGCATTACATATACACATATATATATATATATATATATATATATATATATATATATATATTATTTTATTTTTTTTTTCTTTTCTTCTTTTTCCCCCCCGCCCTTCTAGTAGGTTACTAGTAGGCGGTATAGCTCGGTTGGTAGAGCGGCCGTGCCAGCAACTTGAGGGTTCCAGGTTCGATCCCCGCTTCCGCCATCCTAGTCACTGCCGTTGTGTCCTTGGGCAAGACACTTGACCCACCTGCTCCCAGTGCCACCCACACTGGTTTAAATGTAACTCAGATATTGGGTTTCACTATGTAAAAGCGCTTTGAGTCACTAGAGAAAAAGCGCTATATAAATATAATTCGCATTACTTGTCGTCAAAAAGGGGCTTATATAGCAAAAACTTTAAGTAGCAAACTTTTTTCAGAATAAATTGTCCACTTCAGCCAAAAAATACTGTCGAACTAATTTTTAAATTGAAAATGTAAAAAAAAAATATCAGTTGCTATTAGCGACTTAAACTCATTTTGAAGAAGCGGCTATAATTAGTCGGGTTGTGAATCTTTGGGCACCCCACGATTCGATTCGATTTGATTCTTGAGGGTAGGGCTGGGCGATTATGGCCTTTTATTAATATGTGGATATTTTTAGGCCATGTCACGATGCACCATGTATATGTGGATATTTTGCCTTAGCCTTGAATGAACACTTGATGCATATAATCACAGCAGTATGATGATTCTATGTGTTTACATTAAAACATTCTTCTTCATACTGCATTCATATATGCTACTTTTAAACTTTCATGCAGAGAGAGAAATCACAACTAAAAGTGTATTTATTAAAGAGTTATTAAGCAGTGGCACAAACATTCATGTCGTTTCCAAAACAGAAAGTGCAAGATTGTCAGAGACATTTTAAAACATTAGTGCACTTTTGTGCATGATGTCACTAAGATATCAAAACAACACTAAATTAAAGTGCACTTTTTGTACAGAACGCCACTACAATAGTTTAAAACAAATAAAGTGCACTTTTGTGCATGATGTCACACAAGATATTTCAATAAGTGTCAAATAAAAATGAGCTGCATAATAGGAAATCAAATAGTGTATGTCCTTCACTATGTGGTAGGTTCCTGCGGACGTTATCTCCTTCTGTTTTACACTATTTTTTTTATACGGTGTTGATGTGGAAATGGTTGCTTCGGCATTTTGTTGGCTTTACCAACAAACACATTAGTAGAGCTGCTACTTTTTGTAGCAACGCTTTTGCCGCATACTAGACATATTTTTGTTGTCTGTTCAACATCTTTCCGCTTGAAGCCAAACCACCGCCAGACTGCTGTTTTTCTTGGGAATTAATTATTCTTCCTCCATTTGTTACCAGATTCGCACCTTCTTTCTCTCGTATTACCACTCGCACCGCACCGTTAGCATCACAGCTAATGTTACCCATGCCGTTACCTCTCTGGTCAGCGAGGATGTATGACGTTGCACGCGTGACCGTATGTGAGCGTACGCTTGTTTTATGTCTCTGTGAGAAGGAGAGACAAGAAAGAGTGAGAAGAGCCTGTAGTGTAATGCCCGCAGCTAAAAGCAACTGCATGAGAACGTATACTCCAACATCACTATATAGTCATTTTCTATATCGCACAGAGACAAACCCGCGATATATCGAGTATATTCGATTAAAAATCCATACTTTTTAATAACATTGTGTGCCAGTTCTACAATTAACTACATTTCTCCATTAAAATAGATAAACAGCTGTGATACATTTCTATATTCCATAAAAGAAAAGTTTTTTTTTTTTTTTTGGTCAAATTTTACAAAACCATTTCATAAATTCAAATACAAAAAGGCAAGAAGAGAAGTATCCGACACTTCTCTTTTCTAAAGTCAATCAGTACAGCAGATAGAGACATCTACATCAACTATATGATTTGCATGAGTGGCTGAACAAACCAGATTAAGAAAATCAAATCAAATTAAAGCTGCAAGCAGCATTGGTCGGGCCCGCGTATTTGGCAGGTGCTAGTCCTAAGTGTCCCAATACTTTTGTCTACTTTTAGTCTGAAGTGTCCCAAGACTTTTGTCTAGTGTACCTACCTTGTCTGCATTGTGTGGGCACGTTGGTGCTTCCTGCTTTTAAGCAGCCATCTTAAAAAAAACAGCAGCGCAGCAGCATCAGCGCAGCGGGTCTTTGAAGGGTCATAAAATCAAAACCGGAGCAGGTATTAAAACGCTGTTCTGTTCTTTTATACACAAGGGTTTAATCTCTCTCCTGTGTTAGTTTGAAGCCGAAACGACAAACGCGCTCAGAGGAGATAGTTTTTGAAGGAAGGTGACCGGTTTTTACAAAAAATTTGTTTTGAAGGGGGAATAGCAAACCTCCTGTTGATTTTTGCTGGGGGTTGTCAATTTATGAAATGTAGGTCTAAGTGAGAGCTACGTAGAAGTTTTTGTTTCATGTCTCTCCGACCTTCCCAGTGGGAGTTACAGGCAGTTTTGTCATTTTTTTCTTCCGAGGAGCAGTTTTTTGTGCGTTTTATTCAAAAATTGCGCTAGAGCGCAATTTTGAGATTTGGGGTTAGGTTTTTTTATTAGATCGCAATTTTTGCCAGTCCTGATGTGTGTGTTTAGTTCGGTGAGTTTTGAAGCATGTTAAGGGGGTCAAATTACAGCTCAAAGAGGCAAAAGTGACTGTTTTTAGTACATTTTTGTCTTGAAGGGGGAATTGCCAACTTCCTGTTGATTTTTGCCCGAGGAAATTAATTAATGAAAAGTAGGGCTAAGTGAGCCCTACATAGAGGTTTTTGTTTCATGTCTCTACAACATTCGTACTGGGAGTTATAAGCAGTTTTCTTTCTAGGGGGCGCTAGAGCGCAATTTTGAGTTTTGGGGTTCGTTTTTTTTAATTAAAAGACCATTTTTGCAGGTCCTGATGTGTGTGTCAAATATGGTGAGTTTTGAAGCATGTTAAGTGGGTCAAATTAGTGCTCAAAGAGGCGGCGGAATAATAATAAAACCTTAGAAAAACAATAGGTCCTTATGTCCCATTGTAAAAGGACTCCCTTTGGGATTCCTTTTACAATGGGCCATGCGGGCCCTAATAAAAACATCTGTATGTATTTTTTAAATCTTTTTTTTTTTAATTGATTAAGAATCGTTACAAATAAGAATTGCGATTAATTATAAAATCGATTATTTTTTTTATTCCCCCCCCCCCCCCCCCCCCCCCCCCTCATCCAGGTTACATAATCGCTACTGTTGGTTTGTCTGTCAGTCAGTGAGTGAAGTGAAATAGTTAGCAGAACAACTCAAAGGGTTATGGGCCGATTTTCATGAAACTTTTAGGAAATGTCTGAAATACGACAAGAAAGAACTGATTTGGATCATTTTGTACTACGTTATGTTTCTGTGTGTGTTTGTATGCTTCACAAAGATGGTGGATGACTGACAAGAGGGTTCACTCCGTTTCCTTCATTCCGCTATGGCGAACTTGAAAAGTCACAGATGGATTTTCATCGAACTTTCAAGTTATGTCCGAACATTGTAGAACATTGTATGCTTGCGGCCCCGCCAACAGCAACAAGTGGATGACTGACAAGAGGGTTCACTCCGTTTTTATTTTATTCCGCTATAAATGGCTCAAAAAGTTACGGACACCTTTTGTTTAAACGTTCTGTAAATGTCCGAAATGGAATAAGGAACAGGTGATTACATTTTGGGGCTGATCTGGATTCAGGACTATTGGGAGGTAGGGCGGGGGGGCGTAGGTCTAATCATTGTGGCGGCAGGAAATGATTTTGACGTCAATGCCGCCGCCCTCTAGCGTCTTACGTCATTCCCCCGTGAAACAGGAAGTAGACCGGTGACTGACGAACAGATGGACAAATAACGTCAGTTCGGCCTGGGCGGGAGCCCCGCTTTCGACGGAGCCTCGTTTTTGTGTGTGAAGGCTCACCTATGGGTGTGTGATTACTATGCACAAGGAGAGTGGGAAAATGATTCATATTTAATCAAACTGTCTTTTGATTTGGCCCAGACACACACACACACACACACACACACACACACACACACACACACACACACACACACACACACACACACACACACACACACACACACACACACACACACACACACACACACACATGCACGCACTCAGCCGTGTCCGTTTCCTCGCTTGGAGATGAGTGTTTGTATGAAATATTTACAGGCCATTTGCTCCTCTGCTGCTGTGTTTGAAAGCTGGATGTTGGCTCCGTGTCGCCCGCTCCCTCTTTGAGGCCATCTGGTGAGTGCAGGCATCAGGGAGGTTTTCCAGGAGGGGGGGGGGCCTCCTCCGTCACCCCCAGACAGCCCAGCCCGGAGAGCGGCACCGCCCCGGGGATGGATACACTCGACCTGCTGGGTGACGGCGCATCAAAGCGGCCCCAACCTGCCAGATCACTGTTACAAGCTACAAGGGGCCACTGATATGGAAACGCGGCGGCTTCCAATGGGAAAGCCCCCACGGGGAGCCCACGCCGGGTTTTTTTGCGCCGCTTCTGAGGCAGTTTATGTGCTATTTATGTTCTCGCCTTTGTAGATCGGCATCTCTGGCCTGTCAAAATGCCCATAATCCCTTTGGAGGTGCTCAGCTGGCCTTTCCTTGTTTGAAAAATCATTCTCTGCAAGCAGAAAACTTGAGCCGGGAAATACACGTGTTCTAATCTTCACATGTCTGTGTGTGTTTTAGGTCATGGAGACTCGTTAGCACTGGATCACTGCTAAATGATTAGTGACCAGACAGCTGGGGACACCTAACATGGTGTGCACTGACATCTGGGTAAGCACACACCATACTTGCCAACCCTCCCAAATTTTCCGGGAGACTCCCGAAATTCAGCGCTTCTCCCGAAAACCTCCCGGGACAAATATTCTCCCGAAAATCTCCCGATTTTCAGCCGGAGCTGGAGGCCACGCCCCCTCCAGCTCCATGCGGACCTGGGTGAGGACAGTCTTTTTTCACGACGGGAGGACAACAGGGTGACAAGAACTAAATCATCCAGACTAGAGATAAATTGTATTATTATGTTTATCTTACCTAAAAATAAATATATTTATTAATTTAAAAAAATAAATAAATAAATGTTTACTATATTTTGCTAAAAACATCAAAATTAATTGTATTTTTATTTGTATTTTTTCTGACTCCTTATTACATCCAGGCATTAGAATTATACATTAAAATAAACATATTTGAAATAATTAATTTAAAATTATCATAATAATTAATTTAAAATGACCATATTTAATTATTAAAATAATTGCTTGTTTATCAACAGCTTTAGCATTTTATTCATTATATTTTGAAGCTCTCAGAAGCCAAGTTATGTTATATTCCTTAATATTTATTTATGCAAGTTTGAAGTATCAATTATCTAAACACAGTTTTGTTTGCATATTTTCAGGATATATATATATATATATATATATATATATATATATATATATATATATTTATATATATATATATATATGTGTGTGTGTGTGTGTGTGTGTATATATATATATATATATATATATATATATATATATATATATATATATATATATATATATGTATGAAATACTTGACTTGGTGAATTCTAGCTGTCAATATACTCCTCCCCTCTTAACCACACCCTCAACCACGCCCTGCCCCACCCAGGACCACGCCTCCACCCCCCACCCCCCGAAATCGGAGGTCTCAAGGTTGGCAAGTATGGCACACACACACACAGAATATGCTATTACCGTAATTAAATGCACATGAAATCAGTATGTGAATAGTAGAAAATACATAAGAGGATCGTTTACTGTATTTTTCGGACTATAAGTCGCTCCGGAGTATAAGTCGCACCGGCCGAAAATGCATAATAAAGAAGGGAAAAAAACATATATATGTCGCACTGGAGTATAAGTCGCTTTTTTTGGGGAAAAGTATTTGATTTGGTTTTTAGGAACATGGGTAGAAGGTGGGTTCAAACACTGATGACATCTATTAAACAGACAAGACGCAAGGAATCCTGCAGAGACAGAGTTACATTTTACTCATGAGGAGAGACGTAATGGGCTGTACACTTAGTTACAGTTCCAACCTACGTTCTAAGGCACAGCCCACGTGCTCCACTATTTATTCGGGAGGTCCCTGGTTACATCACTGAGGCTGCTTCTGAAGGAAGGGTGGTACCGTATTTTTCAGAGTATAAGGCGCTCCGGAGTATAAGTCGCACCGGCCGAAAATGCATAATAAAGAAGGAAAACAACATATATAAGTCGCACTGGAGTATAAGTCGCATTTTTTGGGGGAAATGTATTTGATTTGTTTTTTAGGAACATGGGTAGAAGGTGGGTTCAAACACTGATGACATCTATTAAACAGACAAGACGCAAGGAATCCTGCAGAGACAGAGTTACATTTTACTCATGAGGAGAGACGTAATGGGCTGTACACTTAGTTACAGTTCCAACCTACGTTCTAAGGCACAGCCCACGTGCTCCACTATTTATTCGGGAGGTCCCTGGTTACATCACTGAGGCTGCTTCTGAAGGAAGGGGGGTACCGTATTTTTCGGAGTATAAGTCGCACCGGCCGAAAATGCATAATAAAGAAGGAAAAAAAACATATATAAGTCGCACTGGAGTATAAGTCGCTTTTTTTGGGGAAAAGTATTTGATTTGGTTTTTAGGAACATGGGTAGAAGGTGGGTTCAAACACTGATGACATCTATTAAACAGACAAGAAGCAAGGAATCCTGCAGAGACAGAGTTAAATTTTACTCATGAGGAGAGACGTAATGGGCTGTACACTTAGTTACAGTTCCAACCTACGTTCTAAGGCACAGCCCACGTGCTCCACTATTTATTCGGGAGGTCCCTGGTTACATCACTGAGGCTGCTTCTGAAGGAAGGGTGGTACCGTATTTTTCGGAGTATAAGTCTCACCGGCCGAAAATGCATAATAAAGAAGGAAAAAAAACATATATAAGTCGCACTGGAGTATAAGTCGCTTTTTTTGGGGAAAAGCATTTGATTTGGTTTTTAGGAACATGGGTAGAAGGTGGGTTCAAACACTGATGACATCTATTAAACAGACAAGAAGCAAGGAATCCTGCAGAGACAGAGTTAAATTTTACTCATGAGGAGAGACGTAATGGGCTGTACACTTAGTTACAGTTCCAACCTACGTTCTAAGGCACAGCCCACGTGCTCCACTATTTATTCGGGAGGTCCCTGGTTACATCACTGAGGCTGCTTCTGAAGGAAGGGTGGTACCGTATTTTTCGGAGTATAAGTCTCACCGGCCGAAAATGCATAATAAAGAAGGAAAAAAAACATATATAAGTCGCACTGGAGTATAAGTCGCTTTTTTTGGGGAAAAGTATTTGATTTGGTTTTTAGGAACATGGGTAGAAGGTGGGTTCAAACACTGATGACATCTATTAAACAGACAAGAAGCAAGGAATCCTGCAGAGACAGAGTTAAATTTTACTCATGAGGAGAGACGTAATGGGCTGTACACTTAGTTACAGTTCCAACCTACGTTCTAAGGCACAGCCCACGTGCTCCACTATTTATTCGGGAGGTCCCTGGTTACATCACTGAGGCTGCTTCTGAAGGAAGGGTGGTACCGTATTTTTCGGAGTATAAGTCTCACCGGCCGAAAATGCATAATAAAGAAGGAAAAAAAACATATATAAGTCGCACTGGAGTATAAGTCGCTTTTTTGGGGGAAAAGTATTTGATTTGGTTTTTAGGAACATGGGTAGAAGGTGGGTTCAAACACTGATGACATCTATTAAACAGACAAGAAGCAAGGAATCCTGCAGAGACAGAGTTAAATTTTACTCATGAGGAGAGACGTAATGGGCTGTACACTTAGTTACAGTTCCAACCTACGTTCTAAGGCACAGCCCACGTGCTCCACTATTTATTCGGGAGGTCCCTGGTTACATCACTGAGGCTGCTTCTGAAGGAAGGGGGGTACCGTATTTTTCGGAGTATAAGTCGCACCGGCCGAAAATGAATAATAAAGAAGGGAAAAAAACATATATATGTCGCACTGGAGTATAAGTCGCTTTTTTTGGGGAAAAGTATTTGATTTGGTTTTTAGGAACATGGGTAGAAGGTGGGTTCAAACACTGATGACATCTATTAAACAGACAAGAAGCAAGGAATCCTGCAGAGACAGAGTTACATTTTACTCATGAGGAGAGACGTACACTTAGTTACAGTTCCAACCTACGTTCTAAGGCACAGCCCACGTGCTCCACTATTTATTCGGGAGGTCCCTGGTTACATCACTGAGGCTGCTTCTGAAGGAAGGGTGGTACCGTATTTTTCGGAGTATAAGTCGCACCGGCCAAAAATGCATAATAAAGAAGGGAAAAAACATATATAAGTCGCACTGGAGTATAAGTCGCATTTTTGGGGGGAATGTATTTGATTTGGTTTTTAGGAACATGGGTAGAAGGTGGGTTCAAACCCTGATGACATCTATTAAACAGACAAGACGCAAGGAATCCTGCAGAGACAGAGTTAAATTTTACTCATGAGGAGAGACGTAATGGGCTGTACACTTAGTTACAGTTCCAACCTACGTTCTAAGGCACAGCCCACGTGCTCCTCTATTTATTCGGGAAGTCCCTGGTTACATCACTGAGGCTGCTTCTGAAGGAAGGGTGGTACCGTATTTTTCGGAGTATAAGTCTCACCGGCCGAAAATGCATAATAAAGAAGGAAAAAAAACATATATAAGTCGCACTGGAGTATAAGTCGCATTTTTTGGGGGAAAGTATTTGATTTGGTTTTTAGGAACATGAGTAGAAGGTGGGTTCAAACACTGATGACATCTATTAAACAGACAAGATGCAAGGAATCCTGCAGAGACAGAGTTACATTTTACTCATGAGGAGAGACGTACACTTAGTTACAGTTCCAACCTACGTTCTAAGGCACAGCCCACGTGCTCCACTATTTATTCGGGAGGTCCCGGGTTACATCACTGAGGCTGCTTCTGAAGGAAAGGGGGGTACCGAATTTAACGGAGTATAAGTCGCTCCGGAGTATAAGTCGCACCCCCGGCCAAACTATGAAAAAAAACTGCGCCTTATAGTCCGAAAAATACGGTACTGTCAGTGCTAATAACTGCAATGTATACTCAGTGCCCACAATATTAGGTACACGTGCCAGACAGGAGCTGGATCAGAAATGTTGCATTTTTAGGAACATGGGTAAAAGGTGGGTTCAAACACTGATGACATCTATTAAACAGACAAGAAGCAAGGAATCAGGCAGAGACAGATATATAGCGATGGCTAAAATCAGGCACTTTGAAGCTTTTTTTAGGGATATTGCGTGATGGGTAAAATTTTGAAAAAAACTTCGAAAAATATAATAAGCCACTGGGAACTGATTTTTAATGGTTTTAACCCTTCTGAAATTGTGATAATGTTCCCCTTTAAGTGTGACGAGTGAGGTCATGTGACTTGTCAGGCTCCGTCTGATTGGCCACCAGTGTTTATGTTGGATTGGTGAAAGTCTTTCTCCCCAGCCAGATAAATGTGTCTTTGCAAGCAGCAATCAATCAATTATGAATACATTTAAAGTGATATAAATAAATGCAGTAATTGAAATTAAATTCAATGTAATAAAAAGCAAAATATGTTGCATTAAAATTACTCTGACATATAAATTTTTTCTATATTACTATATGTAGTAATATTATTTAAATTATTAATTTAGTAGTAGTATTTCAAACCTAATGAGGTGTTATTGCCTCCATTATGCCTTCAATAATACATAAAAAGGACATGTTCAATAAAGAAATGAAATTTCATTACACACCTCGATTTTTTTGTGCCGCACACACACACCGTGCGTCTTGGCTGGGAACTGGTGTGTGAATGTGTGTGTGTGTGTGTGTGTGTGTGTGTGTGTGTGTGTGTGTGTCATTCAGAGTATTGCCATGAGTATCCATGCATGACGCTGGCAGCACCTGTGGCCTCACAATCAAAATACAGCCATCAGCGGAGGTCTTATTCACACATCATGGGATGCTGGCATCAATCACTGGCCAACTCCGTCAGATCCTCACATTTGATTACTAACTTGTAAATACTTTTAATTCTACGTTCTCAACCCAGGCCGACAGGGCGCCATCTTTTGCTAAAGTACATGAAGGATTCACATGAGATGGCACCAACATTTTGTACCCCGATTTAGCCCAGTGAGTACCTCAAATACATCATGTGAATAGGTTATAAATAGAGTAGCGTCTTCTATTGTGAATAGAATAGATAATGATCATGTAGTCCAAATAAAGCCCACTTTGACACAGTTTGGCCTTAAATACAATAACACTAAAGCACCATGGAAGTGACAAATGATGGACATTTTGTGTGCTTCACACACAATACATACACAATAATACTTGACTACCACCACAACAACAGGCAGTTTGGCACAGGAACTCGTTAAATGTGTTATTCATATTATAATGTATATTAAATTGGGATGTGCATCTTACAACAAATCACGGTTTGATTCCGATCCCCAGGGTGATAATTTGATTCCGAATCGATTCTTGCAACATATGGTATTTGTTAGAGATGTCCGATAATGGCTTTTTTGCCGATATCCGATATTGTCCAACTCTTAATTACCGATACCGATATCAACTGATACCGATATATACAGTCGTGGAATGAACACATTATTATGCCTAATTTTGTTGTGATGCCCCGCTGGATGCATTAAACAATGTAACAAGGTTTTCCAAAATAAATCAACTCAAGTTATGGAAGACAGAAGAGTTAGTGCTGCAAGGGTTTCTGGGTATTTGTTCTGTTGTGTTTATGTTGTGTTACGGTGCGGATGTTCTCCCCAAATGTGTTTGTCATTCTTGTTTGGTGTGGGTTCACAGTGTGGCGCATATTTGTAACAGTGTTAAAGTTGTTTATACGGCCACCCTCCGTGTGACCTGTATGGCTATTGACCAAGTAGGCTTGCATTCACTTGTGTGTGTGAAAAGCCGTAGATATTATGTGACTGGGCCGGCACGCAAAGGCAGTGCCTTTAAGGTTTATTGGCGCTCTGTACTTCTCCCTACGTCCGTGTACACAGCGGCGTTTTAAAAAGTCATACATTTTACTTTTAGAAACCGATACCAATAATTTAGAAACCGATATTGATCATTTCCGATATTACATTTAGAAGCATTTATCGGCCGATAATATCGGCAGTCCGATATTGTCGGACATCTCTAGTATTTGTTGTGTAAATGATAATAAAACCTTTTCAAAACAGGTTGCAGGTTACAAAAGTGCACAGCTGCTTATGCAGAGATGGCCTAAAAAAATGCATTTAAAAAAATGTGATTAAATAAAATTAAAAAAAATGTTAAATGCGAAAATATGAATGGATTTACAATCAGAATAAATCACTATGCATCGCTTATATTAAATGTTTCTCTTAATACAGTTTAAACATTAGTTACTTAAGATTCATTTATCATTGCCGTACATTTTAAGGCTTGTTTTAAATTAAAATTTGTATTATTTGTTTTCTTAAAATGTGTATAATTGTTGCACGGTTATTGTTATTTTACTTTCATTATTACCATATCATACATTTTCATATATTATATTCAAAATGTATGATTACTACTTTTATTACATTTAAGAAGTTGTTTTTGCCCCGCTGGATGCATTAAACAATGTAACAAGGTTTTCCAAAATAAATCAACTCAAGTTATGGGGAAAAAAAATGCCAACATGGCACTGCCATATTTATTATTGAAGTCACAAAGTGCATTATTTTTTTTAACATGCCTCAAAACAGCAGCTTGGAATTTGGGACGTGCTCTCCCTGAGAGAGCATGAGGAGGTTGAGGTGGGCGGGTTTAGGGGTAGGGGGTAGTGGGGGTGTATATTGTAGCGTCCCGGAAGAGTTAGTGCTGCAAGGGGTTCTGGGTATTTGTTCTGTTGTGTTTATGTTGTGTTACGGTGCGGATGTTCTCCCCAAATGTGTCATTCTTGTTTGGTGTGGGTTCACAGTGTGGCGCATATTTGTAACAGTGTTAAAGTTGTTTATACGGCCACCCTCAGTGTGACCTTTATGGCTTGCATTTACTTGCGTGTGTATGTACAGGCTTCCCATTGACAAATTCCGAAAATTCCCAGATTTCCCAGAATTCCAGGTTTTCCGGGGCAATTTTCCCATTCAAAATGAATTGGCCATTTTTCAAACTTCCACCATTTCCACATTTTTCAACCGATTCAAACCATTCCACCTTCAACACATTCCAGCATTCTGGAAATTTAAACTACCTTTTTTCCAAGTTCAAAAAAATTCCAGGATTTTCCAGATTTCCTGGTTTTCCAAAGCCCAAATTGCACCCTTTTTTCTGTCGACTACTCCTTCAACATTTTTCGACCGATTTGAAAAATTTCAACACCCACCATTTCAACTCGTTCAGACTATTCAAGTCAAAAAAAATTCCCGCTTTTCCCCAAATTCCTCAAATTTTTTATATTTGGGACCTTCTTCAAAGTTTCACAACTCCCACGTTTTTCTTCTTCTTCAAACTGTTCCAACTTCAAAATATTCAGCCTGTTTGGGAATTGTGTGCTCTACTTCAACAATTCTAAAAAAAAAATTCCAGGATTTTAGTTCAACTTCAGCATTGGAGCCTTCACACGTACTTCCTTCAGGAATTGCCTCATCTAGTTGTGTGAATGCTCCAAAGCATGGTTTTCTACACCAAAATGTATCTATTTATTATTATTATTCAACTTCTTATTATTCTTTTCTCCAGATTTTGGCACGCTCTACTTTCCACATTTTTCACCCGATTCAAACCGTTCCAACTTCAAACTGTTCAACCTATTCAGGAATCACAGGCTTTCCATTGACAAATTCCGAAAATTCCCAGATTTCCCAGAATTCCAGGTTTTCCGGGGCAATTTTCCCATTCAAAATTAATTGGCCATTTTTCAAACTTCCACCATTTCCACATTTTTCAACCGATTCAAACCATTCTACCTTCAACACATTCCAGCATTCTGGAAATTTAAACTAGCCTTTTTCCAAGTTCCAAAAAAATCCAGGATTTTCCAGAATTCTTGGTTTTCCAAACCCCAAATTCCACCCTTTTTTCTGTCGACTACTCCTTCAACATTTTTCGACCGATTTGAAAAATTTCAACACCAACCATTTCAACTCGTTCAGACTATTCAAGTAAAAAAAAATCCCGCTTTTCCCCAAATTCCCCAAATTTTTTGACATTTTGGACCTTCTTCCAAGTTCCACAACTTCCATATTTTTCATCTTCTTCAAACTGTTCCAACTTCAAAATATTCAGCCTGTTTGGGAATTGTGTGCTCCACTTCAACAATTCTAAAAAATAAAAAAAATCCAGGATTTTCCAGAATTCCTGGTCTTCCAAAGCCCAAATTCCACCTTTTTTTCTGTCGACTACTCCTTCCACATTTTTAAACCCATTTGAACTGTTCCCCCGTCAAAACATTCCTCTTAATCTTAAAATTCCCGCTTTTCCCCAACATTTTGGACATTTTGGACCTTCTTCAAAGTTCCACAACTTCCATATTTTTCATCTGATTCAAACTGTTCCAACTTCAAAATATTCAGGCTGTTTGGGAATTGTGTGCTCCACTTCAACAATTCTAAAAAATAAAAAAAATCCAGGATTTTCCAGAATTCCTGGTCTTCCAAAGCCCAAATTCCACCTTTTTTTCTGTCGACTACTCCTTCCACATTTTTCAACCCATTTGAACTGTTTCCCCGTCAAAACATTCCTCTTAATCAGGACAAACAAACTAAGTTGTTTGAACTGGAAAAATTCCCGGTTTTCCCGTTTTCCTGAATTTTTTCTGTCGACTACTCCTTCCACAGTTTTCAACCCATTTGAACTGTTCCACCATCAAAACATTCCTCTTAATCAGGACAAAAAAAACTAAGTTCTTTTTTGAACTGCAAAAATTCCCGGTTTTCCCGAAATTCCGTAATACCATTTCTCAATTCAACATGTTACTACTTCAACATTTTTCGACCGATTTGAAAAATTCCAACACCAACCATTTCAACTCATTCAGACCATTCATATTCAAAATTCCCACTTTCCCCCAAAATTGTTGACATTTTGGACCTTCTTCAAAGTTCCACGACTCTTACGTTTTTTCATCTTCTTCAAACTGTTCCAACTTCAAAATATTCAGCTTGTTTGGGAATTGTGTGCTCCACTTCAACAATTCTAAAAAAAAAAATTCCAGGATTTTCCAGAATTCCTGGTCTTCCAAAGCCCAAATTCCACCGTTTTTTCTGTCGACTACTCCTTCCACATTTTTCAACCCATTTGAACTGTTCCCCCGTCAAAACATTTCTCTTAATCAGGACAAAAAAACTAAGTTCTTTTTTGAACTGCAAAAATTCCCGGTTTTCCCGAAATTCCAGGAATTCCATAATACCATTTCTCAACTCAACATGTTACTACTTCAACATTTTTCGACCGATTTGAAAAATTCCAACACCAACCATTTCAACTCATTCAGACCATTCATATTAAAAAAAAAATCCCGCTTTTCCCCAAATTCCCAAAATGTTTGACATTTTGGACCTTCTTTAAAGTTCCACAACTCCCACATTTTTCATTTGATTCAAACTGTTCCAACTTCAAAATATTCAGCCTGTTTGGGAATTGTGTGCTCCACTTCAACAATTCTAAAAAATTAAAAAATTCCAGGATTTTCCATAATTCCTGGTTTTCCAAAGCCCAAATTCCACCCTTTTTTCCGTCGACTACTCCTCCCACATTTTTCAACCGTTCCACCATCAAAACATTCCTCTTAATCAGGACAAAAAAACTAAGTTATTTTTTGAACTGCAAAAATTCCCGGTTTTCCCGAAATTCCAGGAATTCCGTAATACCATTTCTCAATTCAACATGTTACTACTTCAACATTCTTCGACCAATTTGAAAAATTCCAACACCAACCATTTCAACTCATTCAGACCATTCATATTAAAAAAAAAAATCCTGGTTTTCCCCAAATTCCCAAAATGTTTGACATTTTGGACCTTCTTCAAAGTTCCACAACTCCCACATTTTTCATCTGATTCAAACTGTTCCAACTTCAAAATATTCAGCCTGTTTGAAAATTGTGTGCTCTACTTCAACAATTCTAAAAAATAAAAAAAATCCAGGATTTTCCAGAATTCCTGGTCTTCCAAAGCCCAAATTCCACCGTTTTTTTCTGTCGACTACTCCTTCCACATTTTTCAACCCATTTGAACTGTTCCCCCGTCAAAACATTCCTCTTAATCTTAAAATTCCCGCTTTTCCCCAACATTTTGGACATTTTGGACCTTCTTCAAAGTTCCACAACTTCCATATTTTTCATCTGATTCAAACTGTTCCAACTTCAAAATATTCTAAAAAAGAAAAAATCCAGGATTTCAGTTCAACTTCAGCATTGGAGCCTTCACACACAATTCCTTCAGGAATTGCCTCATCTAGTTAATAATGAATCAATTGGTTTTTTTTAAACAAACATTTTGAATTAGGCTATAAAAAAACTCCATTGGTGTTTTTATATTGTAAATGTTTGTGTGTGAGAGAGAGAGGGACAAACATACGTCATGTAATAGACAAATAAGGCAGATTGCGGCATTAACGTCATTATTTCCTCCCATCGTGAAATATAAAGCGTCGTTTCCTGTGCTGCCGTCGTGACGGGAATAAAATAATCCCAGATTAAAAAGAACCGGCCCGCCGACACACAATGAGCCTTTTGTGCGCTTTTGTGCGTCAATGCATTGTTGTCGCCTGTACACTTTGAAACACCTGCAGCGGGGCGGAGGGTGTTCTCATGCACGCGCTCCTTTTGCTCCTTTTTTTTTTGCAACAAAAAACAACAACATTAGAGTCCAAAAGGGAGGGCAGCTTTAATTGAACATCCTCTTTGCTCTGATGCCTAAACTGGATGCATCCGGGGTCTCCTCGGCCCTGATGCGGGGGCTAAGAACCCTCATAGTTCTTGGTCAGTCATGCAAGAGAATCGCGGGTCACGAAGCCGCCTGGAAAAAAAAACAACAACAAAAAAAAACAAGCAACTCACAAGTTGCTGACTGACAGATGTCCTCTGGAAGATGTCTCCATTTTTTTGAACTCCCCCCTTACCCACCTCTGTGGACCACCCGGCTCACCCACTGCTTCTAAGCTGGGTGAGAGCAGCGCGAGGTGCTTAACCTACTTCCCAAGACCTTCCTCTATACAATCAATGCATGTGTGCGTGCGTGTTTATAGTAATGCATGAGGATAAGGATCAGTAACCTTTTATTGTTTGGCGAAGGAAAGAAAAAATGTGTCTCGAAAGGCTAAATTTGGGCTGAACAGCATCCATTTTTTAATAATGAGGCAAATATGCTAAAGATAGACACACAATTAAGCCAATAATATTATCAGGCATAAAAATGTATGCAATAATAACAATAATATTTGTGTTGCTGTTATTTGTCAGTTTTGTACACACATATGGTTTCCCCTTGTAACTAAACAAGGCAAAATCATAGCCACCACAGCTTAAAAATAAGTTTTTTTTTAATGTGAAAACAAATTAAAGTAATATATTAAATCGTACCCTTTAGAAAAAGTCACACAACGTCTGATGCTATTTTTTTTTTAACTTTTATTGCCAATTTTTTTGGATAACTGGCCCAATACCGACAGGTTTTTAACTCCCATACAAACACTTTCACAACACTTTGTCATTCTGCGCCAATCCGCTTTCAGGCACAGACGGTGTGTTTGAGATCGTGGGAAAAATAAACTTCAAATCAAAATGCATGAGGATAAGGAAAATGGGTCTTTAAGGGCTAAATTTGGGCTGAACAGCATCCATTTTTTAATAATGAGGCAAATATGCTAAAGATAGACACACAATTAAGCGAATAATATTATCAGGCATAAAAATGTATGCAATAATATTTGTGTTGCTGTTATTTGTCAGTTTTGTACACACATATGGTTTCCCCTTGTAACTAAACAAGGCAAAATCATAGCCACCACAGCTTAAAAATAAAAAAATTTTAATGTAAAAACAAATTAAAGTAATATATTAAATCGTACCCTTTAGAAAAAGTCACACAACGTCCGATGCTATTTTTTTTTTAACTTTTATTGCCAATTTTTTGGATAACTGGCCCAATACCGACAGGTTTTTAACTCCCATACAAACACTTTCACAACACTTCGTCATTCTGCGCCAATCCGCTTTCAGGCACGGACGGTGTGTTTGAGATCGTGGGAAAAATAAACTTCAAATCAAAATGCATGAGGATAAGGAAAATGTGTCTTTAAGGGCTAAATTTGGGCTGAACAGCATCCATTTTTTAATGATGAGGCAAATATGCTAAAGATAGACACACAATTAAGCCAATAATATTATCAGGCATAAAAATGTATGCAATAATAACAATAATATTTGTGTTGCTGTTATTTGTCAGTTTTGTACACACATATGGTTTCCCCTTGTAACTAAACAAGGCAAAATCATAGCCACCACAGCTTAAAAATTAGTTTTTTTTAAATGTGAAAACAAATTAAAGTAATATATTAAATCGTACCCTTTAGAAAAAGTCACACAACGTCCGATGCTATTTTTTTGTAACTTTTATTGCCAATTTTTTGGATAACTGGCCCAATACCAACAGGTTTTTAACTCCCATACAAACACTTTCACAACACTTCGTCATTCTGCGCCAATCCTGCTTTCAGGCACGGACGGTGTGTTTGAGATCGTGGGAAAAATAAACTTCAAATCAAAATGCATGAGGATAAGGAAAATGTGTCTTTAAGGGCTAAATTTGGGCTGAACAGCATCCATTTTTTAATAATGAGGCAAATATGCTAAAGATAGACACACAATTAAGCGAATAATATTATCAGGCATAAAAATTTATGCAATAATAACAATAATATTTGTGTTGCTGTTATTTGTCAGTTTTGTACACACATATGGTTTCCCCTTGTAACTAAACAAGGCAAAATCATAGCCACCACAGCTTAAAAATAAGTTTTTTTTTTAATGTGAAAACAAATTAAAGTAATATATTAAATCGTACCCTTTAGAAAAAGTCACACAACGTCCGATGCTATTTTTTTTTAACTTTTATTGCCAATTTTTTGGATAACTGGCCCAATACCAACAGGTTTTTAACTCCCATACAAACACTTTCACAACACTTCGTCATTCTGCGCCAATCCGCTTTCAGGCACGGACGGTGTGTTTGAGATCGTGGGAAAAATAAACTTCAAATCAAAATGCATGAGGATAAGGAAAATGTGTCTTTAAGGGCTAAATTTGGGCTGAACAGCATCCATTTTTTAATAATGAGGCAAATATGCTAAAGATAGACACACAATTAAGCGAATAATATTATCAGGCATAAAAATGTATCCAATAATAACAATAATATTTGTGTTGCTGTTATTTGTCAGTATTGTACACACATATGGTTTCCCCTTGTAACTAAACAAGGCAAAATCATAGCCACCACAGCTTAAAAATAAGATTTTTTTTAATGTGAAAACAAATTAAAGTAATATATTGAATCGTACCCTTTAGAAAAAGTCACACAATGTCCGATGCTATTTTTTTTTAACTTTTATTGCCAATTTTTTTGGATAACTGGCCCAATACCAACAGGTTTTTAACTCCCATACAAACACTTTCACAACACTTCGTCATTCTGCGCCAATCCTGCTTTCAGTCACGGACGGTGTGTTTGAGATCGTGGGAAAAATAAACTTCAAATCAAAATGCATGAGGATAAGGAAAATGTGTCTTTAAGGGCTAAATTCGGGCTGAACAGCATCCATTTTTTAATAATGAGGCAAATATGCTAAAGATAGACACACAATTAAGCCAATAATATTATCAGGCATAAAAATGTATGCAATAATAACAATAATATTTGTGTTGCTGTTATTTGTCAGTTTTGTACACACATATGGTTTCCCCTTGTAACTAAACAAGGCAAAATCATAGCCACCACAGCTTAAAAATAAGTTTTTTTTAAATGTGAAAACAAATTAAAGTAATATATTAAATCGTACCCTTTAGAAAAAGTCACACAACGTCCGATGCTATTTTTTTTTTAACTTTTATTGCCAATTTTTTTGATAACTGGCCCAATACCAACAGGTTTTTAACTCCCATACAAACACTTTCACAACACTTCGTCATTCTGCGCCAATCCGCTTTCAGGCACGGACGGTGTGTTTGAGATCGTGGGAAAAATAAACTTCAAATCAAAATGCATGAGGATAAGGAAAATGTGTCTTTAAGGGCTAAATTTGGGCTGAACAGCATCCATTTTTTAATAATGAGGCAAATATGCTAAAGATAGACACACAATTAAGCGAATAATATTATCAGGCATAAAAATGTATCCAATAATAACAATAATATTTGTGTTGCTGTTATTTGTCAGTATTGTACACACATATGGTTTCCCCTTGTAACTAAACAAGGCAAAATCATAGCCACCACAGCTTAAAAATAAGATTTTTTTTAATGTGAAAACAAATTAAAGTAATATATTGAATCGTACCCTTTAGAAAAAGTCACACAATGTCCGATGCTATTTTTTTTTAACTTTTATTGCCAATTTTTTTGGATAACTGGCCCAATACCAACAGGTTTTTAACTCCCATACAAACACTTTCACAACACTTCGTCATTCTGCGCCAATCCTGCTTTCAGTCACGGACGGTGTGTTTGAGATCGTGGGAAAAATAAACTTCAAATCAAAATGCATGAGGATAAGGAAAATGTGTCTTTAAGGGCTAAATTCGGGCTGAACAGCATCCATTTTTTAATAATGAGGCAAATATGCTAAAGATAGACACACAATTAAGCCAATAATATTATCAGGCATAAAAATGTATGCAATAATAACAATAATATTTGTGTTGCTGTTATTTGTCAGTTTTGTACACACATATGGTTTCCCCTTGTAACTAAACAAGGCAAAATCATAGCCACCACAGCTTAAAAATAAGTTTTTTTTAAATGTGAAAACAAATTAAAGTAATATATTAAATCGTACCCTTTAGAAAAAGTCACACAACGTCCGATGCTATTTTTTTTTTAACTTTTATTGCCAATTTTTTTGATAACTGGCCCAATACCAACAGGTTTTTAACTCCCATACAAACACTTTCACAACACTTCGTCATTCTGCGCCAATCCGCTTTCAGGCACGGACGGTGTGTTTGAGATCGTGGGAAAAATAAACTTCAAATCAAAATGCATGAGGATAAGGAAAATGTGTCTTTAAGGGCTAAATTTGGGCTGAACAGCATCCATTTTTTAATAATGAGGCAAATATGCTAAAGATAGACACACAATTAAGCGAATAATATTATCAGGCATAAAAATGTATGCAATAATAACAATAATATTTGTGTTGCTGTTATTTGTCAGTTTTGTACACACATATGGTTTCCCCTTGTAACTAAACAAGGCAAAATCATAGCCACCACAGCTTAAAAATAAGTATTTTTTTTAATGTGAAAACAAATTAAAGTAATATATTAAATCGTACCCTTTAGAAATAGTCACACAACGTCCAATGCTATTTTTTTTAACTTTTATTGCCAATCTTTTTGATAACTGGCCCAATACCGACAGGTTTTTAACTCTCATACAAACACTTTCACAACACTTCGTCATTCTGCGCCAATCCTGCTTTCAGGCACGGACGGTGTGTTTGAGATCGTGGGAAAAATAAACTTCAAATCAAAATGCATGAGGATAAGGAAAATGTGTCTTTAAGGGCTAAATTTGGGCTGAGCAGCATCCATTTTTTAATAATGAGGCAAATATGCTAAAGATAGACACACAATTAAGCCAATAATATTATCAGGCATAAAAATGTATGCAATAATAACAATAATATTTGTGTTGCTGTTATTTGTCAGTATTGTACACACATATGGTTTCCCCTTGTAACTAAACAAGGCAAAATCATAGCCACCACAGCTTAAAAATAAGTTTTTTTTAATGTGAAAACAAATTAAAGTAATATATTAAATCGTACCCTTTAGAAAAAGTCACACAACGTCCGATGCTATTTTTTTTAACTTTTATTGCCAATTTTTTGGATAACTGGCCCAATACCGACAGGTTTTTAACTCCCATACAAACACTTTCACAACACTTCGTCATTCTGCGCCAATCCGCTTTCAGGCACAGACGGTGTGTTTGAGATCGTGGGAAAAATAAACTTCAAATCAAAATGCATGAGGATAAGGAAAATGTGTCTCTAAGGGCTAAATGTGGGCTGAACAGCATCCATTTTTTAATAATGAGGCAGATATGCTAAAGATAGACACACAATTAAGCAAATAATATTATCAGGCATAAAAATGTATGCAATAATAACACTAATATTTGTGTTGCTGTTATTTGTCAGTTTTGTACACACATATGGTTTCCCCTTGTAACTAAACAAGGCAAAATCATAGCCACCACAGCTTAAAAATAAGATTTTTTTTATGTGAAAACAAATTAAAGTAATATATTAAATCGTACCCTTTAGAAAAAGTCACACAACGTCCGATGCTATTTTTTTTTAACTTTTATTGCCAATTTTTTTGGATAACTGGCCCAATACCAACAGGTTTTTAACTCCCATACAAACACTTTCACAACACTTCGTCATTCTGCGCCAATCCGCTTTCAGGCACGGACGGTGTGTTTGAGATCGTGGGAAAAATAAACTTCAAATCAAAATGCATGAGGAAAAGGAAAATGTGTCTCTAAGGGCTAAATTTGGGCTGAATAGCATCCATTTTTTAATAATGAGGCAGATATGCTAAAGATAGACACACAATTAAGCGAATAATATTATCAGGCATAAAAATGTATGCAATAATAACACTAATATTTGTGTTGCTGTTATTGGTCAGTTTTGTACACACATATGGTTTCCCCTTGTAACTAAACAAGGCAAAATCATAGCCACCACAGCTTAAAAATAATTTTTTTTTAAATGTGAAAACAAATTAAAGTAATATATTAAATCGTACCCTTTAGAAATAGTCACACAACGTCCAATGCTATTTTTTTAAACTTTTATTGCCAATTTTTTTGATAACTTGCCCAATACCAGCAGGTTTTTAACTCCCATACAAACACTTTCACAACTCTTCGTCATTCTGCGCCAATCCGCTTTTGAGATCTTGGGAAAAATAAACTTCAAATCAAAATGCATGAGGATAAGGAAAATGTGTCTTTAAGGGCTAAATTTGGGCTGAACAGCATCCATTTTTTAATAATGAGGCAAATATGCTAAAGATAGACACACAATTAAGTGAATAATATTATCAGGCATAAAAATGTATGCAATAATAACAATAATATTTGTGTTGCTGTTATTTGTCAGTTTTGTACACACATATGGTTTCCCCTTGTAACTAAACAAGGCAAAATCATAGCCACCACAGCTTAAAAATAAGTTTTTTTTTAATGTGAAAACAAATTCAAGTAATATATTAAATCGTACCCTTTAGAAAAAGTCACACAACGTCCGATGCTATTTTTTTTTTAACTTTTATTGCCAATTTTTTTGATAACTGGCCCAATACCAACAGGTTTTTAACTCCCATACAAACACTTTCACAACACTTCGTCATTCTGCGCCAATCCGCTTTCAGGCACGGACGGTGTGTTTGAGATCGTGGGAAAAATAAACTTCAAATCAAAATGCATGAGGATAAGGAAAATGTGTCTCTAAGGGCTAAATTTGGGCTGAACAGCATCCATTTTTTAATAATGAGGCAAATATGCTAAAGATAGACACACAATTAAGCGAATAATTTTATTAGGCACATAAATGTATCCAATAATAACAATAATATTTGTGTTGCTGTTATTTGTCAGTATTGTACACACTTGTAACTAAACATGGCGCACCGCCATGGCAAAATTATAGACACCACAGCTTAAAAATACGTTTTTTTCCCCCACAAAAACAAGTTAAATTAATATATTGTATTGGACCTTCTAGAAAAAGTCACAACGTTTGATTCTAGTTTTTTAACTTTTATTGCCAAATTTTTTGATAACTGGCCCAATACCGACAGGTTTTTAACTCCCATACAAACACTTTCACAACACTTCGTCATTCTGCGCCAATCCGCTTTCAGGCACGGACGGTGTGTTTGAGATCGTGGGAAAAATAAACTTCAAATCAAAATGCATGAGGATAAGGAAAATGTGTCTCTAAGGGCTAAATTTGGGCTGAACAGCATCCATTTTTTAATAATGAGGCAAATATGCTAAAGATAGACACACAATTAAGCGAATAATTTTATTAGGCACATAAATGTATCCAATAATAACAATAATATTTGTGTTGCTGTTATTTGTCAGTATTGTACACACTTGTAACTAAACATGGCGCACCGCCACGGCAAAATTATAGACACCACAGCTTAAAAATACGTTTTTTTCCCCACAAAAACAAGTTAAATTAATATATTGTATTGGACCTTCTAGAAAAAGTCACAACGTTTGATTCTAGTTTTTTAACTTTTATTGCCAAATTTTTTGATAACTGTCCCAATACCGACAGGTTTTTACCTCCCATGTACACACGTTCATCTTTGTGCTTCCGCGGACACACAACAACACTTCCTCATTCTGCGCCAATCCGCTTTCAGGCGCCGACGGTGTGTTTGAGATCGTGGGAAAAATGAACTTCAAATCAAAATGCACGAGGATAAGGATAAGTAACCTTTTATTGTTTGGCGAAGGAAAATGTGTCTTGGAAGGCTAAATTCGGGCTGAACAGCATCCATTTTTTTTATTAACCAGCGAGGCAGATATGCAAAAGGTAGACACACAATTAAGCGAATAATATTATTAGGCATAAAAATGTATGCAATAATAACAATAATATTTGTGGTGCTGTTATTTGTCAGTATTGTACACACTTGTAACTAAACATGGCGCACAACCACGGCAAAATCATAGCCACCACAGCTTAAAAATATTTTTTTTTTTTACGTGAAAACAAATTAAAGTAATATACACACAACGTCCGATGCTATTTTTTAACTTTTATTGCCAATTTTTTGATAACTGGCCCAATTCCAATCCGCTTTCAGGCACGGACGGTGTGTTTGAGATCGTGGGAAAATATGGCTGCTGACCAGTGTTGGGACTAACGCGTTACTGTAACGCCGTTATTTTCGGCGGTAACTAGTAGTCTTAACGTGTTATTTTTTATATTCAGTAATATCAGTTAACGTTACTACATGATGTGTTTTTTATATAGTATCGGCTAGAAACTGAGAAGATCTGAGTATGTTTTATTGCTGCGGTGTCGTTCCTGTGTCACAAGGAAGAGGCGCGCTGTGTATCTGTGTGGGTATGTGTGGGTGTGTCTGTGTGGGTGTGTGTGTGTGTGGGGCGGGGGGGGCGTGTCTTTGTCTTTGTTTTTAATGAATACTTAGGCCGACTACGTTACTGTATTTTAATGTCGATCTTTATTTTGTTAATTGAAAAACCAAATGTTTGCTGATAAAAGTTTGAGAACCAGTGGTTTAAAAGGTTTAGTGATTATAATGAATATCAATCTAATCACTGTACTATCAACCATATACTTGGTATCATTACAGTCGATATTTGTATCAATACTTCTGTTTCCGTTCAACAGCTATATTTTAATGGTTAGCGTTTAGCATATCGTCTTACAGTGTGTAGAGTGGCATGTTATAATGTTAATATATTGTATCGTACCCTTTAGAAAAAGTCACGATGCTATTTTTTAACTTGTATTGCCAATTGGCACTGTGGAGGGACATTAGCCACGAGCAAAGATGTTACAGCGTATGCAGGACGCGTTCGCTTGACGCTGTCAACTTTGCAGGACACAGTGAGAACATGCATTATTATATTAGTATGCCATTTTCTATCTTTAGCCAATTTTATCTGTCCAGTTTTGGAGTTGATGTCAGCAGGCCAGGGAAGCTAGGGTCGATATTCTTCTCTTGATCATCTTCGGTGGCATAAGGGACGGTGTGAGCCAAGACATCCAGGGGGTTTAGCTCGCTCGTCTGCGGGAGCAAACTGCCGCCATTGCTTGCCGTGCTAGCGAGGTCCTTTGTCCCTGAATTGCTCACACACTCCGGCAGATTCAATGGGGGTCTGGCGGCAGATTTCTTTGACTTTATCTGCTTTGAGTGTCGCAGGATATCCACACATTCTTGCCGTCTCTGTCGTAGCATAGCTTTCGTCGGTAAAGTGTGCGGAACAAACGTCCAATTTCTTGCCACTTTGGCATCTTTGGGCCACTGGTGCAACTTGAATCCGTCCCTGTTGGTGTTGTTACACCCTCCGACAACACACCGACGAGGCATGATGTCTCCAAGGTACGGAAAACAGTCGAAAAAACGGAAAATAACAGAGCTGATTTGACTCGGTGTTTGAGAAAATGGCGGATTGCTTCCGAGAGCGAATAATAGAAAGGCGTTTAATTCGCCAAAATTCACCCATTTAGAGTTCGGAAATCGGTTAAAAAAATATATGGTCTTTTTTTCTGCAACATCAAGGTATATATTGACGCTTACATAGGTCTGGTGATAATGTTCCCCTTTAAAAAGAATGTCGACCGTTCCAATGTCGTAAAAAACCAATGCAATTAATGGCGAAACTGTTTTATTCCAGTCAAAATGACTTTTAATTGCGGCGCACTAACGAACCCTCGCATGCAATCAGTCGGATGAAGTGGCGTTTCGCTAAAGAGAGATCAAAATTACCCTAAAGGGAGGAGGGGGGGTGGGGGGGGGTCTCTTAAATAAAGAGAAATGAAACAGATGAAGTGTCTTTAAATACCGCCCTCATCCTTTAATGTAATGAACAGAGCCGGGATGAAAAAGGGGACGGCGGTTTGTTTTATTCTTCTAGTTCTGAGCACCAAAAGCCTTATCCTAATGTAGATTGGATGTTAAATCTGACGCCGGCTAAAAAAAAAGGGCCCGGCTTTGGCGTCGCTGCCCCTGCGGGGGAAGAAGAACCAGTCCGTATAGTCAATTTGGATAACTTCTAAATAAAAGTAGCTGTGGAAACACACACACACACTTTTTTAAGAGTATCACAATGTTCTCTTATCCCTGATTTTGAGGATAAATACACTTTGTTGGTCAAGCAGGTCATTAGTGAGTGGCAGAGAAGAAAAAAAACGTGTGTGTGTGTGTGTGTGTGTGTGTGCGTGTGTGTGTGTGTGCACATTTTCTCTGGAGTATAATAATCCTCATAAAATCCAGATTTCTCAATCCGGTAGCTCAAGCTGACACTTTAAATAAAATCATTCTAATCCCACATGGTAAGAGAAATGAAAATGAGGAGATTAATATGTGTGTGTGTGTGTGTGTGTGTGTGTGTGTGTGTGTGTGTGTGTGTGTGTGTGTGTGTGTGTGTGTGTGTGTGGAGGGGGGGGGCACCGTCACCCTCACCCTCATCCTCCCTCCAACTCCTCTGAGACTGTCCTCTTTCCCATCATGCTGAGGGGTGTGTGTGTGTGTGTGTGTGTGTTCTGGCAATGCTTACTTAATGGGGACATTGCTCTGTTTACACCAGACCTGGGCAAATTAAGGCCCCGGGGGCCACATGCAGCCCGTTAGGTATTTCAATCTGGCCCGCCGGACATTCCCAAATCATTTTTTTCGATCTTTAAGATGTAAAGTGTAGCTGCCATTATGATGTGCAGTCATGTTTTCTAATGACCGTAAGGCTTCAACTATACTACCGTATTTTCCGCACTATTAGCCGCACCTAAAAACCACAAATTTACTCAAAAGCTGACAGTGCGGCTTATAACCCGGTGCGCTTTATATATGGATTAATATTAAGATCCATTTTCATAAAGTTTCGGTCTCGCAACTACGGTAAACAGCCGCCATCTTTTTTCCCCGTAGAAGAGGAAGTGCTTCTTCTTCTACGCAAGCAACCGCCAAGGTAAGCACCCGCCCCCATAGAACAGGAAGCGCTTCTTCTTCTACTGTAAGCAACCACCCGCCCCGGTAGAAGAAGAAGAAGCGCGCGGATATTACGTTTCATTTCCTTTGTGTGTTTACATCTGTAAAGACCACAAAATGGCTCCTACTAAGCGACAGTTTTCCGGTTCATGAAAAGACGCAATCTCTCCATCCGCACACGGACTACTATTTCACAGCAACTGCCTAAAGACTTTCAAGAAAAGCTGGTTATTTTCCGTGCATATTGTAAAAACAAGGTAGCTGAAAAAAAGATCCGGCCAGAGAACATTATCAACATGGACGAGGTTCCACTGACTTTTGATATTCCTGTGAACCGCACTGTTGATACAACGGGAGCACGTACGGTGAATATTCGCACCACAGGGAATGAGAAGTCATCCTTCACTGTGGTTCTAGCTTGCCATGCTAATGGCCAGAAACTTCCACCCATGGTGATATTCAAAAGGAAGACCTTGCCAAAAGAGACCTTTCCAGCCGGAGTCATCATAAAAGCTAACTCGAAGGGATGGATGGATGAAGAAAAGATGAGCGAGTGGTTAAGGTAAGTTTACGCGAAGAGGCCGGGTGGCTTTTTTCACGCAGCTCCGTCCATGTTGATATACGACTCCATGCGCGCCCACATCACGCTATTATTAAAGTTTGACTGACCTATCCGACTGTTTTTTTGACATTCCTTTAGCGCAGTTAGATGCGGCTTATAACACGGGGCGGCTTATAGGTGGACACAGTTTTGAAATATGCCGTTCATTGAAGGCGCGGCTTATAACCCAGGGCGGCTTATGGTGCGGAAAATACGGTAAGTATTTCTAAAAAAAAAATTTTTTTTTTTTTTTTTTATAGATAAGATAAATAAATATTTTCTTGGATAAAAGGGAAAGTAAAACAATATAAAAATAATTACATAAGGGAGAAAAAAGAAAGAAAAAATAGTAATTAAATGAAAATGTTAGTGGACCAGCAGCACAAACAATCAAGTGTGCTTCAGGAACCGTGTTGTGTCCCTTGCAGAAATCTTGTCCATGTTGTGGGAACCAGAATATTGATAGCAGAAAAAACAACCCCTTTTGTATGAGTGGGTGTGTATGAGTGTGAATGGGGGAGGGAGTTTTTTTGGGGGGGGTTGATGCACTAGTTGAAAGTGTATCGTGTGTTTTTTTCTATGTTGATTTAATTAAAAAAAAAAAAAAAAAAAAAAGTATTTCTATGGTTGGAATCTGCACTTTTGCATGATATACTAGTTACTATGGTCATTAATTAGTTACTATGGTCATCTAAGTCACAGCAGCTCAGACGAGGCTAGGGATGATGTTTGATAAGAAATTGTCGAGTTTGAGCCTATTATCGAATCCTCTTATCTGTCATGTCTGTGTAATCATGTTTTGCCTTAGTCATGTTTTGTTTAGTTATTGGACTCTTTAGTTTCTGGCTTTTCACTCCCTTGTCTTGTTTCCATGATTACCCCATTAGTTTCACCTGTTCCACGTTTGGACTCATTGTGCACTCTTGTTTGTCACCATAGCAACCCATTAGTTTTCACCTGTCACGTCACGCACCTGTTTCACGTTTTGAGTCACGCTATCACGTTAATCATGTCTATAGTATTTAAGTTCATTGTTTTCAGTTTGTCGTTCGGACGACATCCCGCATTTATACTCTCCACACACCCTTATGACCCTTGCTGCGCTTTTTCATGCCGTTTTTTCATCCAAAGTAAGTTTTCTGTATTCATGCCATAGTTTGCAAGTTTTGTTTAATTGTTCATAGTTTCTGCCAATGTGCAAGTTCTGTGTTTATAGTCTAGTTTTGTACCTCCGCCCCTGTGCGCGCCTTTTGTTTGATCCTTTTTTTTTTGTAGTTATAGTGTTTAAATAAATCATGTATTTACCTTCACGCCACATCTGGTCCAATTCACTTGCACCTCGGGAGAAAAAACCAAGCCAAAGTCCTAGTCTTGACAGAAACCTTTTTAAATGATAGTCAGATCCATTCTGAAGATGCCTAAGTGATTTTTAAGCTTTGGCCCATGAAACATGTTTACTGGGAAATGTGGGTTACTTTGTTTACGTGTTTCAAATATTGGTAAAAAAAAGAAAATTAATTTTCTTGAAAAGGGAAACATTTGTTATCCTGGCATTAATAGTACTGGGATTCTGTATGGTATCCATCCTTAGTTAAAACTAATATATTGTTTTCCAAAAACTAAATCTGGTTTAGTGTTCCTTAGGATGACATTTTCATATGGCATGATTTTACAACATTATTACCTTAAAGTATGATTCACAAAAAATTAATAAATTTACCGGTCGATCTACGTTCCCATCCTCACCTATGGTCATGAGCTTTGGGTTATGACCAAAAGGACAAGATCACGGGTACAAGCGGCCCAAATGAGTTTCCTCCGCCGGGTGGCGGGACTCTCCCTTAGAGATAGGGTGAGAAGCTCTGTCATCCGGGAGGAGCTCAAAGTAAAGCCACTGCTCCTCCTCATGGAGAGGAGCCAGATGAGGTGGTTCGGGCATCTGGTCAGGATGCCACCCGAACGCTTAGGGCACGTCCGACCGGTAGGAGGCCACGGGGAAGACCGAGGACACGTTGGGAAGACTATGTCTCCCGGCTGGCCTGAAGTCTGGGCTTCCCTGCTTAGGCTGCTGCCCCCGCGACCCGACCTCGGATAAGCGGAGGAAGATGGATGGATGGATTATTATAAGGAATTTTGCACAAAAGATACTAAAATCAGTAGAAAACTGTTTTTTTAAAATGTAAATAATATAAAATATACTTATTTCATATAAAATGGGAATATGATGAAATATACAGTGTTGTATTATTCAGCCTTTACGGTTCCTTTAGAAAAGAATAGAAAGTACTTTATTGATCCATGGGGGAAATTCAGCACCACAGTTCGCTCACAATAGACAATAATAATAATAAATAATATAATATATATAATATATAATATATGAATAATATAAATATATTCTACATATATTCTACATTTAAATGCATTATACAGTTACACAGTTATACAGTTTAAAGCTCAACTAAAGCAAATAGTTGTGTACTTTATAAAGCTTTTCATTTGTGTTATATTGAATATATACTGCATTTTTTATTAAAGGGGAAAAAAACTACTCAGCTCAATTTCTTTTGCAAACTGATACTGAATGAATTGATTAACTACCATGAATTGATTAACGTGGACTTTAACTTTAAACAAGTGTTTAAATTGACCATTTAGTGGTCAATTGTACGGAATATGTACTTCACTGTGCAATCTACTGATACAAGTTTCAATCAATCAATACTGGAGCTATTTGTATATGAATATCATTCTGCTGCTTATAGATTATGGCAAAATGCAATGTTTTTGTGTCAAAAGATGGTGTTTTCGGTGCAACTTCATCTACTTTTTTTATGTTTTCATACTTTTTTCCGTTTAAAAAAGAAAGCAAATGTGCAGAGGGAAGTAAAAAAAAATAAAAAGTGTGTTTTATACTTGACAATGGCTGTTTTTGCTGCTTAATCCATCCACCAGCCCTCATCCTTCCTGTTTCCTCCTCTCGTTATCTTTCCATCGCTGCTTCTCTTCATCCGCCTTCCTCCACTCTTTCTCTCTCTCTCGCTCCATCAACTCATCTTTTTTTTGTTAACCCTGGCCCACGCACACTTTGTCAACACGTGATTCACTCGCCCTCTCCGTGACTTCCCTGGCAATCTCCATCCCGTCTCGTAAGCGCGTCTCTCCTCCATCTCGGCGAGCGTCCCCTTCCTTTTAACGGATAATCTTCAACTAAGCACTTCGCCCTCGCTCCTTTTCTCCTAAGTGACCGCTCCGTAATCTCGGGATTCTCTTTAGGGTTAGGGTTATCTGTCGGGGTCTGCGAGCCCAGGATGGATGGACCCTTAACTGGGTCAAGACGAGGCCAAATGCTCTGCACCCTTAATTCCATTTTGATTGTGTTCAATATGCTTTTTCTTTCACAAAATAACTCTCGGCTTCAGGGGCGTAGCACCAAATTCTGGGCCCCCATGCACAAATCTCCCTAAGGGCCCCCCGTCCCACCCTAGACCCAACATTGCATCTTACTCTTGATTTTAATTGTATTGAATAATTATATCTAACCTTACAGTTTAACAGGAAAAGCTTGTCAAATGATATGAAACCACTATTTAACTATGAAGCCACGTTGATGTAACATGTGTCTTGCTGAAATAAGCAGGGGCGTCCATGATAACGTTGCTTCGATAGCAACATATGTTGCTCCAAAACCTGTATGTACCTTTCAGCATTAATGGTGTAAGTTACCCATGTCTTGGGCACTAATACACCCCCATACCATCACACATGCTGCCTTTTACACTTTGCGCCTAGAACAATCCGGATGGTTCTTTTCCTATTTGGTCCGGAGGACACAGTTTCCAAAAAAACAATTTGAAATGTGGACTCGTCAGACCACAGAACACTTTTCCACTTGGCAATAGTCCATTTTGGATGAGCTCGGGCCCAGCGAAGCGGGCGGCGTTTTTGGGTGTTGTTGATAAATGGCTTTGGCTTTGCATAGGAGAGTTTTAACTTGCACTTGCAGATGTAGTAACGAACTGTAGTTACTGACAGTGGGTTTCTGAAATGTTCCTGAGCCCATGTGGTGATATCCTTTACACACTGATGTCGCTTTTTGATGCAGTACCGCCTGAGGGATCGAAGGTCACGGGCTTAGCTGCTTACGTGCAGTGATTTCTCCAGATTCTCTGAACCCTTTGATGATATTACGGACCGTAGATGGCGAAATCCCTAAATTCCTTGCAATAGCTGCTTGAGAAAGGTTTTTCTTAAACTGTTCAACAATTTTCTCACGCATTTGTTGACAAAGTGGTGACACTCGCCCCATCCTTGTTTGTGAATGACTGAGCATTTCATGGAATCTACTTTTATACCCAATCATGGCACCCACCTGTTCCCAATTCAATGGGAGACAGGTCTGGACTACAGGCAGGCCAGTCTAGTACCCGCACTCTTTTACTATGAAGCCACGTTGATTTAACATGTGGCTTGGCATTGTCTTGCTGAAATAAGCAGGGGCGTCCATGATAACGTTGCTTGGATAGCAACATATGTTGCTCCAAAACTTGTATGTACCTTTCAGCCTTAATGGCGCCTTCACAGATGTGTAAGTTACCCATGTCTTGGGCACTAATACACCCCCATACCATCACACATGCTGGCTTTTACACTTTGCGCCTAGAACAATCCGGATGGTTCTTTTCCTATTTGGTGCGGAGGACACAGTTTCCAAAAAACAATTTGAAATGTGGACTCGTCAGACCACAGAACACTTTTCCACTTGGCATCAGTCCATCTGGGATGAGCTCGGGGCCCAGCGAAGCGGACGGCGTTTCTGGGTGTTGTTGATAAATGGCTTTGGCTTTGCATAGAAGAGTTTTAACTTGCACTTACAGATGTAGCGACCAACTGTAGTTACTGACAGTGGGTTTTCTGAAGTGTTCCTGAGCCCATGTGGTGATATCCTTTACACACCGATGTCGCTTTTTGATGCAGTACCGCCTGAGGGATCCAAGGTCCGTCATATCATCGCTTATATGCAGTGATTTCTCTAGATTCTTTAAACCTTTTGATGATATTACGGAGCGTAGATGGTGAAATAGCCTAAATTCCTTGCAATAGCTGCTTGAGAAAGGTTTTTCTTAAACTGTTCAACAATTTTCTCACGCATTTGTTGACAAAGTGGTGACACTCGCCCCATCCTTGTTTGTGAATGACTGAGCATTTCATGGAATCTGCTTTTATACCCAATCATGGCACCCACCTGTTCCCAATTCAATGGGAGACAGGTCTGGAATACAGGCAGGCCAGTCTAGTACCCGCACTCTTTTACTATGAAGCCACGTTGATGTAACACGTGGCTTGGCATTGTCTTGCTGAAATAAGCAGGGGCGTCCATGATAACGTTGCTTGGATAGCAACATATGTTGCTCCAAAACCTGTATGTACCTTTCAGCATTAATGGTGTAAGTTACCCATGTCTTGGGCACTAATACACCCCCATACCATCACACATGCTGGCTTTTACACTTTGCGCCTAGAACAATCCGGATGGTTCTTTTCCTCTTTGGTCCGGAGGACACAGTTTCCAAAAAACAATTTGAAATGTGGACTCGTCAGACCACAGAACACTTTTCCACTTTGCATCAGTCCATCTGGGATGAGCTCGGGCCCAGCGAAGCGGACGGCGTTTCTGGGTGTTGTTGATAAATGGCTTTCGCTTTGCATAGTAGAGTTTTAACTTGCACTTACAGATGTAGCGACCAACTGTAGTTACTGACAGTGGTTTTCTGAAGTGTTCCTGAGCCCATTTGGTGATATCCTTTACACACTGATGTCGCTTTTTGATGCAGTACCGCCTGAGGGATCCAAGGTCCGTCATATCATCGCTTATATGCAGTGATTTCTCTAGATTCTTTAAACCTTTTGATGATATTACGGAGCGTAGATGGTGAAATAGCCTAAATTCCTTGCAATAGCTGGTTGAGAAATGTTGTTCTTAAACTGTTCAACAATTTGCTCACGCATTTGTTGACAAAGTGGTGACACTCGCCCCATCCTTGTTTGTGAATGACTGAGCATTTCATGGAATCTACTTTTATACCCAATCATGGCACCCACCTGTTCCCAATTCAATGGGAGACAGGTCTGGACTACAGGCAGGCCAGTCTAGTACCCGCACTCTTTTACTATGAAGCCACGTTGATGTAACACGTGGCTTGGCATCGTCTTGCTGAAATAAGCAGGGGCGTCCATGATAACGTTGCTTGGATAGCAACATATGTTGCTCCAAAACCTGTATGTACCTTTCAGCATTAATGGCGCCTTCACAGATGTGTAAGTTACCCATGTCTTGGGCACTAATACACCCCCATACCATCACACATGCTGCCTTTTACACTTTGCGCCTAGAACAATCCGGATGGTTCTTTTCCTATTTGGTCCGGAGGACACAGTTTCCAAAAACAATTTGAAATGCGGACTCGTCACACCACAGAACACTTTTCCACTTTGCATCAGTCCATCTGGGATGAGCTCGGGCCCAGCGAAGCTGGCGGCGTTTCTGGGTGTTGTTGATAAATGACTTTCGCTTTGCATAGTAGAGTTTTATCTTGCACTTACAGATGTAGCGACCAACTGTAGTTACTGACAGTGGGTTTTCTGAAGTGTTCCTGAGCCCATGTGGTGATATCCTTTACACACTGATGTCGCTTTTTGATGCTAGTACCGCCTGAGGGATCCAAGGTCCGTCATATCATCGCTTATATGCAGTGATTTCTCTAGATTCTTTAAACCTTTTGATGATATTACGGAGCGTAGATGGTGAAATAGCCTAAATTCCTTGCAAAAGCTGGTTGAGAAATGTTGTTCTTAAACTGTTCAACAATTTGCTCACGCATTTGTTGACAAAGTGGTGACCCTCGCCCCATCCTTGTTTGAGAATGATTGAGCATTTCATGGAAGCTGCTTTTATACCCAATCATGGCACCCACCTGTTCCCAATTCAATGGGAGACAGGTCTGGACTACAGGCAGGCCAGTCTAGTACCCGCACTCTTTTACTATGAAGCCACGTTGATGTAACACGTGGCTTGGCATCGTCTTGCTGAAATAAGCAGGGGCGTCCATGATAACGTTGCTTGGATAGCAACATATGTTGCTCCAAAACCTGTATGTACCTTTCAGCATTAATGGTGTAAGTTACCCATGTCTTGGGCACTAATACACCCCCATACCATCACACATGCTGGCTTTTACACTTTGCGCCTAGAACAATCCGGATGGTTCTTTTCCTATTTGGTCCGGAGGACACAGTTTCCAAAAAACAATTTGAAATGTGGACTCGTCAGACCACAGAACACTTTTCCACTTGGCAATAGTCCATTTTGGATGAGCTCGGGCCGAGCGAAGCGGGCGGCGTTTTTGGGTGTTGTTGATAAATGGCTTTGGCTTTGCATAGGAGAGTTTTAACTTGCACTTACAGATGTAGTAACAAACTGTAGTTACTGACAGTGGGTTTCTGAAATGTTCCTGAGCCCATGTGGTGATATCCTTTACACACTGATGTCGCTTTTTGATGCAGTACCGCCTGAGGGATCCAAGGTCACGGGCTTAGCTGCTTACGTGCAGTGATTTCTCCAGATTCTCTGAACCTTTTGATGATATTACGGACCGTAGATGGTGAAATCCCTAAATTCCTTGCAATAGCTGGTTGAGAAAGGTTTTTCTTAAACTGTTCAACAATTTTCTCACGTTGACAAAGTGGTGACCCTCGCCCCATCCTTGTTTGTGAATGACTGAGCATTTCATGGAATCTACTTTTATACCCAATCATGGCACCCACCTGTTCCCAATTCAATGGGAGACAGGCCTGGACTACAGGCAGGCCAGTCTAGTACCCGCACTCTTTTACTATGAAGCCACGTTGATGTAACACGTGGCTTGGCATTGTCTTGCTGAAATAAGCAGGGGCGTCCATGATAACGTTGCTTGGATAGCAACATATGTTGCTCCAAAACCTGTATGTACCTTTCAGCATTAATGGCGCCTTCACAAATGTGTAAGTTACCCATGTCTTGGGCACTAATACACCCCCATACCATCACACATGCTGGCTTTTCCACTTTGCGCCTAGAACAATCCGGATGGTTCTTTTCCTATTTGGTCCGGAGGACACAGTTTCCAAAAAACAATTTGAAATGTGGACTCGTCAGACCACAGAACACTTTTCCACTTTGCATCAGTCCATCTTGGATGAGCTCGGGCCCAGCGAAGCTGGCGGCGTTTCTGGGTGTTGTTGATAAATGTCTTTCGCTTTGCATAGTAGAGTTTTAACTTGCACTTACAGATGTAGCGACCAACTGTAGTTACTGACAGTGGGTTTCTGAAGTGTTCCTGAGCCCATGTGGTGATATCCTTTACACACTGATGTCGCTTTTTGATGCAGTACCGCCTGAGGGATCCAAGGTCCGTCATATCATCGCTTATATGCAGTGATTTCTCTAGATTCTTTAAACATTTTGATGATATTACGGCACGTAGATGGTGAAATAGCCTAAATTCCTTGCAAAAGCTGGTTGAGAAATGTTGTTCTTAAACTGTTCAACAATTTGCTCACGCATTTGTTGACAAAGTGGTGACCCTCGCCCCATCCTTGTTTGTGAATGACTGAGCATTTCATGGAATCTGCTTTTATACCCAATCATGGCACCCACCTGTTCCCAATTCAATGGGAGACAGGCCTGGACTACAGGCAGGCCAGTCTAGTACCCGCACTCTTTTACTATGAAGCCACGTTGATGTAACACGTGGCTTGGCATTGTCTTGCTGAAATAAGCAGGGGCGTCCATGATAACGTTGCTTGGATGGCAACATATGTTGCTCCAAAACCTGTATGTACCTTTCAGCATTAATGGCGCCTTCACAGATGTGTAAGTTACCCATGTCTTGGGCACTAATACACCCCCATACCATCACACATGCTGGCTTTTCAACTTTGCGCCTAGAACAATCCGGATGGTTCTTTTCCAATTTGGTCCGGAGGACACGACGTCCACAGTTTCCAAAAACAATTTGAAATGCGGACTCGTCAGACCACAGAACACTTTTCCACTTTGCATTAGTCCATCTGGGATGAGCTCGGGCCCAGCAAAGCGGACGGCGTTTCTGGGTGTTGTTGATAAATGGCTTTCGCTTTGCATAGTAGAGTTTTAACTTGCACTTACAGATGTAGCGACCAACTGTAGTTACTGACAGTGGTTTTCTGAAGTGTTCCTGAGCCCATGTGGTGATATCCTTTACACACCGATGTCGCTTTTTGATGCAGTACAGCCTGAGGGATCCAAGGTCCGTCATATCATCGCTTATATGCAGTGATTTCTCTAGATTCTTTAAACCTTTTGATGATATTACGGAGCGTAGATGGTGAAATAGCCTAAATTCCTTGCAATAGCTGGTTGAGAAATGTTGTTCTTAAACTGTTGGACAATTTGCTCACGCATTTGTTGTCAAAGTGGTGACCCTCGCCCCATCCTTGTTTGTGAATGACTGAGCATTTCATGGAAGCTGCTTTTATACATCCGCTCTCTTTTCCTGGGGGTCTGGCGGCAGATTTCTTTGACTTTATCGTTGGAAATGCATCTGCTTTGAGTGTCGCAGGATATCCACACATTCTTGCCATCTCTGTCGTAGCATAGCTTTCGTCGGTAAAGTGTGCGGAACAAACGTCCAATTTCTCGCATCTTTGGGCCACTGGTGCAACTTGAATCCGTCCCTGTTGGTGTTGTTACACCCTCCGACAACACACCGACGAGGCATGATGTCTCCAAGGTACGGAAAACAGTCGAAAAAACGGAAAATAACAGAGCTGATTTGATTCGGTTTTTGAGAAAATGGCGGATTGCTTCCCGATGTGACGTCATCGCTCTAGAAAGGCGTTTAATTCGCCAAAATTCACCCATTTAGAGTTCGGAAATCGGTTAAAAAAATATATGGTCTTTTTTCTGCAACATCAAGGTATATATTGACGCTTACATAGGTCTGGTGATAATGTTCCCCTTTAAAAAGGTGACACACAGACACAGGTTGTGCTGAACAGACAAGATTCCTGGTGGCCCTTGGCTGAAAAAGAAAAGAAGCCCTTAGTCAGGTTACATGTGTGTATGAGCGTCTCTTTGTCCTCTTCACGGGTCAACGGGCGAATAAAGTTGCTGTCACTTTCCTTTGGGAGGCGGCGGTGACTGGCAGATAAACTTTTATACAGGAAGAGCAGATTCCTGCAAGGAAAAAAAAAAGGGGATCTAGAGTGGCCTCGGCCATGATGGCTTCTTCTTGGGCTAAAGACACTTAGTTGTGTTGGAAGGAGTGTGTGAAAGCTTCATTCCAAATATGTATATCTGGAATTGTGTCCAAAATCTAGCCTTGACTCTGTGCTCTACTTTTTATAAACCCCGTTTCCATATGAGTTGGGAAATTGTGTTAGATGTAAATATAAACGGAATACAATGATTTGCAAATGCTTTTCAACCCATATTCAGTTGAATATGCTACAAAGACAAGATATTTGATGTTCAAACTCATAAACTTTATTTTTTTTTTGCAAATAATAATTAACTTAGAATTTCATGGCTGCAACACGTGCCAAAGTAGTTGGGAAAGGGCATGTTCACCACTGTGTTACATGGCCTTTCCTTTTAACAACACTCAGTAAAGGTTTGGGAACTGAGGAGACACATTTTTGAAGCTTCTCAGGTGGAATTCTTTCCCATTCTTGCTTGATGTCCAGCTTAAGTTGTTCAACAGTCCGGGGGTCTCCGTTGTGCTATTTTAGGCTTCATAATGCGCCACACATTTTCAATGGGAGACAGGTCTGGACTACAGGCA
>NC_084573.2:36197500-36220000 GCF_033978685.3 Nerophis lumbriciformis
TTTTCAAACAGGACAAAAATACGTCATTTCCCCCACCCCCATATTGTCCTAAAAATATTTTTCACACAAGCCAAAAATACGTCATTTTTCCCCCAATATTGTCCTAAAATATTTTTCAAACAAGCCAAAAATACGTAATTTTTCCCCCCCAATATTGTCCTAAAATATTTTTCAAACAAGCCAAAAATATGTTAGTTTTTTCCCAATATTGTACTAAAATATTTTTCAGACAAGCCAAATATTCGTCTTTTTTTTTTTAATTATTTTTCAAACAAGCCCAAAAATACATAATTTCCCCCCCCCAATATTGTCCTAAAATATTTTTTAAACAAGCCAAAAATATGTTATTTTTACCCCAATATTGTCCTAAAATATTTTTCAAACAAACCAAAAATGTATTTTTCCCCCAATATTGTCCTAAAATATTTTTCAAACAACTCAAAAATATGTAATTTTTCCCCCAATATTGTCCTAAGATATTTTTCAAACAAGCCAAAAATACGTCATTTTTTCCCCAATATTGTCCTAAAATATTTTTCAGACAAGCCAAAAATACGTCATTTTCCCCCCAATATTGCCCTAAAATATTTTTCAAACTAGCTAAAAATAAAAAATAAAAAATTCTAATTATTTTTCAAACAAGCTAAAGTCATTTTCGCCCCAATATTGTCCTAAAATCTTTTTCAAACAAGCCAAAAATACGTCTTTTTTTTTTTTCTAATTATTTTTCAAACAAGCCCAAAAATACGTCATTTTTCCCCCCCCGATATTGTCTTAAAATATTTTTCAAACAAGCCAAAAATACATAATTTTCCCCCCAATATTGTCCTAAAATATTTTTCAAACAAACCAAAAATACGTAATTTTTCCCCCCCAATATTGTCCTAAAATATTTTTCAGACAAGCCAAAAATACGTCATTTTCCCCCCAATATTGCCCTAAAATATTTTTCAAACTAGCTAAAAATAAAAAATAAAAAATTCTAATTATTTTTCAAACAAGCTAAAAATACGTCATTTTCGCCCCAATATTGTCCTAAAATCTTTTTCAAACAAGCCAAAAATACGTCTTTTTTTTTTTTTCTAATTATTTTTCAAACAAGCCCAAAAATACGTCATTTTTTCCCCCCCGATATTGTCCTAAAATATTTTTCAAACAAACCAAAAATTTCATTTTTTCCCCAATATTGTCCTAAAATATTTTTCCAACAAGCCAAAAATTTGTCATTTTTCCCCCAATATTGTCCTAAAATATTTTTCAGACAAGCAAAAAATACGTCATTTTTTCCCCCAATATTGTCCTAAAATATTTTTCAGACAAGCCAAAAATACGTCATTTTCCCCCCCAATATTGCCCTAAAATATTTTTCAAACTAGCTAAAAATAAAAAATAAAAAATTCTAATTATTTTTCAAACAAGCTAAAAATACGTCATTTTCGCCCCAATATTGTCCTAAAATCTTTTTCAAACAAGCCAAAAATACATCATTTTTTTCCCCCAATATTGTCCTAGAATATTTTTCAAACAGGACAAAAATACGTCATTTCCCCCACCCCCATATTGTCCTAAAAATATTTTTCACACAAGCCAAAAATACGTCATTTTTTCCCCCAATATTGTCCTAAAATATTTTTCAAACAAGCCAAAAATACATAATTTTCCCCCCCCAATATTGTCCTAAAATATTTTTCAAACAAGCCAAAAATATGTTAGTTTTTTCCCAATATTGTACTAAAATATTTTTCAGACAAGCCAAATATTCGTCTTTTTTTTTTTAATTATTTTTCAAACAAGCCCAAAAATACATAATTTCCCCCCCCAATATTGTCCTAAAATATTTTTTAAACAAGCCAAAAATATGTTATTTTTCCCCCAATATTGTCCTAAAATATTTTTCAAACAAACCAAAAATGTATTTTTTCCCCAATATTGTCCTAAAATATTTTTCAAACAACTCAAAAATATGTAATTTTTCCCCCAATATTGTCCTAAGATATTTTTCAAACAAGCCAAAAATACGTCATTTTTTCCCCAATATTGTCCTAAAATATTTTTCAGACAAGCCAAAAATACGTCATTTTCCCCCCAATATTGTCCTAAAATCTTTTTCAAACAAACCAAAAATGTATTTTTTCCCTAATATTGTCCTAAAATATTTTTCAAACAAGCCAAAAATACGTCTTTTTTTTTTTCTAATTATTTTTCAAACAAGCCCAAAAATACGTCATTTTACCCCAATATTGTCCTAAAATATTTTTCAAACAAACCAAAAATGTATTTTTTCCCCAATATTGTCCTAAAATATTTTTCAAACAACTCAAAAATATGTAATTTTTCCCCCAATATTGTCCTAAGATATTTTTCAAACAAGCCAAAAATACGTAATTTTTTCCCCAATATTGTCCTAAAATATTTTTCAAACAAGCTAAAAATACGTCATTTTCGCCCCCCAATATTGTCCTAAAATATTTTTCAAACAAGCTAAAAATTTCATTTTTCCCCCAATATTGTCCTAAAATCTTTTTCAAACAAACCAAAAATATATTTTTTTCCTTAATATTGTCCTAAAATATTTTTCAAACAAGCCAAAAATACGTCTTTTTTTTTTCTAATTATTTTTCAAACAAGCCCAAAAATACGTCATTTTTCCCCCCAATGTTGTCCTAAAAGAGTTTTCAAACAAGCCAAAAATACGTAATTTTTCCCCCAATATTGTCCTCAAATATTTTTCAAACAAGCCAAAAATACATAATTTCCCCCCCCAATATTGTTTTAAAATATTTTTCAAACAAGCCAAAAATATGTTAGTTTTTTCCCAATATTGTACTAAAATATTTTTCAGACAAGCCAAATATTCGTCTTTTTTTTAAAATTATTTTTCAAACAAGCCCAAAAATACATAATTTCCCCCCCCAATATTGTCCTAAAATATTTTTTAAACAAGCCAAACATATGTTTTTTTTCCCCCCAATATTGTCCTAAAATATTTTTCAGACAAGCCAAAAATATGTCATTTTCCCCCCCAATATTGTCCTAAAATATTTTTCAAACAAGCCAAAAATAAAAAATAAAAATTTCTAATTATTTTTCAAACAAGCCCAAAAATATGTCATTTTTCCCCCCAATATTGTCCTAAAATCTTTTTCAAATAAACCAAAAATTTCTTTTTTTCCCTAATATTGTCCTAAAATATTTTTCAAACAAGCCAAAAATACGTCTTTTTTTTTTTCTAATTATTTTTCAAACAAGCCCAAAAATACGTCATTCCCCCCCCAATATTGTCTTAAAATATTTTTCAAACAAGCCAAAAGTATGTTATTTTCCCCCAATATTGTCCACAAATATTTTTCAGACAAGCCAAAAATATGTCATTTTTCCCCCCAATATTGTCCTAAAATATTTTTCAAACAAGCCAAAAATAAAAAATAAAAATTTCTAATTATTTTTCAAACAAGCCCAAAAATACGTCATTTTTTTCTTTTTCAAACAAGCTAAAAATATGTAATTGTTCCCCCAATATTGTCCTAAAATCTTTTTCAAACAAACCAAAAATTTCTTTTTTTTCCCTAATATTGTCCTAAAATATTTTTCAAACAAGCCAAAAATACGTCTTTTTTTTTTTCTAATTATTTTTCAAACAAGCCCAAAAATACGTAATTTTTTCCCCCCCGATATTGCCTTAAAATATTTTTCAAACAAACCAAACATTTTATTTTTCCCCCAATATTGTCCGAAAATATTTTTCAAACAAGCCAAAAATACGTTATTTTTCCCCCAATAGTGTCCGAAAATATTTTTTTGTCTAAATGTGGCTCCCCGAGGCAAAATAATAGCCCAGGCCTGGCCTAAAAGGTCAAACCAAATAATGTATGTTAAAATAAGACAACTTCTTTTGTTAAAACTTTGATAGTTGTATGATTTCAGAGGTTCCACTGTACTTGGAATTATATAAACACACACTCACACACACACACACACACACACACACACACACACACACACACACACACACACACGTGGATTGTGATGCTGTAGTCTATAATAAGAGCTCCAAGTGGAGTGCCAAGAGCCGACCGCTGGGCCGCTTTGTTTGCTCAGCTTCTCCCGGTGAAGCCGTAAAAATGAAGGGAAACAATTAGCAGATAACCTCGTCACTTTGCACATTCTTTCTTCTTTGTTCACTTTCTTTTTAATGTCTCCGCCCGGTGCTGATGCTCCATAATGAGGCCGGGTGTTCAGGTAGTTAAAAAAAAAAAAATCCTTTCTTTTCCAGAATGGGAGGAAAGACTGCACGGACGGAGCACACACCCTGAGGTGAGGGAAGGAGCCCGCGGACCCCCCGTCACGGCACACGCCGGGAAGAGGGCGGCGGTGAAACGCTCGCTTCCTGCTGATTTTGCTCTTCTCTCTCTTCTCATCCCGTCCTCACAACAGGAAGTCATCCGATGGAAACAAGCGGTCTTCGGCTAAGGGTGCTAAAGCTAACGCGACGGCCGCAAGGGGACAAGGAGGGGACGGGGCGAGGGAGGAAGGGAGGGAGGTGTGAGGGGGGTTTGATGGCGGTGGTCTCCTCTTGGGTCGCGCTTCGGGGGCAGCGGGCGGCACGAGAGGCAGGATGTTATGGTTTATTCAGCCCAGGAGTGGACAAGGTGCGCCTTGCCCTCAGCGCCAACATCAGCGTGATTTATAGCGGCGCTGGCAGACGCGTCTGTCCACAGGGGGAAGTCTTTGAACGTGCCGGGGGTCCACTGTGTGTGTTTTTATGTGGAAAATAATTAGCGGGACGACACACAGCACGGTTTTAAATGAGGCCATGCGATTCATTCCTTACTTGGACACTTGTTGCTAGGCAGATTTCATACAGATCAGTCATAACAAGATGATAAAAGGGGAATAAATGTCCACCTATTCTAACTTAACTGACAATATAAAATACATATCATAAAGAAAAACTGCATTTAATGTGTGTCCATCCATCCATTTTCTACCGATTGTCCCTTTTGGGCTTCAACGTCTGCTTATTCCGTATTTGAAAACGTCGGGAAGTCTGCTGTGATTAGTTCCATCAGACAAAAACAAAAATAAGGCAGTCGAACGGTAAACCAGTAGTTAGTAGTTAGTAGTTAGTTGTTTTCTTTGGGTTTTTTTTAGAACGATCGAGTGCGGGGTTTTTCAACTTGCGGACTGGGGACCAAATCCGACCTGAGATTGACACCATTCTGGCCCCCCGCGTTCGGTTCTCAACTTGGTAGACAAATATTTTTGCAGCAAATATTGTCCTACAATATTTTTCAAATAAGCCAAAAATACATCTTTTTTTTTTTCTAATTATTTTTCAAACAAGCCCAAAAATACGTAATTTTTTCCCCCCAATATTGTCCTAAAATATTTTTCAAACAAGCCAAAAATATGTAATTTTTTCCCCCAATATTGTCCAAAAATATTTTTCAAACAAGCCAAAAATAGGTAATTTTTTCCCCAATATTGTCCTAAAATATTTTTCAAACAAGCCAAAAATATGTAATTTTTTCCTCCCAATATTGTCCTAAAATATTTCCAAACAAGCCAAAAATATGTCATTTTCCCCCCAATATTGTCTTAAAATATTTTTCAAATATATGTAATTTTTTTCCCAATATTGTCCTAAATTATTTTTCCAACTAGCCAAAAATACGTAATTTTTTCCCCCAATATTGTCCTAAAATATTTTTCAAACAAGCCAAAAATACGTCATTTTTTTTACTCAATTATTTTTCAAACAAGCTAAAAATATGCCATTTTCCTCCAATATTATACTAAAATATTTTTCATACGAGCCAAAAGTAAGATTTTTTCCCCCAATATTGTCCTAAAATATTTTTCAAACAAGCCAAAAATACGTAATTTTTCCCCCCAATATCATTCTAAAATATTTTTCAAACAAGCTAAAAATACGTTATTTGTTCACAATTTTGTCCTAAAATATTTTTCAAACAAGCCAAAAAAAAAAAAAAAAATCACAATATTGTCCTAAAATATTTTTCAAACAAGCCAAAAATACAGAAATAATTCGCAATATTGTCCTAAAATATTTTTCAAACAAGCCAAAAATACGGCATTTTCCCCCCCAATATTGTCCGAAAATATTTTTCAAACAAGCCAAAAATACATAATTTCTTCCCCAATATTGTCCTAAAATATTTTCAAACAAGCCAAAAATACGTAATTTTGTTCCCCCCAATTTTTTTCTAAACAAGCCAAAAATACGTTATTTGTTCCGAATATTGTCCTAAAATATTTTTCAAACAAGCCAAAAATACAGAAATAATTTCGCAATATTGTCCTAAAATATTTTTCAAACAAGCCAAAAATACATAATTTTTTCCCCAATATTGTCCTAAAATATTTTCAAACAAGCCAAAAATACGTAATTTTGTTCCCCCCAATTTTTTTCTAAACAAGCCAAAAATACGTCATTTTTTCCCAATATTGTCCTAAAATATTTTTCAAACAAGCCAAAAATACGTCATTTTTCCCCAATTTTGTTCTAAAATATTTTCAAACAAGCCAAAAATACGTCATTCCCCCCGCCCCAATTATTTTTCTAACAAGCCAAAAATACATAATTTTCTCCCCAATATTGTCCTCAAATATTTTTCTAACAAGCCAAAAATACATAATTTTTTCCCCAATATTGTCCTAAAATATTTTTCAAACAAGCCAAAAATACGTCATTTTTCCCCAATTTTGTTCTAAAATATTTTCAAACAAGCCAAAAATACATCATTCCCCCCGCCCCAATTATTTTTCTAACAAGCCAAAAATACATAATTTTCTCCCCAATATTGTCCTAAAATATTTTTCTAACAAGCCAAAAATACATAATTTTTCCCCAATATTGTCCTAAAATATATTTCAAACAAGCCAAAAATTTGTCATTTTTCCCCAATTTTGTTCTAAAATATTTTCAAACAAGCCGAAAATACGTCATTTTTTCCCCAAATTTTTTTTCTAACAAGCCAAAAATATGTAATTGTTTCCCAATATTACCCTAAAATATTTTCAAATAAGCCAAAAATACGTAATTTCCCCCCTCCCCCCAATTATTTTTCTAACAAGCCAAAAATACATAATTTTTCCCCCATATTGTCCTAAAATATTTTTCTAACAAGCCAAAAATACATCATTTCTTCCCCAATATTGTCCTAAAATATTTGTCAAACAAGCCAAAAATACGTAATTTTTCCCCAATTTTGTTCTAAAATATTTTCAAACAAGCCAAAAATACGTCATTTTTTCCCCAAAATGTTTTTCTAACAAGCCAAAAATACGTCATTTTTTCCCCCAAATTTTTTTCTAACAAGCCAAAAATACGTCATTTTTCCCCAATATTGTCCTAAAATATTTTTCAAACAAGCCAAAAATACGTAATTTTTCCCCAATTTTGTTTTAAAATATTTTCAAACAAGCCAAAAATACGTCATCCCCCCCCCAATTATTTTTCTAACAAGCCAAAGATACATAATTTTTTCCCCAATATTGTCCTAAAATATTTTTCTAACAAGCCAAAAATACATAATTTTTTCCCCAATATTGTCCTAAAATATTTTTCAAACAAGCCAAAAATTTGTCATTTTTCCCCAATTTTGTTCTAAAATATTTTCAAACAAGCCAAAAATACGTCATTTTTTCCCCCAATTTTTTTTTCTAACAAGCCAAAAATACGTCATTTTTCCCAATATTGTCCTAAAATATTTTTCAAACAAGCCAAAAATACGTAATTTTTTCCCCCTAATATTTTTCAAACAAGCCAAAAATACGTCATTTTTCCCCCCCAAATTTTTTTCTAACAAGCCAAAAATTTGTAATTGTTTCCCAATATTATCCTAAAATATTTATAAATAAGCCAAAAATACATCATTCCCCCCCTCCAATTATTTTTCTAACAAGCCACAAATATATAATTTTTTCCCCAATATTGTCCTAAAATATTTTTCAAACAAGCCAAAAATATGTAATTTTTCCCCAATATTGTTCTAAAATATTTTTTAAAGAAGCCAAGCAATCCTAAAATATTTTTCAAACAAGCCAAGCCATTTTTTTCCCCAATATTGTCCTAAAATATTTTTCAAACAAGCCAAAAATATGTCATTTTCCCCCCCAATATTGTCATAAAATATTTTTCAAACTAGCCAAAAATACCTAATTTTTCCCCAATATTGTCCTAAAATATTTTTCAAACAAGCTAAAAATACGTCATTTTTTTCCCCCCAATCATGTGCTAAAATATTTTTCAAACAAGCCAAAAATACTTCTTTTTTTTTCAGAATCTGTTCCAGTGTCAAACTATCTCCCCCAGTGTAACATTCTTAACTGTCCTATAAGGCAGTGGTCCACAACCTTTTTGTAACTGCGGACCGGTCAACGCTCGTAATGTTTTTTTGTTTTTTTGGGGGGTTTTTTGTCATAAAAAAATACAATCATGTGTGCTTACGGACTGTATCCCTGCAGACTGTATTGATATATATTGATATATAATGTAGGAACCACAATATTAATAACAGAAAGAAACAACCCTTTTGTGTGAATGAGGAGGGAGGTTTTTTGGGTTGGTGCACTAATTGTAAGTGTATCTTTAAATTTCTTGTGCGGCCCGGTACCAATCGATCCACGGACCGGTACCGGGCCGTGGCCCGGTGGTTGGGGACCACTGCTATAAGGCATTTGATATACTCTATCATTCAAGGATTGTATTTCTACCACTAATTATGTCTATAATTGCATCTAATAATCCCATACATGTCTTGTGATTGCAGACTCAACACGCAAGCCTATTGGACGATAGCTCTGCCCTCCCCCTGACCTCCCCTTATAGCGCCCCCGCCCCTTGACTGAAAAGGTCAGCGAGGGGTCACGACAGGTCACGAGCGAAAGGCCGCGCACGAGCACAGACAGCCGGGGACGGTGTCGGGGGAGGTCAGAGGTCACCAGCGCCGCACGGGCCGGACAAGAGGGTGCCAACAGGTACGCCATGTGTTGCAGGCAGAGCACTACAACGTACGCGGGGAGGAGAGGTGCTTTAATGTATGGATACTCAGCGCCTGATTGTAATTGTCTCCTCACAGCGCCGTCGTCTGAGCCATTGAACATGAGTTGTGCCTCGTTTAAAGCACATTTGGGATGACAACATTCTATAATGAATGTAAAAAATAGTCCGTTCCGGGGTCAAAAACTGCACCTGTACAGAGGAGGCTTTAAGTCACATTTGAACATTCCATTCAAGTGTAAAAAGACGTCGTATTGGTTGTTATTTCAACCAATCTGGCGCCATAGGCAAGATTTTAGGTGGCGCCCCCCCCCACATCGGCAGTGAAGTGTATATACTCACAAGAAACCGAATAGCTTTGTCTTTGACCTTTTTTTTTTTTTTTACTTACAACTATACCTAATATATAAAGGGGTGGAAAAGTGACTATTACCTGCAGGGCAAACATTAGCTAACCAGAAGGCAATAACAATGTAAACAAAAAACACCTGCTTAAAAGATCTAATACAAATGTCCCTGAGGAATGTAAGGTGGGAGTACTGTAATTACCTAAAGTTACATTATTATTGCCCCCTCCACAATATTAACCCGACGTTAAAACAGTTTTCTCCTCCTCTTCTTTTCTCTTTTTTCCTTCCCTGAGCACCTGACAGTTTTGGCCGTTTTGACATCTTGTGTTGATTTTTTTGATGTGGTGACGTCCACAAAGAGTCATGATACGGGAAGGGAGGGGGCGCACATAATAGTACCAACTTTTTTTTTCTTTTTTTTCTCCAACTATACCTAATATATAAAGGGGTGGAAAAGTGACTATTACCTGCAGGGCAAACATTAGCTAACCAGAAGGCAAATAACAATGTAAACAAAAAACACCTGCTTAAAAGATCTAATACAAATGTCCCTGAGGAATGTAAGGTAGGAGTACTGTAATTACCTAACGTTACATTATTATTGCCCCCTCCACAATATTAACCCGACGTTAAAACAGTTTCTCCTCCTCTTCTTTTCTCTTTTTTCTTCCCTGAGCACCTGACAGTTTTGGCCGTTTTGACATCTCGTGTTGATTTTTTGATGTGGTGACGTCCACAAAGAGTCATGATACGGGAAGGGAGGGGGCGCACATAATAGTACCAACTTTTTTTTTTTTCTTTTTCTCCAACTATACCTAATATATAAAGGGGTGGAAAAGTGACTATTACCTGCAGGGCAAACATTAGCTAACCAGAAGGCAAATAACAATGTAAACAAAAAACACCTGCTTAAAAGATCTAATACAAATGTCCCTGAGGAATGTAAGGTGGGAGTACTGTAATTACCTAACGTTACATTATTATTGCCCCCTCCACAATATTAACCCGACGTTAAAACAGTTTTCTCCTCCTCTTCTTTTCTCTTTTTTCCTTCCCTGAGCACCTGACAGTTTTGGCCGTTTTGACATCTCGTGTTGATTTTTTTGATGTGGTGACGTCCACAAAGAGTCATGATACGGGAAGGGAGGGGGCGCACATAATAGTACCAACTTTTTTTTTTTTTTTTTTTTCTCCAACATTTGTGGCACTGGCGTGGCGCCCCCCCTGATGGACGGCGCCCTTAGCATTTGCCTATACGGCCTATGCCACGGGCCGGCCCTGCTGAGCAGCCAGGACGGCGACGTGTACTATTTTGGTGGTCATTCCCGCTTTTCATCATTTTGCACACAATTAGAACATTCTAGTTAAATGTGTGGATTCAATGAGAGCAATACAGTTGAATAACAATTTGTGTAAAGTCCTGTTGACAGGTGAGAGGTCATCCTTGAGCAAACTTTGTCCCCCCCCCAACACCACGCATGCGCACGTCCCTCCCGTGTGAGAGATAAAGAGAGAGATAAAAAAAACACGCACAGGAGACGCCGAGGGGGGTGTTTGACTTTGACTAAGTCACTGACACCCGCTCTTGTTTTTTTTTGGGTTTTTTTCCAATGACGTCATGCAGTCTTATACTTCCGGCCGCGTAAACCTGGCACGTGCGCTGGAGGCGACGTGTACGCGCGGGAAAAAAAAAAAAAAAAAAGCACACACTGGAGCGCGCCCCCGCAGAATTCCACTCAAACATTTCTCCTTTTAAATATATTTTTTTCTAATATTACTAATACTTCCCTGTTTTTTTTTTTTAATGGTTAGAAATAAAATGCGCATCTTTAATTTAAAAAAAAAACATTAATTGAAGTTTTTTTTTTTTTTTTTTTTTTTTTTTTTACCGTAACTGTTCTAATATGCGCTCATGTGTTGGTTTCTCCAACAGGAGCATGCAAATAAGGCATATTTGAATGAGCGCATAAAACACGCACGCCATAATCACCACTATAGTTGTATAGCCTAGAAAAAAAAAGAAAAGAAAAAAAACACTGGATGTGGGTCACGGAGGCCCACGTCCACTCTGCCAGCTCCCACTGCCAAGAAATAACATTGTGCGCAAATTGTTACTTTATTTGTTTTAACACCCTTGTTAAAGTGCACAATCATTTTTTTTTTTGGATTGCCACCGTCATAAAATATTATTATTAATGTAGGTAATATTTTGTTGGTTTATTCTGCAGCTCTTGTGTTGGATTGTAGATTTCACGTTGCGGGGCTTTAGTGTAGGATTTTTGTGGTGTTTAAAAAAAAAAAAAAATAAATAAAAAATGAAGTGGTGGACACGTCGTCCAATAAGGACTCAGACGCCTACTCTTCGTCCTCATCATCCTCCCCGAACCTTTTCATTCTGGGACCCAAAGACCTCTCCGGAACAAAACAGCTTTTAAGCACACGCATGCGCGCGCACACTCCGCTAATACAATAGTCTAGAGGATGAAAAAAAAAATGGGACAAATAATGTCAACAATGTTATGCATAAAAAAAAAAGCAGGGATCGAATAAGGTAATGTTTAATATGAATGATGGAATAAAATGGCAGCGTATTCCTCTGGGAGCAATATTGTTTCCCGCGGCCTGCCCTCTTTTTTTCTTTTTTTTTTCTTTTACTGTTGGGCCAATTTCTAATAAATATGTCAGTCCCTTCAATTCACATTTCATCAGCTGCGGCCCATAATAACTTTTTAAAAATAAATCCACCTGTAGGTCGAGTTAAAAAACACCAACTTTTTTTCTTTCTTTTTTTTTTTTTTTTTTTTTTTTTAAATAACAAAAAAAAAAAACCCAGCTTTAATTTTTCGTTTTGTTCCAAAAAGTGCACCCGAGGGAGAGGATGGGAAGAACCGGGAATGACGCAGGCCGGTTTTTAGGGACTGCGCCAGAGAGAGGAAAAATAAAGTGTGCTTGCTGACTTGGTAATAGAATAGAATAGAATCGACTTTTATTGTCATTATTACAGTGAACAAAGAACAACGAAATTGGAGCAGATCCCCTAAGGTGGCATACACAATAATTTAGTAATATAAATAGTAAAAAAAAAAGGAAGATATTTATCTATATATATGTATATATACAATAATGTAGTAATATAAATAGTAAAAAAGAAGATATTTATCTATATATATAAATAAATGATATCAATTATCATTTATTTATCATTTATCTATATATATGTATATATACAATAATTTAGTAATAAAAAAAGATAAAAAAGAAGATATTTATCTATATATATATGTATATATACAATAATTTAGTAATATAAATAGTAAAATAAGAAGATATTTATCTATATATATGTATATAAGATAAGATAAGATAAAAAAGAAGATATTTATCTATATATATATGTATATATACAATAATTTAGTAATATAAATAGTAAAATAAGAAGATATTTATCTATATATGTATATATACAATAATTTAGTAATAAAAAAAGATAAAAAAGAAGATATTTATCTATATATATATGTATATATACAATAATTTAGTAATATAAATAGTAAAAAAAGATAAAAAAGAAGATATGTATCTATATATATGTATATATCCATGCATATGCATGTATATACATATATATATATATATATATATATATATATATACACACATACACAATATTTTATTTTAAAAAATAGGGTTGTTTTCGCAAAATGTGAATGACTCTTTTTTTTAAATACTAATAATAAGTCCGTTACAAAATTATATTTTAAATGGTGCAATAACACCAATAGGAATTCCACCTGTTGTTAATATCGACATGCAAAAAATCATACATTTAATATGGTTGTTCCATTTTGGAGCTAAAAGCGAAAATGACGCTAATAAAAAATAATAACTGAAATGTGGTGCGTTCACGGCTTCAGATAAACGCGTTCATTTCTTATTCGAATACATCGACGCGCACATGGCTCGAGATAATTCCACATTTTTGAAGCAGCGGTATAAACACGAACGAACAAGCAAAAACATCGAAATAAAAATGAGTGTTAAATCAATATTAAAAAAAAAAAAGTGCATGATTCTTACTGTGACGGAAGAAAATGGTTTGAATTTTTTTTTCTGTAGGGCGGGGGTGTGAGGAAAAGAGGTGGTGGGGGTCCCACAGTGGTCCCGCGGCTCAAGTTCAGTGCGTGGATGTCCTGCACGCTGGAAGGCATGATGGGGGTGGAGGTGGAGGAGGAGGTGGAGGAGGGGGGGTGGGCCGCCGCCGCCGCTCTTATTGGTGCGCTGCCACGGTTACATCACGCGTCCGTCGGCCGTGACGCGCTGGCGTCTTCCTGCTTCCTTCAGCCGCGTCTTCAAGTGGGATCTCTTGTAGCGGCCGGGGAGGAGCGCGCCACTGCATCCATCGCTCTTCTCCCTCTCTCTCTCTCTCCCTCTCTCTCCCTCTCGCTCATGTTCTCCGGAGCTCGCTCACTCTTTGTGCTTCCCGCTTGGCGGTAGATGAAGACAGCCGGTGCGTAAAAAAAAAAAAAATAAATAAAAAAATCGCATCTTCCAGGCGTTTTTTTTTTTAATTTATTTTTTAAATTCCAGATTTATCCAAGACGGCGATCTATTTTTTTTTTTTCTTTTCTTTTTTTTATAATTTAAAAAGTGGATCACCTCGTCGTCCTCCTTCCTCTTCTCGTCATCAGCATCAACTGCGGGGTAAGTGAGCGATACCTCCCCTCTGCATGTGCGCGGTGGGCGGTCAGAAAAAAAACTTAAAAAAAAAATAAATAAATAAATAAAACGAACGTTAACAGTTAAAATAATCCGCGTTAGGCATGAATCAACTTTTTTTTTTTATTGCTTTGGTGCTTTTATTTTGGTAAACTTGTTTCGTTTTTTGCAAAGTTGCATGTAAGTTGTGTTGTCAATAATATTTTCCTATATATCAAAGTTTGTTTTAATCTAATCTGAAGCTTTTTGTAATAGAAAGTTTGATGTGTGTGTGTGTGTGTGTGCGTGCGCAGAGACAGGTGCTAGGTCCCAAAAGACAGGTGCTAGTAGTGCACGGTGACTATTTCCAGCTCATTGTTTAAAAGCTCCTGGTGGTGATCAAGTTTTTTTTTTGTTTTTTTTTGTGTGTGTGTGTGTCTCCTTCTCTATATCTCCTGTCTGAGCTGTTTTAATACTAATGTCAAAGAAGTGCATGCTGGGACAAAATCCAAAGCTTTACTTTGCAAAAAAAAGTACTCTATTTTTCAATAGGGAGGGGGGGGGGGGTCGCTTCACTTAACCCCTTTCTCCCGTCTGGAAAATATGTTGTTTATTGTGCGCTTTTGTCGGTTATTAATGTTGTGTCTTTCTGTCAGAAATTTTGTGTATCATTTATGTTAGGTTAAAACTCTATTTTTTACTCAAGTCAAATGAATGTGAGTGTATTAAAACAATGTATTTTTTATTTTTTTAAAACACTTAAAAATTGCATTATTTCTATTTAGTTAAATAGATTTTTTTCCTGTCATTGAGCGCCTTTTTTTTTTTTTTTTTTTTTAGTGCTTTAAGTCGCTCCTTGCTGCGGTTTGACCCGTGCGACCTATTCATTTAAGCAGAATTAAGTGCCCTTGCCAGATGAAAAGACGAAATGAAACAATAACTAAAAGACGCTCAAGGCTGGCGACCAAAATCAAATCGGCCTTTTTTTTTTTTTTTGCTTTTTTTTCTCTTCATTGTCGCCTTATTGATTCACACAGACTAGAATAGTTTGTGGAAGGTATACCGAATAATGTTCGAAAGGAAGCTGGTCCGTCCAATTAATAGCGCGCGCAAACATGGAAATGAGGACAAAGTACTTAAGTCATTATCATAATTTTATGCTGCTTTGTGTCGCGTGGGAACTGGTTCAGTGTCACGCGCCGTGTAACGGGGGACAGGATAAAAAATGTAGGACTTTGCCCTCGGAATGTCCAGGCGAAGGCCTAATTCCCATTCCCCCATAATCCACCGTCATTGGTCTATTTCACTATCAAATGGGCGAAAGGGGGGGGGACGCGCCTGGTCGCTATCAGTGTGTACTTTATGTCTCCTGGTTTTTCTTAGTTGTCCCTCACTCTTAATTTATTTGATCCCTTCCCTTGCGCAGGTTTATTCAGAGTCTCTGATCCGAGGGACGGACTGCTTTTGTGGGAGATGGCCCAATAGCAGCAGCCCGTGATGCCGGACCATGACAGCGACTCCCTCCTGAACAGACAGACCAAGCGAAGACGTGTGGACATCGGTGTGAAGAGGACCGTGGGCAGCGCCGTCTCCGCCGCAGCGACAGCAACCACTGATAACATTGCCCGCGCCAAAGCAGCCATTTTTAGTGCCATGAACTCCCTGAGTGCCCACTCCCACCACGGGTCGGACGCCGACTCCATGGAGTGCTCCGTGGTGCAGCCGCACGGGGGGTCCGGCGCGGTGTCAGCCGGCGACAGCGAGTCGAAGTCCAACGTGCTGCGGAAGCTACTGAAGCGGGCCAACTCGTACGAGGACGCCATGATGCCCTTCCCTGGCACGACTATCATCTCCCAGCTGCTGAAGAACAACCTGGCTAAAAACGGCGGGGGGCCGGATCGAGGCGAAAGAGTTGACACCAGCTTCCCCGGGTCGGGGCTCTCCACGACAAGCTCAGACGCGCACCAAGAAGACGCCTGCAGCAATTCCTCCCAAGAAAGCACCCCTCAGGAATGTCTGTCCCCTTTCGGCCGGCCCCCCGGCCTGGGGGCCTTTGACCTGGAGCGTCTGAACGATGAGCACCTGCGCGCCAAGCGAGCCCGCGTGGAGAACATCATCCGCGGCATGAGCCACTCCCCGAGCGTGGTGCTGCCGGCGTCCTCTCGGCACGAGCGCGACCACGACATGGACCGGGAAATGGATCTGGAGTGCCCGCCACCGCAGTCTCAGCGGCAGGCACCCGGCAGCCCCCAGGTGTGCGGCGGCGGCAACAGTCGGGAGAATAAGCGCAAGCAGCGTCTGCCCCAGCAGCAGCAGCAGAGCTTCACCCAGCTGGTGTGTCAAAGGAAGGAGCAGAAGCAGGAGGAGCGCAGACAACTGAAGCTGCAGCTGGAGGACATGCAGAAGCAGCTGCGCCAGCTCCAGGAGAAGTTCTTTCAGATCTACGATTCCACGGACGACTCCGAGCACAACGACGTAGGAAACCTGTCCGAGGACAGCCCGGTGAGGTCCGACAACGGCGGCGGAGACGACCTGCGTTCTGACAATGAGATGTCCGACTTGGACCCGGGCCACTTCCTGGATCGGGCCCGGGCGTTGCTTCAAGAGCAGGCTCTGCTGGGGGAAAGAGAGAAGCCAAGGCGGGACGGAGTCAACCGGAGCAAAGGGCAGGCGGGTCCGGGCGCCTCGGTGCACGCGGAAGGCAAACAGCTGGCAGAAACACTGAAGCAGGAACTTAACTCGGCGATGACCCAGGTGGTGGACACCGTGGTGAAGGTGTTCGCCAAGCCTCCACGCCCCACACCCCAGCAGGCTTTCCCCCCACTTTCTTTACCGCCTGAAAGGTTCTCCACCGTGGTCAATGGGGACAACCCCAACTTCCACACCACCAACCAGAGGCTGCAGTGCTTTGGCGACGTCATCATTCCTAATCCGCTGGACTCCTTCACCGGCATCCCCGGCATTCCAAGTGCCGCCAACGACCAAACCGAGGCGCTGCCGTTAGTCGTGAGAAAGACGCCCAGTGAGCACCACCACCACCACCAGTCCTCCGCTGTGGGCGCCCACGGCGGTCACCACCACCCGTCCCTTCACCCCTCTTCACTTTCCGCCTCCATGGGCTTCAGCCCCCCATCCTTCCGACACCCGTTCCCCCTGCCTCTCATGGGCTACCCTTTCCAGAGTCCCCTGGGCCCGCCCCCAGGCGGCTACCTGGGCAAGGAGCGCTCCTCGCCAGACTCCATGGACCTTTCCCGGGAGACCACCAGCCTGAGGACCAAGATGGCATCCGGGCACCACCTGGGGCACCACCACCGCTCCTGCTCGCCAGCGCACCCCGGCAGCACGGCGGAGGCCCTCTCCCTCTCGCTCATCAAGTCCGAGTGCGGCGACCTCCAAGACATGTCTGACATCTCGCCATACTCGGGCAGCAATGTATCCTTTCAAAGTGAGTGTGAGTTAAAGGTACAAACCCCGTTTCCGTATGAGTTGGGAAATTGTGTTAGAACGGAATACAATGATTCAGTTGACATATTTGATGTTGAAACTGATAAATATTTTTTTTGTTGCAAATAATCATTAACTTTAGAATTTGATGCCAACAACACGTGACAAAGAAGTTGGGAAAGGTGGCAATAAATACTGATAAAGTTGAGGAATGCTCATCAAACACTAATTACAGGTGAACAGGCAAATTGGGAACAGGTGGGTGCCATGATTGGGTATAAAAGTAGAATCCATGAAATGCTCAGTCATTCACAAACAAGGACGGGGCCGAGGGTCACCGCTTTGTCAAAAAATGCGTGAGCAAATTGTTGAACGGTTTAAGAAAACACTTTCTCAACCAGCTATTGCAAGGAATTTAGGGATTTCACCATCTGCGGTCCGTAATATCATCAAAGGGTTCAGAGAATCTGGAGAAATCGATCCCTCAGGCTGTACCGCATCAACAAGCGGCATCGGCGTGTAAAGGATATCACCACATGGGCTCAGGACCACTTCAGAAACCCACTGTCAGTAACTACGGTCGGTCGCTACATCTGTAAGTGCAAGTTAAAACTCTCCTATTCGAGGCGAAAAACCGTTTATCAACAACACCCGGAATCAGAATCAGTCGTTCACAAACAAGGATGGGGCCGAGGGTCACCGCTTTGTCAACAAATGCGTGAGCAAATTGTTGAACGGTTTAACGGATGGGGCGAGGGTCACCGCTTTGTCAACAATTGCGTGAGCAAATTGTTGAACAGTTTAAGAAAAACATTTCTCAACCAGCTATTGCAAGGAATTTAGGGATTTAAACCATCTACGGTCCGTAATATCATCAAAGGGTTCAGAGAATCTGGAGAAATCACCGCACGTAAAGCAGCTAAGCCCGTGACCTTCGACCCCTCAGGCTGTACCGCGTCAACAAGCGGCGTCGGTGTGTAAAGGATATCACCACATGGGCTCAGGAACACTTCAGAAACCCACTGTCAGTAACTACAGTCGGTCGCTACATCTGTAAGTGCAAGTTAAAAACTCTCCTATGCAAGGCGAAAACCGTTTATCAACAACACCCGGAATCAGAATCAGTCATTCACAAACAAGGATCACCACTTTGTCAACAAATGCGTGAGCAAATTGTTGTACAGTTTAAGAAAATTATTCTCAACCAGCTATTGCAAAAAAATATGGTATGCGGGTGTATTAGTGCCCGAGACATGGGTAACTTACACATCTGTGAAGGCACCATTAATGCTGAAAGGTACATGCAGGTTTTGGAGCAACATATGTTGCCATCCAAGCAACGTTACCATGGACGCCCCTGCTTATTTTAGCAAGACACGTGTTACATCAACGTGGCTTCATAGTAAAAGAGTGCGGGTACTAGACTTAAGCTGTACATCAAGCAAGAATGGGAAAGAATTCCACCTGAGAAGCTTCAAAAAATGTGTCTCCTCAGTTCCCAAACGTTTACTGAGTGTTGTTAAAAGGAAAGGCCATGTAACACAGTGGTGAACATGCCCTTTCCCAGCCATGAAATTCTAAGTTAATTATTATTTGCCAAAAAAAAACATCAAATATTTTGGGTTGAAAAAGGATTTGCAAATCATTGTATTCCGTTTATATTTACATCCAACACAATTTCCCAACTCATATGGAAACGGGGTTCCAAAGAGACAGGTGTGCATTCCCCAGCTCCAGTTTTTTTTTTTTTTTGTAAAACCATCCTAAGAAACTGTCGATGAATCACTTCTCTCCTCCCACTGCCGTCATCATCTCCATCTCCATCCTTCTTGTATTTATTTTTACATCCCTTACCTTTACCTTACCTTCTCCCGCGCGGCCTTTTCTTCCGATCTTCCGGCGTGAGTGCTTTTAAAAAGCTTTCTTATCTCATATCGCTTACTCAGACAGATTAGGTCCCCGTGACATTTTCTGCCCCAATTGCTTTTGTGGAAAAAAAAAAAAAAAAAGGAAAAAAAGAATGTCCTGCAAGAACAAGGAGGTAGATAGCATCCTAGAACTTGGCACACAATCCTCGCTTATAGTTTAACCCCGGGGTGCCCTGTGCCTAATCAATCAATGTTTATTTATATAGCCCTAAATCACAAGTGTCTCAAAGGGCTGCACAAGCCACAACGACATCCTCGGTACAGAGCCCACATAAGGGCAAGGAAAAACTCACCCCAGTGGGACGTCGATGTGAATGACTATGAGAAACCTTGGAGAGGACCGCATATGTGGGTAACCCCCCCTCTAGGGGAGACCGAATGCATAATAATATAATAATATTGTGAGAGTCCAGTTATGTATGATCTGATATGTCAGGCTTTTTATGTAGAGGGTTAAAAAAAATGTATGTATCACTTGCGATACGTTAGGCGTTTCAGGGTTAAACGAAAAACCAAACCGTCTTTTTATATGTAATTATTGCTCTTTGACATGTAAAAATAATAACTGATGATTTAGAGGGCTCAAAAACTTCTGTATCGTTTACGATACGTTAGGCGTTTCAGGGTTAAACGAAAAACCAAACCGTCTTTTTATATATAATTATTGCTCCTTGACATGTAAAAATAATAACTGATGATTTAGAGGGCTCAAAAACTTCTGTATCGTTTACGATACGTTTGGCGTTTCAGGGTTAAACGAAAACCAAACCGTCTTTTTATATATAATTATTGCTCTTTGACATGTAAAAATAATAACTGATGATTTAGAGGGCTCAAAAACGTCTGTATCGTTTACGATACGTTTGGCGTTTCAGGGTTAAACGAAAACCAAACCGTCTTTTTATATGTAATTATTGCTCTATGACATGTAAAAAAAGAAACTGATGATTTAAAGGGCTCAAAAACGTCTGTATCACTTATGATACGTTAGGTATTTTAGGGTTAAACGAAAGCCAAACCGTCTTTTTATATATAATTATTGCTCTTTGACATGTAAAAATAATAACTGATGATTTAGAGGGCTCAAAAACGTCTGTATCGTTTACGATACGTTTGGCGTTTCAGGGTTAAACGAAAAACCAAACCGTCTTTTTATATATAATTATTGCTCTTTGACATGTAAAAATAATAACTGATGATTTAGAGGGCTCAAAAACTTCTGTATCGTTTACGATACGTTTGGCGTTTCAGGGTTAAACGAAAAGCAAACCGTCTTTTTATATGTAATTATTGCTCTATGACATGTAAAAAAGAAACGGATGATTTAAAGGGCTCAAAAACTTCTGTATCGTTTACGATACGTTTGGCGTTTCAGGGTTAAACGAAAAACCAAACCGTCTTTTTATATATAATTATCGCTCTTTGACATGTAAAAATAATAACTGATGATTTAGAGGGCTCAGAAACTTCTGTATCGTTTACGATACGTTTGGCGTTTCAGGGTTAAACGAAAACCAAACCGTCTTTTTATATGTAATTATTGCTCTATGACATGTAAAAAAAAGAAACTGATGATTTAAAGGGCTCAAAAACGCCTGTATCACTTATGATACGTTAGGCGTTTCAGGGTTAAACGAAAAACCAAACCCATCCATCCATCCATCCATTTTCTACCGCTTATTCCCTTTGGGGTCGCGGGGGGCGCTGGAGCCTATCTCAGCTACAATCGGGCGGAAGGCGGGATACACCCTGGACAAGTCGCCACCTCATCGCAGGGAAAAACCAAACCGTCTTTTTATATATAATTATTGCTCTTTGACATGTAAAAATAATAACTGATGATTTAGAGGGCTCAAAAACTTCTGTATCGTTTACGATACGTTTGGCGTTTCAGGGTTAAACGAAAAACCAAACCGTCTTTTTATATATAATTATTGCTCTTTGACATGTAAAAATAATAACTGATGATTTAGAGGGCTCATAAACGTCTGTATCGTTTACGATACGTTTGGCGTTTCAGGGTTAAACGAACACCAAACCGTCTTTTTGTATGTAATTATTGCTCTTTGACATGTAAAAATAATAACTGATGATTTAGAGGGCTCAAAAACTTCTGTATCGTTTACGATACGTTAGGCGTTTCAGGGTTAAACGAAAAACCAAACCGTCTTTTTATATATAATTATTGCTCTTTGACATGTAAAAATAATAACTGATGATTTAGAGGGCTCAGAAACTTCTGTATCGTTTACGATACGTTTGGCGTTTCAGGGTTAAACGAAAAACCAAACCGTCTTTTTATATGTAATTATCGCTCTTTGACATGTAGAAATAATAACTGATGATTTAGAGGGCTCAAAAACTTCTGTATCGTTTACAATACGTTTGGTATTTCAGGGTTAAACGAAAAACCAAACCGTCTTTTTATATATAATTATTGCTCTTTGACATGTAAAAATAATAACTGATGATTTAGAGGGCTCAAAAACTTCTGTATCGTTTACGATACGTTAGGCGTTTCAGGGTTAAACGAAAAACCAAACCGTCTTTTTATATATAATTATTGCTCTTTGACATGTAAAAATAATAACTGATGATTTAGAGGGCTCAAAAACTTCTGTATCGTTTACGATACGTTTGGCTTTTCAGGGTTAAACGAAAAACCAAACCGTCTTTTTATATATAATTATTGCTCTTTGACATGTAAAAATAATAACTGATGATTTAGAGGGCTCAAAAACTTCTGTATCGTTTACGATACGTTTGGCGTTTCAGGGTTAAACGAAAACCAAACCGTCTTTTTATATGTAATTATTGCTCTATGACATGTAAAAAAAGAAACTGATGATTTAAAGGGCTCAAAAACTTCTGTATCACTTATGATACGTTAGGTATTTCAGGGTTAAACGAAAAACCAAACCGTCTTTTTATATGTAATTATTGCTCTTTGACATGTAAAAATAATAACTGATGATTTAGAGGGCTCAAAAACTTCTGTATCGTTTACGATACGTTTGGCGTTTCAGGGTTAAACGAAACCCAAACCGTCTTTTTATAT
>NC_084573.2:36225000-36352500 GCF_033978685.3 Nerophis lumbriciformis
AACCTTAAAGGCACTGCCTTTGCGTGCCGGCCCAGTCACATAATATCTACGGCTTTCCACACACTCACAAGTGAATGCAAGGCATACTTGGTCAACAGCCATACAGGTCACACTGAGGGTGGCCGTATAAACAACTTTAACACTGTTACAAATATGCGCCACACTGGTGAACCCACACCAAACAAGAATGACAAACACATTTCGGGAGAACATCCGCACCGTAACACAACAGAACAAATACCCAGAAGCCCTTTCAGCACTAACTCTTCCGAGACGCTACAATATACACAACCTCCTCATACTCTCTCAGGGAGAGCATGTCCCAAATTCCAAGCTGCTTTTTTGAGGCATGTTAAAAAAAAAAAAAGCACTTTGTGACTTCAATAATAAATGTTGGCATTTTTCTTTTTCCATAACTTGAGTTGATTTATTTTGGAAAACCTTGTTACATTGTTTAATGCATCCAGCGGGGCATCACAACAAAATTAGGCATAATAATGTGTTCATTCCACAACTGTATATATCAGTATGATATCGGAATCGGTAATTAAGAGTTGGACAATATCGGGATATCGGCAAAAAAAGCATTATCGGACATCTCTAATATCAAGTACGTCGATATTTTTTGGCATCACAAGCGTTTTTACAAAATGTATATTATGTTTATAAAGTCGGTAAATATGTCCCTGGACGCATGAGGACTTTGAATATGACCAATGTATGATCCTGTAACTACTTGGTATCGGATCGATACCCAAATGTGTGGTATCATCCAAAACTAATGTAAAGTATCAAAGAAGAGAAGAATAAGTGATTATTAAATTTTATAATTAATACATTTTGCTGCTGGTCCACTAATAGTACTAACAGTTAATTTTACTCATTTTCATTAATTACTAGTTTCTATGTAAATGTTTTTTAATTGTTTTCCTTTCTTTTTTATTCAAGAAAATGTTTTTCATTGATTTATCTTATTTTATTTTATTAATTAAAAAAAAAAAAAAGGATCTTATCTTCACCATACCTGGTTGTCCAATTTAGGCATAATAATGAGTTAATTCCACGACTGCATATATCGGTTGATATCGGTAATTAAAGAGTTGGACAATATCGGGATATCGACAAAAAAGCCATAATCGGACATCTCTAATATCAAGTACGTCGATATTTTTTGGCATCACAACATCAAAATAATTTTAGTACCTGTACCAAAATATTGGTATCGTTACAACTAGAGATGTACGATATTATCGTCCGATAAATGCTTTAAAATGTAATATTGGAAATTATCGGTATCGTTTTTTTTTATTATCGGTATCGGTTTTTTGTGTGTTTTTTTTGTTTTTTTTTTAATTAAATCAACATAAAAAACACAAGATGTACTTACAATTAGTGCACCACTTTCTGTTATTAATATTGTGGTTCCTACATTATATATCAATATATATCAATACAGTCTGCAAGGGATACAGTCCGTAAGCACACATGATTGGTCCACTAATAGTACTAACAGTTAATTTTACTCATTTTCATTCATTACTAGTTTCTATGTAACTGTTTTTTTATTGTTTTACTTTATTTTTTATTCAAGAAAATGTTTTTAATTGATTTATCTTATTTTATTTTATTAAATAAAAAAAAAGGACCTTATCTTCACCATACACCTGGTTGTCCAAATTAGGCATAATAATGTGTTAATTCCACGACTGTATATATCGGTAATTAAGAGTTGGACAATATCGGGATATCGGCAAAAAAGCCATTATCGGACATCTCTAATATCAAGTACGTCGATATTTTTTGGCATCACAAGCGTTTTTACAAAATGTATATTATGTTTATAAAGTCAGTAAATATGTCCCTGGACACATGAGGACTTTGAATATGACCAATGTATGATCCTGTAACTACTTGGTATCGAATTGATACCCAAATTTGTGGTATCATCCAAAACTAATGTCAAGTATCAAAGAAGAGAAGAATAAGTGATTATTAAATTTTATAATTAATACATTTTGCTGCTGGTCCACTAATAGTACTAACAGTTAATTTTACTCATTTTCATTAATTAATAGTTTCTATGTAAATGATTTTTAATTGTTTTACTTTCTTTTTTATTCAAGAAAATGTTTTTAATTGATTTATCTTATTTTATTTTATTAATTAAAAAAAAAAAAGGACCTTATCTTCACCATACCTGTTTGTCCAAATTAGGCATAATAATGTGTTAATTCCACGACTGCATATATCGGTTGATATCGGTAATTAAAGAGTTGGACAATATCGGGATATCGGCAAAAAAGCCATTATCGGACATCTCTAATATCAAGTACGTCGATATTTTTTGGCATCACAACATCTTGCGTTTTTACAAAATGTATATTATGTTTATAAAGTCAGTAAATATGTCCCTGGACACATGAGGACTTTGAATATGACCAATGTATGATCTGGTAACTACTTGGTATCGGATCGATACCCAAATTTGTGGTATCATCCAAAACTAATTTAAAGTATCAAAGAAGAGAAGAATAAGTGATTATTAAATTTTATAATTAATAAATTTTGCTGCTGGTCCACTAATAGTACTAACAGTTAATTTTACTCATTTTCATTAATTACTAGTTTCTATGTAAATGTTTTTTAATTGTTTTACTTTCTTTTTTATTCAAGAAAATGTTTTTAATTGATTTATCTTATTTTATTTTATTAATTTAAAAAAAAAAAGGACCTTATCTTCACCATACCTGGTTGTCCAAATTAGGCATAATAATGTGTTAATTCCACGACTGCATATATCGGTTGATATCGGATATCGTCAAAAAAGCCATTATCGGACATCTCTAATATCAAGTACGTCGATATTTTTTGGCATCACAACATCAAAATAATTTTAGTACCTGTACCAAAATATTGGTATCGTTACAACTAGAGATGTATGTTATTATCGTCCGATAAATGCTTTAAAATGTAATATCGGAAATTATCGGTATCGTTTTTTTAATTATCGGTATCGTTTTTTTTTTGTTTTTTTTGTGGTCCCCTTTATTTAGAAAAGTACCAAAAAGTATCAAAATAATTTTAGTACCTGTACCAAAATATTGGTATCGTTACAACTAGAGATGTACGATATTATCGTCCGATAAATGCTTTAAAATTATCGGTATCGGTATCGTTTTTTTTTTTTTTTTTTTTTTTTTTTTTTTTTTTTTTTTAAATTAAATCAACATAAAAAACACAAGATACACTTACAATTAGTGCACCAACCCAAAAAACCTCCCTCCCCCATTTACACTCATTCACACAAAAGGGTTGTTTCTTTCTGTTATTAATATTCTGGTTCCTACATTATATATTTTATATATTATGATGACAATAAAACTCTATTCTTATTCTTAAAAAAATATATATATATATATATATATATATCAATACAGTCTGCAAGGGATACAGTCCGTAAGCACACATGATTGGTCCACTAATAGTACTAACAGTTAATTTTACTCATTTTCATTAATTACTAGTTTCTATGTAAATGTTTTTTAATTGTTTTACTTTCTTTTTTATTCAAGAAAATGTTTTTAATTTATTTTATTTTATTAATTTAAAAAAAAAAAGGACCTTATCTTCACCATACCTGGTTGTCCAATTCAGGCATAATAATGAGTTAATTCCACGACTGCATATATCGGTTGATATCGGATATCGTCAAAAAAGCCATTATCGGACATCTCTAATATCAAGTACGTCGATATTTTTTGGCATCACAACATCAAAATAATTTTAGTACCTGTACCAAAATATTGGTATCGTTACAACTAGAGATGTACGTTATTACCGTCCGATAAATGCTTTAAAATGTAATATCGGAAATTATCGGTATCGTTTTTTTTTATTATCGGTATCGTTTTTTTTTGTTTTTTTTGTGGTCCCCTTTATTTAGAAAAGTACCAAAAAGTATCAAAATAATTTTAGTACCTGTACCAAAATATTGGTATCGTTACAACTAGAGATGTACGATATTATCGTCCGATAAATGCTTTAAAATTATCGGTATCGGTATGTTTTTTTTTTTTTTTTTTTTTTTTTTTTTTTTTTTTTAAATTAAATCAACATAAAAAACACAAGATGTACTTACAATTAGTGCACCAACCCAAAAAACCTCCCTCCCCCATTTACACTCATTCACACAAAAAGGGTTGTTTCTTTCTGTTATTAATATTCTGGTTCCTACATTATATATTTTATATATTATGATGACAATAAAACTCTATTCTTATTTTTAAAATATATATATATATATATATATATCAATACAGTCTGCAAGGGATACAGTCCGTAAGCACACATGATTGGTCCACTAATAATACTAACAGTTAATTTTACTCATTTTCATTAATTACTAGTTTCTATGTAAATGGTTTTTAATTGTTTTACTTTCTTTTTTATTCAAGAAAATGTTTTTAATTTATTTTATTTTATTAATTAAAAAAAAAAAAGGACCTTATCTTCACCATACCTGGTTGTCCAATTTAGGCATAATAATGAGTTAATTCCACGACTGCATATATCGGTTGATATCGGATATCGTCAAAAAAGCCATTATCGGACATCTCTAATATCAAGTACGTCGATATTTTTTGGCATCACAACATCAAAATAATTTTAGTGCCTGTACCAAAATATCGGTATCGTTACAACTAGAGATGTACGTTATTACCGTCCGATAAATGCTTTAAAATGTAATATCGGAAATTATCGGTATCGTTTTTTTTATTATCGGTATCGTTTTTTTTGTGTTTTTTTTTGTGGTCCCCTTTATTTAGAAAAGTACCAAAAAGTATCAAAATAATTTTAGTACCTGTACCAAAATATTGGTATCGTTACAACTAGAGATGTACGAAATTATCGTCCGATAAATGCTTTAAAATTATCGGTATCGGTTTTTTTTTGGGGTTTTTTTTTTTAATTTTTTTTTTTAATTAAATCAACATAAAAAACACAAGATGTACTTACAATTAGTGCACCAACCCCAAAAACCTCCCCCATTTACACTCATTCACACAAAAGGGTTGTTTCTTTCTGTTATTAATATTCTGGTTCCTACATTATATATTTTATATATTATGATGACAATAAAACTCTATTCTTATTCTTAAAAAATATATATATATATATATATCAATACAGTCTGCAAGGGATACAGTCCGTAAGCACACATGATTGGTCCACTAATAGTACTAACAGTTAATTTTACTCATTTTCATTAATTACTAGTTTCTATGTAAATGTTTTTTAACTGTTTTACTTTCTTTTTTATTCAAGAAAATGTTTTTAATTTATTTTATTTTATTAATTTAAAAAAAAAAGGACCTTATCTTCACCATACCTGGTTGTCCAATTTAGGCATAATAATGAGTTAATTCCACGACTGCATATATCGGTTGATATCGGATATCGTCAAAAAAGCCATTATCGGACATCTCTAATATCAAGTACGTCGATATTTTTTGGCATCACAACATCAAAATAATTGTAGTACCTGTACCAAAATATTGGTATCGTTACAACTAGAGATGTACGTTATTACCGTCCGATAAATGCTTTAAAATGTAATATCGGAAATTATCGGTATCGTTTTTTTTATTATCGGTATCGTTTTTTTTTGTTTTTTTTTGTGGTCCCCTTTATTTAGAAAAGTACCAAAAAGTATCAAAATAATTTTAGTACCTGTACCAAAATATTGGTATCGTTACAACTAGAGATGTACGATATTATCGTCCGATAAATGCTTTAAAATTATCGGTATCGGTATCGTTTTTTTTTTTTTTTTTTTTTTTTTTTTAAATTAAATCAACATAAAAAACACAAGATACACTTACAATTAGTGCACCAACCCAAAAAACCTCCCTCCCCCATTTACACTCATTCACACAAAAAGGGTTGTTTCTTTCTGTTATTAATATTCTGGTTCCTACATTATATATTTTATATATTATGATGACAATAAAACTCTATTCTTATTCTTAAAAAAAAAATATATATATATATATATATATATCAATACAGTCTGCAAGGGATACAGTCCGTAAGCACACATGATTGGTCCACTAATAGTACTAACAGTTAATTTTACTCATTTTCATTAATTACTAGTTTCTATGTAAATGTTTTTATATTGTTTTACTTTCTTTTTTATTCAAGAAAATGTTTTTAATTTATTTTATTTTATTAATTTAAAAAAAAAAAGGACCTTATCTTCACCATACCTGGTTGTCCAATTTAGGCATAATAATGAGTTAATTCCACGACTGCATATATCGGTTGATATCGGATATCGTCAAAAAAGCCATTATCGGACATCTCTAATATCAAGTACGTCGATATTTTTTGGCATCACAACATCAAAATAATGTTAGTACCTGTACCAAAATATCGGTATCGTTACAACTAGAGATGTACGTTATTACCGTCCGATAAATGCTTTAAAATGTAATATCGGAAATTATCGGTATCGTTTTTTTTATTATCGGTATTGTTTTTTTTTTGTTTTTTTTGTGGTCCCCTTTTTTTTAGAAAAGTACCAAAAAGTATCAAAATAATTTTAGTACCTGTACCAAAATATTGGTATCGTTACAACTAGAGATGTACGATATTATCGTCCGATAAATGCTTTAAAATTATCGGTATCGTTTTTTTTTTTTTTTTTGTTTTTTTTTGTTTTTTTTAAAACACAAGATGTACTTACAATTAGTGCACCAACCCCAAAAACCTCCCCCATTTACACTCATTCACACAAAAAGGGTTGTTTCTTTCTGTTATTAATATTCTGGTTCCTACATTATATATTTTATATATTATGATGACAATAAAACTCTATTCTTATTCTTAAAAAATATATATATCAATATATATCAATACAGTCTGCAAGGGATACAGTCCGTAAGCACACATGATTGGTCCACTAATAGTACTAACAGTTAATTTTACTCATTTTCATTCATTACTAGTTTCAATGTAGCTGTTTTTATATTGTTTTACTTTCTTTTTTATTCAAGAAAATGTTTTTAATTTATTTTATTTTATTAATTAAAAAAAAAAAGGACCTTATCTTCACCATACCTGGTTGTCCAATTTAGGCATAATAATGTGTTAATTCCACGACTGCATATATCGGTTGATATCGGATATCGTCAAAAAAGCCATTATCGGACATCTGTAATATCAAGTACGTCGATATTTTTTGGCATCACAACATCAAAATAATTTTAGTACCTGTACCAAAATATTGGTATCGTTACAACTAGAGATGTACGATATTATCGTCCGATAAATGCTTTAAAATGTAATATCGGAAATTATCGGTATCGTTTTTTGTATTATCGGTATCGTTTTTTTTTTGGTTTTTTTTGTGGTCCCCTTTATTTAGAAAAGTACCAAAAAGTATCAAAATAATTTTAGTACCTGTACCAAAATATTGGTATCGTTACAACTAGAGATGTACGATATTATCGTCCGATAAATGCTTTAAAATTATCGGTATCGGTATCGTTTTTTTTTTTTTTTTTTTTTTTTTTTTTTTTTAAATTAAATCAACATAAAAAACACAAGATGTACTTACAATTAGTGCACCAACCCAAAAAACCTCCCTCCCCCATTTACACTCATTGACACAAAAAGGGTTGTTTCTTTCTGTTATTAATATTCTGGTTCCTACATTATATATTTTATATATTATGATGACAATAAAACTCTATTCTTATTCTTAAAAAATATATCAATATATATCAATACAGTCTGCAAGGGATACAGTCCGTAAGCACACATGATTGGTCCACTAATAGTACTAACAGTTAATTTTACTCATTTTCATTCATTACTAGTTTCTATGTAAATGTTTTTATATTGTTTTACTTTCTTTTTTATTCAAGAAAATGTTTTTAATTTATTTTATTTTATTAATTTAAAAAAAAAAGGACCTTATCTTCACCATACCTGGTTGTCCAATTTAGGCATAATAATGAGTTAATTCCACGACTGCATATATCGGTTGATATCGGATATCGTCAAAAAAGCCATTATCGGACATCTCTAATATCAAGTACGTCGATATTTTTTGGCATCACAACATCAAAATAATTTTAGTACCTGTACCAAAATATTGGTATCGTTACAACTAGAGATGTATGTTATTATCGTCCGATAAATGCTTTAAAATGTAATATCGGAAATTATCGGTATCGTTTTTTTATTATCGGTATCGTTTTTTTTTGTTTTTTTTGTGGTACCCTTTATTTAGAAAAGTACCAAAAAGTATCGAAATAATTTTAGTACCTGTACCAAAATATTGGTATCGTTACAACTAGAGATGTACGATATTATCGTCCGATAAATGCTTTAAAATTATCGGTATCGGTATCGTTTTTTTTTTTTTTTTTTTTTTAATTAAATCAACATAAAAAACACAAGATACACTTACAATTAGTGCACCAACCCAAAAAACCTTCCTCCCCCATTTACACTCATTCACACAAAAGGGTTGTTTCTTTCTGTTATTAATATTCTGGTTCCTACATTATATATTTTATATATTATGATGACAATAAAACTCTATTCTTATTTTTAAAATATATATATATATATATATATCAATACAGTCTGCAAGGGATACAGTCCGTAAGCACACATGATTGGTCCACTAATAGTACTAACAGTTAATTTTACTCATTTTCATTCATTACTAGTTTCTATGTAACTGTTTTTTTTATTGTTTTACTTTCTTTTTTATTCAAGAAAATGTTTTTAATTTATTTTATTTTATTAATTTAAAAAAAAAAGGACCTCATCTTCACCATACCTGGTTGTCCAAATTAGGCATAATAATGTGTTAATTCCACGACTGCATATATCGGTTGATATCGGATATCGTCAAAAAAGCCATTATCGGACATCTCTAATATCAAGTACGTCGATATTTTTTGGCATCACAACATCAAAATAATTTTAGTACCTGTACCAAAATATTGGTATCGTTACAACTAGAGATGTACGTTATTACCGTCCGATAAATGCTTTAAAATGTAATATCGGAAATTATCGGTATCGTTTTTTTTATTATCGGTATCGTTTTTTTTTTTTTTTTTTTTTGTGGTCCCCTTTATTTAGAAAAGTACCAAAAAGTATCAAAATAATTTTAGTACCTGTACCAAAATATTGGTATCGTTACAACTAGAGATGTACGATATTATCGTCCGATAAATGCTTTAAAATTATCGGTATCGGTATCGGTTTTTTTTTTTTTTTTTTTTTTTTTTTTTTTTTTTTTTTTAATTAAATCAACATAAAAAACACAAGATGTACTTACAATTAGTGCACCAACCCCAAAAACCTCCCTCCCCCATTTACACTCATTCACACAAAAAGGGTTGTTTCTTTCTGTTATTAATATTCTGGTTCCTACATTATATATTTTATATATTATGATGACAATAAAACTCTATTCTTATTCTTAAAAAAAAAAATATATATATATATATATCAATACAGTCTGCAAGGGATACAGTCCGTAAGCACACATGATTGGTCCACTAATAGTACTAACAGTTCATTTTACTCATTTTCATTCATTACTAGTTTCAATGTAGCTGTTTTTATATTGTTTTACTTTCTTTTTTATTCAAGAAAATGTTTTTAATTTATTTTATTTTATTAATTTAAAAAAAAAGGACCTTATCTTCACCATACCTGGTTGTCCAATTTAGGCATAATAATGTGTTAATTCCACGACTGCATATATCGGTTGATATCGGATATCGTCAAAAAAGCCATTATCGGACATCTCTAATATCAAGTACGTCGATATTTTTTGGCATCACAACATCAAAATAATTTTAGTACCTGTACCAAAATATTGGTATCGTTACAACTAGAGATGTACGTTATTACCGTCCGATAAATGCTTTAAAATGTAATATCGGAAATTATCGGTATCGTTTTTTTTATTATCGGTATCGGTTTTTTTTTGGTTTTTTTGTGGTCTTCTTTATTTAGAAAAGTACCAAAAAGTATCAAAATAATTTTAGTACCTGTACCAAAATATTGGTATCGTTACAACTAGAGATGTACGATATTATCGTCCGATAAATGCTTTAAAATGTAATATCGGAAATTATCGGTATCGTTTTTTTTTTTTATCGGTATCGTTTTTTTTTTGTTTTTTTTGTGGTCCCCTTTATTTAGAAAAGTACCAAAAAGTATCAAAATAATTTTAGTACCTGTACCAAAATATTGGTATCGTTACAACTAGAGATGTACGATATTATCGTCCGATAAATGCTTTAAAATTATCGGTATCGGTATCGTTTTTTTTTTTTTTTTTTTTTTTTTTTTTTTTTTTTTTTTTTTTTTTTAAATTAAATCAACATAAAAAACACAAGATACACTTACAATTAGTGCACCAACCCAAAAAACCTCCCTCCCCCATTTACACTCATTCACACAAAAGGGTTGTTTCTTTCTGTTATTAATATTCTGGTTCCTACATTATATATTTTATATATTATGATGACAATAAAACTCTATTCTTATTCTTAAAAAAAAAATATATATATATCAATACAGTCTGCAAGGGATACAGTCCGTAAGCACACATGATTGGTCCACTAATAGTACTAACAGTTAATTTTACTCATTTTCATTCATTACTAGTTTCAATGTAGCTGTTTTTATATTGTTTTACTTTCTTTTTTATTCAATTTAAAAAAAAAGGATCTTATCTTCACCATACCTGGTTGTCCAATTTAGGCAGGGCCGGCCCGTGGCATAGGCCGTATAGGCAAATGCTAAGGGCGCCGTCCATCAGGGGGCGCCACGCCAGTTCCACAAATGTTGGAGAAAAAAAAAAAAAAAAAAGTTGATACTATTATTTCTAAATACAAAAAATAATCCCACGTTAATTAAAATACAAAGTAAAGCCTATTTAATAGAAATATTATTTGTAACAACATTACGCAGCCCTCCCCCCGCACGGTGCGCCCCCTCCCTTCCCGTATCATGACTCTTTTTGGACGTCACCACATCAAACAATCAACACAAGATGTCAAAACGGCCAAAACTGTCAGGTGCCCAGGGAAGAAAAAAGAGAAAAGAGGAGGAGAAACGAGAAAAGACAGAGGTAGCAGGTATGCCTACATGAAATTATTTGTCTGTTACAGAATGTGATAGTAACCTGGCTTTTTAGCATTAAGCTAATGTTACATGATTCGGCAATTGCTAATCAATAAATAGCTAGTTCTGTTTTAACGTCGGGTTAATATTGTGGAGGGGGCTAAATTGTTATGGAAAATAATAATGTAACGTTAGGTAATTACAGTACTCCCACCTTACATTCCTCAGGGACATTTGTATTAGATCTTTTAAGCAGGTGTTTTTTTGTTTACATTGTTATTGCCTTCTGGTTAGCTAATGTTTGCCCTGCAGGTAATAGTCACTTTTCCACCCCTTTATATATTAGGTATAGTTGTAAGTAAAAAAAAAAAAAAAAGGTCAAAGACAAAGCTATTCGGTTTCTTGTGAGTATATACACTTCACTGCCGATGTGGGGGGGGGGCGCCACCTAAAATCTTGCCTAGGGCGCCAGATTGGTTAGGGCCGGGCCTGAATTTAGGCATAATAATGAGTTAATTCCACGACTGCATATATCGGTAATTAAAGAGTTGGACAATATCGGATATCGTCAAAAAAACATTATCGGACATCCCTAGTTACAACACTACCAAAGAACAGGCTGAGCAATCTGCACCTTTTTTTTTTTTTTTAAATTATTGATCGCTATACTTGAGGTCTGGTATTCGCCGCTCTTTTGTGCCTCCCTTCTTCATCGTTTGCCCCCCCCCCGAATTTATTGAATCGCTTCGCTTCTTTCCGAGCCTCGGAGGTCAGCGACAGCTTGTCGGACATTTTGCGAGGTGCGTTCAAGTTCACCCGTCGCCGAGCAGATGGCCGCTATCACTTTCCACTTTTTTGTCCGCCGTCCAACTCTTGAATATTCTCGTCCCCGCACACCTGGAATTAGGGAACGGGGAAGCGGGGCCATTTCCCTCCCGGGGAAGTGTTGAGAAAAAGGGTGATTTCTTGTCCGGGTGTAGGCGAACTTGCAGGCCAGCTGGTGCGAGCGCGCCATCATGACAAAATAATAGCTCTGCACGCCACCCCGAAGTCCAATCACAATTACATTTGCAAGCTGTGAGGGAATTGGAGATGAAAATGTCTCATCAGGAGATGTGAGGCTTTCTTAATGGTGCGCTGTTTTTATGGCCGCGGGGGTTTTTTAGGATTTAAAAAAAAAAATTTTTTTTTTTAAATGACGCTAATCCTAATTGAGGGAAAAAATAGTTAAAATGTTGAGATGGGGATTGAGAAAAAAATCCCACCTTGCTTGATTGGAAAAGAGCTGTGTGTCTGCGTCTGAGGGGTCCATTGTGCACACCACCCTTACCCCCCCCCCCACGCTCGGAGCAGATGGTGTGGTGTGGGGAGTGAAGTGCTGCTCTTTTGGCCGGGCCTGATGGAGTAACACCAGCCTGCCAGCCCCCCTCCCTCCTTTCCCCGGCAAGACACTCGCTCCCTCTCAGCCGGCCGCTTACCGCATCAGACAAAAGTAGACGGGGTCTTTTGAGGAGCCAAGCCGGTGGCGTGGCGTGGCGTGGCTCCGCGCTCGCTGGCTTTGCCGCGTAACCCCGAGGCCAAGGGCAATCCAATCTCGCAGCTGATGCCTTCTTCCCTCTCTATGGTTACAGCTACATCTGGACACTCCACTGCCTTTAACGATCGCGGGCAACAACCACCCACCCACCCCCGCACGTCGTAAACAACGTCAAGTCGGCGCCGAGTGTAAATCCTCATGAGAACTTATGGATCAAACCTGGTCTTGCTTACGCTTGATTGAAGCTCCTTGTCGGTAGGTTTGACCCTCGTGTGGCGTTTGGGTCCGTGGGACCCCTTTTTCCATTTTTTTTTATTCAAAGAAAAATTATACATTTAATTAATTTTTGGCTCATTTTCTGTGAAGAACATACAGGTAAAAGCCAGTAAATTAGAATATTTTTGAAAAACTAAAAAGCCATTTATCAACAACACCCAGAAACTCTTCGCTGGGCCCGAGCTCATTTCAGATGGACTGATGCAAAGTGGGAAAGTGTTCTGTGGTCTGACGAGTCTACATTTCAAATCGTTTTTGGAAACTGGACGTCGAGGAAAAGAACAATCCGGACTATTCTAGGGTCAAAGTGTAAAAGGCAGCATGTGTGATGGTATGGGGGTGTATTAGTGCCCAAGACATGGGTAACTTACACATCTGTGAAGGCACCATTAATGCTGAAAGGTTGTTGCGTTTTGGACCAATTGTTCCTCCCAGGGAATTCAAGTCACAAGTCGCTCCCGAGCTTTTTATGACACTTAAAGCTGAGTTGAAAAACCACCAGAGACAGAATAGGTATTTTGTTGTATATTTTCAAAGCTTTGCAGATATACATTTGAGACCAGTCCAGCATAGAACATTCTATCGCGCCGCCAAAATGGTCTGTCTTCCCGACCCCAAAACCCTCTCTCTAGTCAAAACACATGCTAGTCAAAACACATTCCAAAGAATTCAAGGTTAACACACACAGTTTACTTGCAGAGAAACAGAAAGAGAATACATGGAAAACACGAGCTGTTTTCAAATATGACTATGAAAGAAAATAAGTAACACTAAAATTCGGATATATGTAAATATCTGCCTCCGACAAGGTACATACAGCTTTTGGAGCAACATATGTTGCCATCCAAGCAACGTTATCATGGACGCCCCTGGTCTACATTACAGGTAAAAGCCAGTAAATTAGAATATTTTGAAAAACTTGATTTATTTCAGTAATTGCATTCAAAAGGTGTAACTTGTACATTATATTTATTCATTGCACACAGACTGATGCATTCAAATGTTTATTTCATTTAATTTTGATGATTTGAAGTGGCAACAAATGAAAAATCCAAAATTTCGTGTGTCACAAAATTAGAATATTACTTAAGGCTAATACAAAAAAGGGATTTTTAGAAATGTTGGCCAACTGAAAAGTATGAAAATGAAAAATATGAGCATGTACAATACTCAATACTTGGTTGGAGCTCCTTTTGCCTCAATTACTGCGTTAATGCGGCGTGGCATGGAGTCGATGAGTTTCTGGCACTGCTCAGGTGTTATGAGAGCCCAGGTTGCTCTGATAGTGGCCTTCAACTCTTCTGCGTTTTTGGGTCTGGCATTCTGCATCTTCCTTTTCACAATACCCCACAGATTTTCTATGGGGCTAAGGTCAGGGGAGTTGGCGGGCCAATTTAGAACAGAAATACCATGGTCCGTAAACCAGGCACGGGTAGATTTTGCGCTGTGTGCAGGCGCCAAGTCCTGTTGGAACTTGAAATCTCCATCTCCATAGAGCAGGTCAGCAGCAGGAAGCATGAAGTGCTCTAAAACTTGCTGGTAGACGGCTGCGTTGACCCTGGATCTCAGGAAACAGAGTGGTCCGACACCAGTAGATGACATGGCACCCCAAACCATCACCCAACCATGCAAATTTTGCATTTCCTTTGGAAATCGAGGTCCCAGAGTCTGGAGGAAGACAGGAGAGGCACAGGATCCACGTTGCCTGAAGTCTAGTGTAAAGTTTCCACCATCAGTGATGGTTTGGGGTGCCATGTCATCTGCTGGTGTCGGTCCACTCTGTTTCCTGAGATCCAGGGTCAACGCAGCCGTCTACCAGCAAGTTTTAGAGCACTTCATGCTTCCTGCTGCTGACATGCTCTATGGAGATGGAGATTTCAAGTTCCAACAGGACTTGGCGCCTGCACACAGCGCAAAATCTACCCGTGCCTGGTTTACGGACCATGGTATTTCTGTTCTAAATTGGCCCGCCAACTCCCCTGACCTTAGCCCCATAGAAAATCTGTGGGGTATTGTGAAAAGGAAGATGCAGAATGCCAGACCCAAAAACGCAGAAGAGTTGAAGGCCACTATCAGAGCAACCTGGGCTCTCATAACACCTGAGCAGTGCCAGAAACTCATCGACTCCATGCCACGCCGCATTAACGCAGTAATTGAGGCAAAAGGAGCTCCAACCAAGTATTGAGTATTGTACATGCTCATATTTTTCATTTTCATACTTTTCAGTTGGCCAACATTTCTAAAAAATCCCTTTTTTGTATTAGCCTTAAGTAATATTCTAATTTTGTGACACACGGAATTTTGGATTTTCATTTGTTGCCACTTCAAATCATCAAAATTAAATGAAATAAACATTTGAATGCATCAGTCTGTGTGCAATGAATAAATATAATGTACAAGTTACACCTTTTGAATGCAATTACTGAAATAAATCAAGTTTTTCAAAATATTCTAATTTACTGGCTTTTACCTGTATATCAGTAAGGGTGTAACGGTACACCAAAATTTCGGTTCGGTACGTACCTCGGTTTAGAGGTCATGGTTCGGTTCATTTTCGGTACAGTAAGAAAACAACAAAATATACATTTCTTTGGGTTATTTATTTACCAAATTTGCAAAATATTCCACCAAAAATATTTCTCTTAGTGTAATATTTGATGTGAAGTAATGGGAACCTTGGATAGGTCAATAATTCATAATAACATTGATTTTGATTCAATATTATGTTTTGAGCAATGACAGTTTGAAAGGAAAAAAAACCCAGCTTTGTTTTATTAGTCAACATTGCAACTTTTTATCAATTACATTTCACCTTTAAGCTTTTTTATTTCTCCATCCATCCATCCATCCATCCATCTTCTTCCGCTTATCCGAGGTCGGGTCGCGGGGGCAGCAGCCTAAGCAGGGAAGCCCAGACTTCCCTCTCCCCAGCCACTTCGTCCAGCTCTTCTAAATGTAGAATATATTTATATTATTCATATATTATATATATATATATATAATATATTATATTATTTATTATTATTATTGTCTATTGTGAGCGAACTGTGGTGCTGAATTTCCCCCGTGGATCAATAAAGTACTTTCTATTCTATTCTATTCTAAAGGAACCGTGAAGGCTGAATAATACAACACTGTATATTTCATCATATTCCTATTTTATACGAAATAAGTATATTTTATATTATTTACATTTTTAAAAAACAAGTTTTCTACTGATTTTAGTATCTTTTGTGCAAAATTCCTTATAATAATCCATCCATCCATCTTCCTCCGCTTATCCGGGGTCGGGTCGCGGGGGCAGCAGCCTAAGCAGGGAAGCCCAGACTTCCCTCTCCCCAGCCACTTCGTCCAGCTCCTCCCGGGGGATCCCGAGGCGTTCCCAGGCCAGCCGGGAGACATAGTCTTCCCAATGTGTGCTGGGTCTTTTCCCCGCTGCCTCCTACCGGTCGGACGTGCCCTAAACACCTCCCTCGGGAGGCGTTCGGGTGGCATCCTGACCAGATGCCCGAACCACCTCATCTGGCTCCTCTCCATGTGGAGGAGCAGCGGCTTTACTTTGAGCTCCCCCCGGATGGCAGAGCTTCTCACCCTATCTCTAAGGGAGAGCCCCGCCACCCGGCGGAGGAAACTCATTTGGGCCGCTTGTACCCGTGATCTTGTCCTTTCGGTCATAACCCAAAGCTCATGACCATAGGTCATTTTAAATTGCCTTTCAAATGTCTATTCTTGCTGTTGGCTTTTATCAAATACATTTCCCCCAAAAAATGCGACTTATACTCCAGTGCGACTTATATATGTTTTTTTCCCTTCTTTATTATGCATTTTCGGCCGGTGCGACTTATACTCCGGAGCGACTTATACTCCGAAAAATACGGTAGATGTGGATTGGAGATAAGGTAAACATCTGTTCAGTATTTTAACATAAACGTGTTTGATTGTGAGGCATTAAAAGCCACAAAATGCGACGAGTCCATCAGACCCACAAACGCTGGCTGAGTAACAACAATAAGAACATTACACAAGTGTTAAAGGGGAACATTATCACCAGACCTATGTAAGCGTCAATATATACCTTGATGTTGCAGAAAAAAAGACCATATATTTTTTTAACCGATTTCCGAACTCTAAATGGGTGAATTTTGGCGAATTAAACACAACGTGACGTCACATCGGGAAGCAATCCACCATTTTCTCAAACACCGAGTCAAATCAGCTCTGTTATTTTCCGTTTTTTTCGACTGTTTTCCGTACCTTGGAGACATCATGCCTCGTCGGTGTGTTGTCGGAGGGTGTAACAACACCAACAGGGACGGATTCAAGTTGCACCAGTGGCCCAAAGATGCCAAAGTGGCAAGAAATTGGACGAAATTTGTTCCGCACACTTTACCGACGAAAGCTATGCTACGACAGAGATGGCAAGAATGTGTGGATATCCTGCGACACTCAAAGCAGATGCATTTCCAACCATAAAGTCAAAGAAATCTGCCGCCAGACCCCCATTGAATCTGCCGGAGTGTGTGAGCAATTCAGGGACAAAGGACCTCGGTAGCACGGCAAGCAATGGCGGCAGTTTGTTCCCGCAGACGAGCGAGCTAAACCCCCTATCGACCCTAGCTTCCCTGGCCCGCTGACATCAACTCCAAAACTGGACAGATCAGCTTTCAGGAAAAGAGCGCGGATGAGGGTATGTCTACAGAATATATTAATTGATGAAAATTGGGCTGTCTGCACTCTCAAAGTGCATGTTGTTGCCAAATGTATTTCATATGCTGTAAACCTAGTTTATAGTTGTTAGTTTCCTTTAATGCCAAACAAACACATACCAATCGTTGGTTAGAAGGCGATCGCCGAATTCGTCCTCGCTTTCTCCCGTGTCGTTTTCGTCGGTTTCGCTTGCATACGGTTCAAACCGATATGGCTCAATAGCTTCGGTTTCTTCTTCAATTTGGTTTTCGCTACCTGCCTCCACACTTACAACCATCCGTTTCAATACATGCGTAATCTGTCGAATCGCTTAAGCCGCTGAAATCCGAGTCTGAATCCGAGCTGTTTGTGTTGGCATCACTATGTGACGTCACAGGAAAATGGACGGGTGTATATAACGATGGTTAAAATCAGGCACTTTGAAGCTTTTTTTTAGGGATATTGCGTGATGGGTAAAATTTTGAAAAAAACTTCGAAAAATATAATAAGCCACTGGGAACTGATTTTTAATGGTTTTAACCCTTCTGAAATTGTGATAATGTTCCCCTTTAAACATGCATCCGTCATCCATATTCCCCCTTTTTTCCCCCGTCAGATTGATACGATCAGACACATTATACGGACATTAATTCGCCGTGGAAATGGTTTGGGCCCACTCTGCGGCGCAGATGTGCTGCAGGAACTACCCCCCCACCCCCCCCCCCTAAACCCCCCCCCCCATAGTTGGCTCGGTCCAAATCATCCCGGCCCCTCTTTTTCCTTCTCCTCCGCCTTCTTTGCTCCTCCAAGGCTTTGGCACAGAGGTAGGTTGAAGGGGAAAGGGGAGGGAGGGTGTTGTTAGGGGTGGAGCAGAATGAGGAGGAGGAAGGGGGTTTGGGGGGGTGTAATTGTAGATTGGGAACTAAGCTATCCCTCAAGGTGCCCCCCCACCGACCCATCTCCATCCTCAGTCCAGGTGATCCATTAGGAGGACTTCTGGTTGAGGGAGACCATGTCAGCGTCAGGTTTTCTATACACTTTTTTTTTATTTTTTTTATATATCCTGCTTCATATTCCGGCTTGGCATGCGTCGTCGCCAAGCCATTAGGCTTTCTTGCCCATCGCTGGCGTTAACTGCTGTCTTTGTCTGTGATATGCAAATCCCCCCCCCCCCCCCCGCCCGCCTTCTTCCTCTTTAGGGTGGAGGTTAGCGTAGGAAGAAGGCAAAAGGCGCTTGCTCGCTTTGACTGTGAAATGAGGCTCCTTATGTAAAAGCATCAGCTGTAGGGCGGTGCCGCGTTTTATGAGCCGTGACGGCGAGTACGGACAATGCTGATGGCGAGCAAATTTGGGGCTTGGCGCGCCGTCGTCTTAAAACAACCCCCCCCCGCCCTCGCTGCTCCTAGCGACCCTTACACCTGCGAGGCCAGGCGGCGAGCCGTCATGTAAAGCTCGGTTCACGCAACGATCTTGAGAGGAAATACAAAAAAAAAAAAAGAGGACATAGGAGATGAGGGAATGATGGTGATCTTGCAAAAAGTCAGTGTTCAAAAACAAGTAAAAAAAAAAATTAAAGTTGCAAGCAGTGATGGACGGGACCGACTTTGAGGGCTCATAAAATCCAAACCGGAGCAGTAATTAAAACTCTTTAGTCAGTTTTTAATCAGAAGGGTTCAATCTCTCTCCTGTGCTAGTTTGAGGCTGACACGACAAACGCGCTCAGAGGAGATCATGTTTGAAAAAAAAAGGTGACCGGTTTTTACAAAACTTTTGTTTTGAAGGGGGAATTGCAAACTTCCTGTTCAGAGGAGATAATGTTTGAAAATGTAGGTCTAAGTGATACCTACATAGAGGTTTTTGTTGCATGTCTCTAAGACAGTCCTATCGGAAGTTACAGGCAGTTTTGTCAAGAGTTTTCTTCCTAGGGGTCGCTAGAGCGCAATTTTGAGTTTTGGTGTTGGGTTTTTAATCTGAAGGGTTCAATCTCTCTCCTGTGCTAGTTTGATGCCGACACGACAAACGCGAGATAATGTTTGAAAAAAGGTGACCGGTTTTTACAAAACTTTTGTTTTGAAGGGGGAATTGCAAACTTCCTGTTGATTTTTGCTGGGGGTTGTCGATATATGAAATGTAGGTCTAAGTGAGACCTACATAGAGGTTTTTGTTGCATGTCTCTAAGACAGTCCTATCGGAAGTTACAGGCAGTTTTGTCAAGAGTTTTCTTCCAAGGGGGCGCTAGAGCGCAATTTTGAGTTTTGGTGTTGGGTTTTTAATCAGAAGGGTTCAATCTCTCTCCTGTGCTAGTTTGAAGCCGACACGACAAACGCGCTGAGAGGAGATAATGTTTGAAAAAAAGGTGACCGGTTTTTACAAAATGTTTGTTTTGAAGGGGGAATTGCAAACTTCCTGTTCATTTTTGCTGGGGGTTGTCAGTATATGAAATGTAGGTCTAAGTGAGACCTACATAGAGGTTTTTGTGGCATGTCTCTAAGACATTCCTACTGGAAGTTACAGGCAGTTTTGTCTGAGTTTTCTTCCTAGGAGCAGTTGTGTCTGTGTTTTCTTCCAAGGGGGCGCTAGAGCGCAATTTTGAGTTTTGGGGTTGGTTTTTTTTTATTAGATCGCAATTGTTGCCAGTCCTGATGTGTGTCCAGTTTGGTGAGTTTTGAAGCATGTTAAGGGGGTGAAATTACAGCTCAAAGAGGAAAAAGTGACTGTTTTTAGTAAACTTTTGTTTTGAAGGGGGAATTGCCAACTTCTTGTTGATTTTTGCTGAAAGATGTCAATGTATGAAATCTAGGTCTGAGTCAGATCTACATAGAGGTTTTTGTTTCATGTCTCTACGACACTCCTATCGGAAGTTACAAGCAGTTTTGTCTGTGTTTTTTCCTTTGAGTTTTGGTGTTGGGTTTTTAATCAGAAGGGTTCAATCTCTCTCCTGTCCTAGTTTGAAGGCGACATGACAAACGCGCTCAGAGGAGATAATGTTTGAAAAAAAAGTGACCGGTTTTTACAAAACTTTTGTTTTGAAGGGGGAATTGCAAACTTCCTGTTGATTTTTTCTGGGGGTTGTCAATGTATAACATGTAGGTCTAAGTGAGACCTACATAGAGGTTTTTGTTGCATGTCTCTAAGACATTCCTACTGGAAGGTTACAGGCAGTTGTGTCTGTGTTTTCTTCCTAGGGGGCGCTAGAGCGCAATTTTGAGTTTTGGGGTTGTTTTTTTTTATTTGATCGCAATTGTTGCCAGTCCTGATGTGTGTCCAGTTAGATGAGTTTTGAAGCATGTTAAGGGGGTGAAATTACAGCTCAAAGAGGCAAAAGTGACTGTTTTTAGTAAACTTTTGTTTTGAAGGGGGAATTGCCAACTTCTTGTTGATTTTTGCTGAAAGATGTCAATGTATGAAATCTAGGTCTAAGTCAGATCTACATAGAGGTTTTTGTTTCATGTCTCTACGACATTCCTATCGGAAGTTAGAAGCAGTTTTGTCTGTGTTTTTTCCTAGGGGGCGCTAGAGTGCAATTCTGAGTTTTGGTGTTGGGTTTTTAATCAGAAGTGTTCAATCTCTCTCCTGTGCTAGTTTGAAGCCGACAGGACAAACGCGCTCAGAGGAGATAATGTTTGAAAAAAGGTGACCGGTTTTTACAAAACTTTTGTTTTGAAGGGGGAATTGCAAACTTCCTGTTGATTTTTGCTGGGGGTTGTCAATATATGAAATGTAGGTCTAAGTAAGACCTACATAGAGGTTTTTGTTGCATGTCTCTAAGACATTCCTACTGGAAGTTACAGGCAGTTTTGTCTGAGTTTTCTTCCTAGGAGCAGTTGTGTCTGTGTTTTCTTCCTAGGGGGCGCCAGAGCTCAATTTTGAGTTTTGGTGTTGGGTTTTTAATCAGAAGGGTTCAATCTCTCTCCTGTGCTAGTTTGAAGCCGACACGACAAACGCGCTCAGAGGAGATAATGTTTGAAAAAAGGTGACCGGTTTTTACAAAACTTTTGTTTTGAAGGGGGAATTGCAAACTTCCTGTTGATCTTTGCTGGGGGTTGTCAATATATGAAATGTAGGTCTAAGTGAGACCTACATGTAGGTTTTTGTTTCATGTCTCTAAGACATTCCTACTGGAAGTTACAGGCAGTTTTGTCTGAGTTTTCTTCCTAGGAGCAGTTGTGTCTGTGTTTTCTTCCTAGGGGGCGCTAGAGCGCAATTTTGAGTTTTGGGGTTGGTTTTTTTTATTAGATCGCAATTGTTGCCAGTCCTGATGTATGTCCAGTTAGATGAGTTTTGAAGCATGTTAAGGGGGTCAAATTACAGCTCAAAGAGGCAAAAGTGACTGTTTTTAGTAAACTTTTGTTTTGAAGGGGGAATTGCCAACTTCTTGTTGATTTTTGCTGAAAGATGTCAATGTATGAAATCTAGGTCTAAGTCAGATCAACATAGAGGTTTTTGTTTCATGTCTCTAAGACATTTCTACTGGAAGGTTACAGGTAGTTTTGTCTGAGTTTTCTTCCTAGGAGCAGTTGTGTCTGTGTTTTCTTCCAAGGGGACGCTAGAGCGCAATTTTGAGTTTTGGTGTTGGGTTTTTAATCAGAAGGGTTCAATCTCTCTCCTCTGCTAGTTTGAGGCCGACACGACAAACGTGCTCAGAGGAGATAATGTTTGAAAAAAGGTGACCGGTTTTTACAAAACTTTTGTTTTGAAGGGGGAATTGCAAACTTCCTGTTAATTTTTGCTGGGGGTTGTCAATATATAAAATGTAGGTCTAAGTGAGACCTACATAGAGGTTTTTGTTTCATGTCTCTAAGACATTCCTACTAGACGTTACAGGCAGTTTTGTCTGAGTTTTCCTCCGAGGAGCGGTTGTGTCTGTGTTTTCTTCCAAGGGGGCGCTAGAGCGCAATTTTGAGTTTTGGTGTTGGGTTTTTAATCAGAAGGGTTCAATCTCTCTCCTGTGCTAGTTTGATGCCGACACGACAAACGCGCTCAGAGGAGATAATGTTTGAAAAAAAGGTGACCGGTTTTTACAAAACTTTTGTTTTGAAGGGGGAATTGCAAACTTCCTGTTGATTTTTGCTGGGTGGTTGTCAATATATAAAATGTAGGTCTAAGTGAGACCTACATAGAGGTTTTTGTTGCATGTCTCTAAGACATTCCTACTGGAAGTTACAGGCAGTTTTGTCTGTGTTTTCTTCCAAGGGGGCGCTAGAGCGCAATTTTGAGTTTTGGGGTTGGTTTTTTTTATTAGATCGCAATTGTTGCCAGTCCTGATGTGTGTCCAGTTTGGTGAGTTTTGAAGCATGTTAAGGGGGTGAAATTACAGCTCAAAGAGGCAAAAGTGACTGTTTTTAGTAAACTTTTGTTTTGAAGGGGGAATTGCCAACTTCTTGTTGATTTTTGCTGAAAGATGTCAATGTATGCAATCTAGGTCTAAGTCAGATCTACATAGAGGTTTTTGTTTCATGTCTCTACGACACTCCTATCGGAAGTTACAAGCAGTTTTGTCTGAGTTTTCTTCCTAGGGGGCGCTAGAGCGCAATTTTGAGTTTTGGTGTTGGGTTTTTAATCAGAAGGGTTCAATCTCTCTCCTGTGCTAGTTTGAAGCCGACACGACAAACGCGCTCAGAGGAGATAATGTTTGAAAAAAAGGTGACCGGTTTTTACAAAACTTTTGTTTTGAAGGGGGAATTGCAAACTTCCTGTTGATTTTTGCTGGGGGTTGTCAATATATGAAATGTAGGTCTAAGTGAGACCTACGTAGAGGTTTTTGTTGCATGTCTCTAAGACATTCCTACTGGAAGGTTACAGGTAGTTTTGTCTGAGTTTTCTTCCTAGGGAACACTAGAGCGCAATTCTGAGTTTTGGTGTTGGGTTTTTAATCAGAAGGGTTCAATCTCTCTCCTGTGCTAGTTTGATGCCGACACGACAAACGCGCTCAGAGGACATAATGTTTGAAAAAAGGTGACCGGTTTTTACAAAACTTTTGTTTTGAAGGGGGAATTGCAAACTTCCTGTTGATTTTTGCTGGGGGTTGTCAATATATGAAATGTAGGTCTAGAGGTTTTTGTTTCATGTCTCTAAGACATTCCTACTGAAAGTTACAGGGAGTTTTGTCTGAGTTTTCTTCCTAGGAGCAGTTGTGTCTGTGTTTTCTTCCAAGGGGGCGCTAGAGCGCAATTTTGAGTTTTGGGGTTGGTTTTTTTTATTAGATCGCGATTGTTGCCAGTCCTGATGTGTGTCCAGTTATATGAGTTTTGAAGCATGTTAAGGGGGTGAAATTACAGCTCAAAGAGGCAAAAGTGACTGTTTTTAGTAAACTTTTGTTTTGAAGGGGGAATTGCCAACTTCTTGTTGATTTTTGCTGAAAGATGTCAACGTATGAAATCTAGGTCTAAGTCAGATCTACATAGAGGTTTTTGTTTCATGTCTCTACGACATTCCTATCGGAAGTTACAAGCAGTTTTGTCTGTGTTTTTTCCTAGGGGGCGCTAGAGTGCAATTTTGAGTTTTGGTGTTGTGTTTTTAATCAGAAGGGTTCAATCTCTCTCCTGTGCTAGTTTGATGCCGACACGACAAACGCGCTCAGAGGAGATAATGTTTGAAAAAAAGGTGACCGGTTTTTACAAAACTTTTGTTTTGAAGGGGGAATTGCAAACTTCCTGTTGATTTCTTCTGGGGGTTGTCAATATATGAAATGTAGGTCTAAGTGAGACCTACATAGAGGTTTTTGTTTCATGTCTCTAAGACATTCCTACTGGAAGTTACAGGCAGTTTTGTCTGAGTTTTCTTCCTCGGAGCAGTTGTGTCTGTGTTTTCTTCCAAGGGGGCGCTAGAGCGCACTTTTGAGTTTTGGTGTTGGGTTTTTAATCAGAAGGGTTCAATCTCTCTCCTGTCCTAGTTTGAAGCCGACACAACAAACGCGCTCAGAGGAGATAATGTTTGAAAAAAGGTGACCGGTTTTTACAAAACTTTTGTTTTGAAGGGGGAATTGCAAACTTCCTGTTGATTTTTGCTGGGGGTTGTCAATATATGAAATGTAGGTCTAAGTAAGACCTACATAGAGGTTTTTGTTGCATGTCTCTAAGACATTCTTACTGGAAGTTACAGGCAGTTTTGTCTGAGTTTTCTTCCTAGGAGCAGTTGTGTCTGTGTTTTCTTCCAAGGGGGCGCTAGAGCGCAATTTTGAGTTTTGGTGTTGGGTTTTTAATCAGAAGGGTTCAATCTCTCTCCTGTCCTAGTTTGAAGCCGACACGACAAACGCGCTGAGAGGAGATAATGTTTGAAAAAAGGTGACCGGTTTTTATAAAACTTTTGTTTTGAAGGGGGAATTGCAAGATGTCCGAAAATGGCTTTTTTGCCGATATTCCGATATTGTCCAACTCTTAATTACCGATATCAACCGATACCGATATACACAGTGGTGGAATTAACACATTATTATGCCTAATTTTGTTGTGATGCCCCACTGGATGCATTAAACAATGTAACAAGGTTTTCCAAAATAAATCAACTCAAGTTATGGAAAAAAAAAATGCCAACATGGCACTGCCATATTTATTATTGAAGTCACAAAGTGCTTTTTTTTTTTTTAACATGCCTCGAAACAGCAGCTTGGAATTTGGGCCATGCTCTCCCTGAGAGAGCATGAGGAGGTCAGGCATGTGATTTTTTCCGTCTAAAGTCAGAATTCCGTCTTTTTTAATCTCGGTGGAAAAAAAATATTTATCTCCCGTTTTTCCCATTTTTTTTTCCGACCCTAAATCAAGATTGGAGACGTAGTTTATATTACGCCGTAGTTGATTGGTCGATATGTTCCTTGTGACCAATCAGGACATCTGTTACGAATGATGACGTTAATAACGTCATCATTCATAATGGTTATTACCGCCATTTTCCATATGTAAACGATGTCGGTTCTCGAGAGAAAGGACGCTTTACGAGTAAAAGAAATTGATAAACATGTCAAAAATAAGTTTCGATGGGACTGGATGGAAAGGGAAATCACTGATACTGTTGGGAAGAAGGAAGTTACGACTTTGTTCGGTGATTTTATTTCGGAAAATCGATCGTCCCGGAAAGGTTTTGTGCACGTGGTGTCGTGATAATATTGACTATGGATCACGAGGTTTCAAGGCTTTGGAAGTACACGCGAAACGCCAAAAACATATGAAACAACTTGAAGCAAAGTATGTTCTATTAATGATGTTTTCATGTCTTTAAACACTAAAATATTTTCTTCAAATGGTGCTCTCTTTGTTCATTTTAGCATGTTAAATTGGTGAAAAACCAGGAGCCTTCGTCCCCCAGACCCCCGGAAATTCCTTCAGTCTTTTTCATTGTGGTCAAATCACATGCCTGGGAGGTTGAGTTGGGCGGGGTTAGTGCTGTCAGGGTTTCTGGGTATTTGTTCTGTTGTGTTTATGTTGTGTTACGGTGCGGATGTTCTCCCGAAACGTGTGTGTCATTCTTGTTTGGCGTGGGTTCACAGTGTGGCGCATATTTGTAACAGTGTTAAAGTTGTTTATACGGCCACCCTCGGTGTGACCTGTCAAAAATAAGTTTCGATGGGACTGGATGGAAAGGGAAATCACTGATACTGTTGGGAAGAAGGAAGTTACGACTTTGTTCGGTGATTTTATTCGGAAAAATCGATCGTCCCGGAAAGGTTTTGTGCACGTGGTGTCGTGATAATATTGACTATGGATCACGAGGTTTCAAGGCTTTGGAAGTACACGCGAAACGCCAAAAACATATGAAACAACTTGAAGCAAGGTATGTTCTATTAATGATGTTTTCACGTCTTTAAACACTCAAATATTTTCTTCAAATGGTGCTCTCTTTGTTCATTTTAGCATGTTAAATTGGTGAAAAACCAGGAGCCTTCGTCCCCCCAGACCCCCGGAAATTCCTTCAGTCTTTTTCATTGTGGTCAAATCACATGCCTGGGAGGTTGAGTTGGGCGGGGTTGGGGGGGGGGGGTTAGTGCTGTAAGGGTTTCTGGGTATTTGTTCTGTTGTGTTTATGTTGTGTTACGGTGCGGATGTTCTCCCGAAATGTGTGTGTCATTCTTGTTTGGCGTGGGTTCACAGTGTGGCGCATATTTGTAACAGTGTTAAAGTTGTTTATACGGCCGCCCTCACATGACAAACGCGCTCAGAGGAGATAATGTTTGAAAAAAGGTGACCGGTTTTTACAAAACTTTTGTTTTGAAGGGGGAATTGCAAACTTCCTATTGATTCTTGCTTGGGGTTGTCAATATATAAAATGTAGGTCTAAGTGAGACCTACATAGAGGTTTTTGTTTCATGTCTCTAAGACATTCTTACTGGAAGGTTACAGGCAGGTTTGTCTGAGTTTTCTTCCTAGGAGCAGTTGTGTCTGTGTTTTCTTCCTATGGGGCGCTAGAGCGCAATTTTGAGTTTTGGGGTTGTTGTTTTTTTATTACATCGCAATTTTTGCCAGTCCTGATGTGTGTGTTCAGTTTGGTGAGTTTTGAAGCATGTTAAGGGGGTCAAATTACAGCTCAAAGAGGCAAAAGTGACTGTTTTTAGTAAACTTTTGTTTTGAAGGGGGAATTGCCAACTTCTTGTTGATTTTTGCTGAAAGATGTCAATCTGTATGCGCTCTGTACGTCTCCCTACGTCCGTGTACACAGCGGCATTTTAAAAAGTCTTACATTTTACTTGTTGAAACCGATACCGATAATTTCCGATATTACATTTTAAAGCATTTATCAGCTGATAATACCCGTAGTCCGATATTATCGGACATCGATAAACATTATGATTTGTACATTTTCAGAATGTGCTTGTTCTATTTTTAAACAAAGAAAACAATCTGAAGTTGTCTTTATTTTTAAGCGATTTTACCAGTTCGGCCCACTTGGGAGTAGATTTTTCTCCACGTGGCCCCCCCATCTAAAATGAGTTTGACACCCCTGTATCACGCCCTGAACCGATGTGATTGTCCTTAATGTCAGAAATTGTCAGATACAGGAGGGTCTCTCCCCAAATCATCTGAAGAAGGCCAAGCTGATGTTCTTCTACACCCGCTACCCGAGCTCCAACATGCTGAAGATGTTCTTCTCTGATGTCAAGGTGAGTCCTTCAAAAAGTACCCTATTTTGCCAAAAGTATTTGGCCACCTGCCGTCACTCAATGTCCAAAATGTTTTGGTATCCTGGAGCATTCAAAGTTCCTTTCACTGTAACTAAGGGGCCAAGCCCAACTCCTGAAAAAAACAACCCCACACCATAATTCCTCCTCCATCAAATTTCACTCTCGGCACAATGCAGTCCGACATGTAGCGTTCTCCTGGAAACCTCCAAACCCAGACTGATCCATCAGATTGCCAGATGGAAAAACCTGACTCATCAGTCCAGAGCAGTGTTTTTCAACCACTAGAGATGATGTCATTTCGCCTAATTGGGTTAAAAAATATTTTTTTGCACACAAGTAATTATAGTCCGCAAATGATGTGTTGTTGTTGAGTGTCGGTGCTGTCCAGAGCTCGGCAGAGTAACCGTGTAATACTCTTCCATATCAGTAGGTGGCAGCAGGTAGCTCATTGCTTTGTCGTGATCACAATACGCAGACGACAGCGGGAGGCAGGGTGCAGGTAAAAAAGGTGTCTAATGCTTAAACCAAAAATAAACAAAAGGTGAGTGCCCCTAAGAAAAGGCGATAAAGCCTAGAGAAGGCTATGCAGAACGAGACTAAAACTGAACTGGCTACCAAGTAAACAAAAACAGAATGCTGGACGACAGCAAAGACTTACTGTGGAGCAAAGACAAAGTACATCCGAACATGACATGACAATCAACAATGTCCCCACAAAGAAGGATAAAAACAACTTAAATATTATTGATTGCTAAAACAAAGTAGATGTGGGGAATAGCACTCAGGGAAGAAATGAAACTGCTACAGGGAAATACCAACAAAACGGGAAAAGCCAACAAAAGACAAGAACTACAACACACACGCAGGAAAACGCAAAAATAACCCTTTGATGTGACAGGTGGTGACAGTACTTTGAGACAAGAGCTATGCATGCTTGGTTATGGTTTGGAATTCATATCCAACACTTGCAAGAACAACTTTTTTAGTGTCAATATCGGCTGCTGAGTTTCATTTTTTTTATTTGTTCTGCTGCTCCGCATTTTTTCAATGGAAAAAAATGTGCTTTGGGCTCAAAAAAGGTTGAAAAACTCTGGTCCAGAGAAGGCGTCTCCACTGCTCTATAGTCCAGTGGCGACGTGCTTTACACCACTGCATCCCACACTTTGTATTGGACTTGGTGATGCATGGCTTAGGTGCTGCTGCTCGGCCATGGAAACCCAGCTCTCTGCGTACTGCACGTGGGCTAATTGGACGGTCACATGAAGTTCGGAGCTCTGTAGCAACTGACTGTGCAGAAAGTCTTTGCACTATGCTGACCTCTCTGTCAGTTTACGTGGGCCTACCACTTGGTGGCTGAGTTGCTGTTGTTCCCAAATTCTTCACTTTTCTTATAATAAAAAGTTGACTTTGGAATATTTAGGCGACTGGATTTGTTGCACAGGTTGCACGCTGGAAATCACTGAGAGCGGCCCGTTCTTTCACAAATGTTTGTAGAAACAGTCTCCATGCGGCATGGCGTAGTGGGTAGAGCGGCCGTGCCAGAAACCTGAGGGTTGCAGGTTCTAAATCGCTGCCGTTGTGTCCTTGGGCAGGACATTGTATCGTCTCGGAAGAGTTAGTGCTGCAAGGGTTTCTGGGTATTTGTTCTGTTGTGTTTATGTTGCGTTACGGTGCGGATGTTCTCCCGAAAATGTGTTTGTCATTCTTGTTTGGTGTGGGTTCACAGTGTGGCGCATATTTGTAACAGTGTTAAAGTTGTTTATACGGCACACCCTCACACGACAAACGCGCTCAGAGGAGATAATGTTTGAAAAAAGGTGACCGGTTTTTACAAAACTTTTGTTTTGAAGGGGGGATTGCAAACTTCCTATTGATTTTTGCTGGGGGTTGTCAATATATAAAATGTAGGTCTAAGTGAGACCTACATAGAGGTTTTTGTTTCATGTCTCTAAGACATTCCTACTGGAAGGTTACAGGCAGTTTTGTCTGAGTTTTCTTCCTAGGAGCAGTTGTGTCTGTGTTTTCTTTCTAGGGGGCGCTAGAGCGCAATTTTGAGTTTTGGGGTTGTTTTTTTTTTTTTATTACATCGCAATTTTTGCCAGTCCTGATGTGTGTGTTCAGTTTGGTGAGTTTTGAAGCATGTTAAGGGGGTCAAATTACAGTGACTGTTTTTAGTAAATTTTTGTTTTGAAGGGGGAATTGCAAACTTCCTATTGATTTTTGCTGGGGGTTGTCAATATATAAAATGTAGGTCTAAGTGAGACCTACATAGAGGTTTTTGTTTCATGTCTCTAAGACATTCCTACTGGAAGGTTACAGGCAGTTTTGTCTTGAGTTTTCTTCCTAGGAGCAGTTGTGTCTGTGTTTTCTTCCTAGGGGGCGCTAGAGCGCAATTTTGAGTTTTGGGGTTGTTGTTTTTTTTATTAGATCGCAATTTTTGCCAGTCCTGATGTGTGTGTTCAGTTTGGTGAGTTTTGAAGCATGTTAAGGGGGTCAAATTACAGTGACTGTTTTTAGTAAATTTTTGTTTTGAAGGGGGAATTGCAAACTTCCTATTGCTTTTTGCTGGGGGTTGTCAATATATAAAATGTAGGTCTAAGTGAGACCTACATAGAGGTTTTTGTTTCATGTCTCTAAGACATTCCTACTGGAAGGTTACAGGCAGTTTTGTCTGAGTTTTCTTCCTAGGGGGCGCTAGAGCGCAATTTTGAGTTTTTTTTTTATTTTTTTATTATTACATCGCAATTTTTGCCAGTCCTGATGTGTGTGTTCAGTCCCTGAGAGAGCATGAGGAGGTTGAGTTGGGCGGGGTTAGTGCTGCAAGGGCTTCTGGGTATTTGTTCTGTTGTGTTTATGTTGTGTTACGGTGCGGATGTTCTCCCGAAAATGTGTTTGTCATTCTTGTTTGGTGTGGGTTCACAGTGTGGCGCATATTTGGCCACCCTCAGTGTGACCTGTATGGCTGTTGACCAAGTATGCATGGATTCACTTGTGTGTCTGAAAAGCCGTAGATATTATGTGACTGGGCCGGCACTGTTCTTCTCCCTACGTCCGTGTACACAGCGGCCTTTTAAAAAGTCATACATTTTACTTTTTGAAACCGATACCGATAATTTCCGATATTACATTTTAAAGCATTTATCGGCCGATAATATCGGCAGTCTGATATTATCGGACATCCCTAATTATTGTTATTATTGATTCTCATCATTTGGATGGGTGGCCAAATAATTTTGGCAATATAGTGTGCCTTTTCCACCACCCAATTTCCAAAAACACTTTCAAAAAGGTAGTCGCACTTTCACCGTCGCACCTGTTTTAAAAAAAAAAAGAAAAAAAAAAAAGGGGGAAGTTGCATTCATGCATGCTACTTGAGCTTCAATTACCATGAACAATGTATGGCCGTCATTCTCCAAATGAGGCCCTTCCCTTCTCCACTAACTTGTGGTTTTATGCAAAAGATGAGAGAAGAGGAAGTTGGATGAGAAGTGGAAAGGGTGCTTATCGGAGCAGGTGTGCAGAGGGGAGGGGAGGGGAGGAGAGAGCGCCTGCTCAGTGGACATGGCAAGAGGATGAGCTCCACCGGGACTCTAATGGAAGGAAATTTGTGGAAACAAAAGCCGTTTTTTTTAAGCTGCGCTGAAAGAAACGGCGACGACACAATAGCCGCCGTGCGCACGCACAGGCTTGTTTGTTTGGTCGCTGTTGTGTTTGTATGCGCGCCCCTCTCCGACCATACGGCGGGGTAAACACGCTGACAGATCCAGGCCATCTTATTCAAATCAGGAGATAAAGCTTCCCCTTTTCTCTCAGCTGCCTCCCCTTGGATGCCGCTGCCACCGTCACTCGCAGGTCACGTGACCCGATGAAAAGGTGGTACGCACCGGCTTCGTTAGGATATTTTTTTTTTTTTTTTTTTTTTTTTTTTTTTAGCGCTCAACTCTGACTCCGCACTTGTTACACTGCAAAACTTGTTACACTGCAAAAAGTCAGTGTTCAAAAATAAGAAGAAAAATAAGGGGAAAAAAATAAGAAAAATTAAAAAAAATAAGAAAAATAAATAAAATAAAGACAAAAATAAAGAAAAAAATAAATAAATAAAGAAATAAATAAATAAATAATAAAGAAATAAAGAAAAAAATAAGAAAAAAAAAAATACAAAAATGAGAGGTATTTTATTTGAACTAAGCAAAATTATCTGCCCTCTGGGAATCGCTACAGGTGCATTAAAACCAAAACAAACAGGCTAAAGAACAGCTTCTTCCCCAGGGCCATAACCATCCTGAACGGACTGCCCCATTGTCCCTCATAACTGCCTTCTCTTCGGTGCAATAACCCATTCCACCAACCACCCTGTTTTTGTTTTTTGTTTTTTTTCATGTATATATTCATTTCACACCATATTCATTGCACTTCTACATTTTTTATATTTTTATATATTTGCACATTGTTTTTCTAGCATGCACACATCGCACTGTATGGAATGGCCTCAATCTCGTTACCTTGCGTAATGACAATAAAGCTGATTCTGATTCTGATTCTGAACAAGAAAATTTGGCTTGTCAAGACTTTCCAAAACAAGTAAAATTAGCTAACCTCAATGAACCCAAAAATACCTTAAAATAAGTATATTCTCACTAATAACAAGTGCACTTTTCTTGATCTTAAATGAAGTAAATGCTAGTGCCATTATCTTGACATAATGATATGCGCTCGGCATTACATTTCTTGAAACCAGCAAACTTATACTAAAAACTAGTTTATTTTTCTTAATGGAAAGGAAGCAGTTAAGAATGTATTTCTTAACTGCGAGAGATCATTTAGGACCAAAACACTTAAAACAAGTAAAACACTCTAACATCAAATCTGCTTAGTGAGAAGAATTATCTTATCAAACAGAAAATAAGCAAATATCACCTTTATTTGAGATATTTAATCTTACTTACATTTCAGTTTTTGCAGTGTACTTTATCCCTTTAACTTCACTGCAAAAAGTCAGTGTTCAGAAACAAGAAAAAAAAATTACAAAAATTAGGGGTATTTTATTTGAACTAAGCAAAATTATCTGCCAATAGAACAAGAAAATTTGGCTTGTCAAGACTTTCCAAAACAAGTCAAATTAGCTAACCTCAATGAACCCAAAAATACCTTAAAATAAGTATATTCTCACTAATAACAAGTGCGCTACTATGAGTACGTATTTTCTATTGTTTCATTGAAAATAAAACAGCAAAGTCCATTTGGCTGTCATCTGTTTTAATTATGACACACAATTGTGTCAAAGTCATGATTTTTTATTTCATGCTTGAAATAAGAAATTATTATTTTAAAAAAGTACTTTTATACTTGTGAGTGTTGATGACACAGCTTTGCAACACTTGATATTCTAGTTTCAAGCATGTTTTACTCAATATAGGTCATCAAATCTCAGCAACAAGCTGTAATATCTTACTGAGATCATTTAGGACCAAAACACTTAAAACAAGTAAAACACTAACATAAAATCTGCTTACACTGCAAAAAGTCAGTGTTCAAAAACAAGAAAAAAAACTACAAAAATGAGAGGTATTTTATTTGAACTAAGCAAAATTATATTGTATCGTCTCGGAAGAGTTAGTGCTGCAAGGGTTTCTGGGTATTTGTTCTGTTGTGTTTATGTTGTGTTACGGTGCGGGTGTTCTCCCGAGAACATAATGATATGCGCTCGGCATTACATTTCTTGAAACCAGCAAATGTATACTAAAAACTAGTTTATTTTTCTTAATGGAAAGGAAGCAGTTAAGAATGTATTTCTTAACTGCGAGAGATAATTTAGGACCAAAACACTTAAAACAAGTAAAACACTCTAACATAAAATCTGCTTAGTAAGAATTATCTTATCAGACAAAAAATAGGTAAATATCACCCTTATTTGAGATATTTCATCTTACTTAGATTGCAGTTTTTGCAGTGTACTTTATCCCTATAACTTCACTGCAAAAAGTCAGTGTTCAAAAACAAGAAAAAATAATACAAAAATGAGGGGTATTTTATTTGAACTAAGCAAAATTATCTGCCAATAGAACAAGAAAATTCGGCTTGTCAAGACTTTCCAAAACAAGTAAAATTAGCTAACCTCAATGAACCCAAAAATACCTTAAAATAAGTATATTCTCACTAATAACAAGTGCACTTTTCTTGGTAGAAAAAAAAAGACCTTTTTGTTCAATATGTAGAAAAATATTCTTTAAGTAAACGCTAGTGCCATTATCTTGACATAATGATATGCGCTCAGCATTAAATTTCTTGAAACCAGCAAACTTATATTAAAAACGAATGTATTGTTCTTAATGGAAAAGCAACAAGGCAAGCGCTTGTTACTCTCGGGTTCCCCTAGCCACTCAGGCAAATCATATTGTCTAAAAATGCATTTTTCCATGGATAACATGACATAATCGCAACAAGTGCGTGCTCTTTCAGTCAATTAGTGCGCATATATACAGCCCGGCCCCTGGCCAAAATTGTTTTAATTGTAATTTTGAGGAATTTATCTGATTGTGCATGAACTATTTCTGCTCAAAATTGTTTAAAATGTCAAATGTTTAAATATTAACTGTCAGTTTACTGTACTGTGCCAACTGTACTACTATATGAGTACCTATTTTCTATTGTTTCATTGAAAATAAAACAGCAAAGTCCATTTGGCTGTCATCTGTTTTAATTATGAGACACAATTGTGTCAAAGTCATGATTTTTTTTTTTTTACATGCTTAAAATAAGAAATGATTACTTTAAAAAAGTAGTTTTATACTTGTGAGAGTTAGTGCTGCAAGGGTTTCTGGGTATTTGTTCTGTTGTGTTTATGTTGTGTTACGGTGCGGATGTTCTCCCGAAAACATAATGATATGCGCTCGGCATTACATTTCTTGAAACCAGCAAATTTATACTAAAAACTAGTTTATTTTTCTTAATGGAAAGGAAACAGTTAAGAATGTATTTCTTAACTGCGAGAGATAATTTAGGACCAAAACACTTAAAACAAGTAAAACACTCTAACATAAAATCGGCTTAGTAAGAATTATCTTATCAGACAAAAAATAGGCAAATATCACCCTTATTTGAGATATTTCATCTTACTTAGATTGCAGTTTTTGCAGTGAAGATGTGAAGCGCGCCGTATGACCTAGGAGGCGCCGCCCTCACAAGTGACCTCATCAGATCCCAAAACAGGGTCAAGATCATTAAGAGGATTATGAGTCACATTCGGTTGTTTTTTTTGTTTTCCTCCGGGACAATAGAGAGGAGTCTCAAGTTTGTAGACATGTATGGGAATTAGACGCACGATCTAATTAGATTCCGCCGGCGTGGCCGCTTAGCGAGTGGCTGTTTTCAGACAACAAGTCTTTAAGGCTAATCAGGCAAGAACCTAATGGACGTGGGAAGTGGGTTGTCCTAGCAACCAGCGCCGACGCCGCCAACCTTGTTATTAATCCCCTCCCTGAATAATACTGACTTTTTTTTCTGACTTTGGGCATGTGTTGGCAGGTGTGTCATTGTTTGCACTCTATATTAGCACAGTAGCTTTAGGACTTTGATACATGATGACACTAGATTAATAAACAGATTGAGTAAATATGCTGACATTTGGTCTTTGATACTTGGAAGTTTTTGTGTGGTCCTTTCGTCGCTTCATTACGGAGCCCTTAAAGCATGGGTGTTAGCGGGGGTGTATTTTGTAGCGTCCCGGAAGAGTTAATGCTGCAAGGGATTCTGGGTATTTGTTCTGTTGTGTTTATGTTGTGTTACGGTGCGAATGTTCTCCCGAAATGTGTTTGTCTTTATTGTTTGGTGTGGGTTCACAGTGTGGCGTATATTTCTAACAGTGTTAAAGTTTTTTTATACTGGCACCCTCAGTGTAACCTGTATCGCTGTTGATGAAGTATCAATCAATCAATGTTTATTTATATAGCCCTAAATCACCAGTGTCTCAAAGGGCTGCACAAGCCACAACGACATCCTCGGTACAGAGCCCACATAAGGGCAAGGAAAAACTCACCCCAGTGGGACGTCGATGTGAATGACTATGAGAAACCTTGGAGAGGACCGCATATGTTGATTTAATTATAAAAAATAAAATAAAAATTGTATTTATTTTTTTTATTTCTTGTGCGGCCTGGTACCAATCGATCCACGGTACCGGGCCGCGGCCTGGTGGTTGGGGACCACTGCTGTAATACTCCTCCGTACCAGTAGGTGGCAGCAGGTAGCGAATTGCTTTGTACGCCTACTTTGAGACAAGAGAATTAAAGATGCATGGATGGTTATGGTTTGAATTCATATCTAACAATTGCGTCAGATATTTGATGAGAACGACTTTATTTTGTCAATATAGACCAGGGGCATACTTGCCAACCTTAAGACCTCCGAATTCGGGAGATTGGGGGCGGGGTTAAGGGGGGGAGGAGTATATTTATAGCTAGAATTCATTGAAATTTAAGTATATATATATATATATATATATATATACAACAAGTGTGTGTAAGACATTGACCTTTGGCCAAAATGAATTAAACAAATAAATAAATATGTATACTGAGACATACTGTAATAACTTGAAGTAAATACAAAAAATAAGCAAAAAAATAACTTAATGCAGTCTTTTTCTCACAATGTGTCGACTTTTTTTCTTATAAAATTGGGTACAATTTCTCATATTATTTCTGTTTCTGTAATATTGCAATATTTTCTTGGAAAATTATTACTTTTTAATGCAAAATGGCGACATTTGTCATATACAATTCTGACTTTTATCACAATATTGCCCTGTTGTTCTTGTAAAACAGTGTCAGGTTCAAACACTGATGACATCTATTAAACAAGACAAGAAGCAAAGAATCAACCAGTGACAGAATTAAATTTGGACTCAATTTTGAGGAGAGACGCGGCCACTGTACTCTTTGTACAGTCTTGCACCACGCTCTGCCAAAAGATTGCATCAGAGGGAAGTGGGTCGTAAACAGCGTTGCCTTTGGTTACCGAACAGTTCAAAAGGAGAGGTCGTAAAATAGTTCGAAAAGAGTTCCATAAAATAGTTCAGAGAGTTGCCCTGCGATGAGGTGGCGACTTGTCCAGGGTGTACCCCGCCTTCCGCCCGATTGTAGCTGAGATAGGCTCCAGTGCCCCCCGCGACCCCGAAGGGAATAAGCGGTAGAAAATGGATGGATATATAAATGACTTTCAGTGAATTCTAGCTATATATATATATATATATATATATATATATATATATATATATATATATATATAAATACTTGAATTTCAGTGTTCATTTATTTACACATATATACACACATAAAAGTCAGATCTAGAAGATGTGCAGGCAGCATAGCACTTCCCCCTCGAGCTGTCCTGGATGAACTGAAATTATTTTTTTCCAATCATTTTGGAACTTGCAAGCGTACTTCTTCTTCTTACTCGTCGTCGCCATGACTGTCTCTTCTTCGTTCTTCTGATTCGTCTCTTGTTATGTTTTTGGACATTACTACTTGCCGTAGTTTTGAGGCAATGCATGATGGGAATCCGGACGTTGTTTGTCAGTGTATGAACGTGCCGGCTGGAATAAACACACGCTGAGAAATAGCTCCGTGCCTGCCTACTTTATGGCTTATAGATAAAGCTATGGATAACGGAGACATATGTAATAGTCTCCTTTTCAGGTGAGAGACGACGCTAAAGGCACGCCCCCAATATTGTTGTCCGGGTGGAAATCGGGAGAAATTCGGTAGAATGGTTGCCTAGGGAGATTTTCGAGAGGGAGCACTGAAATTCGGGAGTCTCCCGGGAAAAGAGGGTTTGGCAAGTATGACCATCACAGATGCTGGCTTTTGAACTTGGCGCCTGAACAATCTGGATGGTTCTTTTCCTCTTTGTTCCGGAAGACACGATGTCCACAGTTTCCAAAAAAAAATTTGAAATGTGGGCTCGTCACACCACAGAACACTTTTCCACTTTGCATCAGGCCATCTTAGATGAGCTCGGGCCCAACGAAGCCGGCGGCGTTTCCGGGTGTTGTTGATAAATGGCTTTCACTTTGCATAGTCAAGTTTTAACTTTCACTTACAGATGTAGCGACAAACTTTAGTTACTGACAGTGAAGTGTTCCTGAGCCCATGTGGTGATATCCTTTACACAATGATGTCACTTTTTGTTGCAGTACCGCCTCAGGGATCCAAGGTGACGGGCATTCAATGTTGGTTTTCGGCCTTGTCGCTTACGCGCAGGAATTTCTTCCGATTCTCTGAACCTTTTGATGATATTACGGAGCGTAGATGGTGAAATCCTTAAATTCCTTGCAATAGCTGGTTGAGAAATGTTGTTCTTAAACAATTTGGCGAGGTTAAGAGGGGAGGAGTATATTGACAGCTAGAATTCACCAAGTCAAGTATGTCATACATACCGTATTTTCCACACTATAAGGCGCACCGGATTATAAGGCGCACCTTCAATGAATGGCCTATTTTAAAACGTTGTTCATATATAAGGCGCACCGCATTATAAGGCGCATAGAATAGAAGCTACAGTAGAGGCTGGGGTTACGTTATGCATCCCGTAGTTGCGAGACCTGTTGTGGCTCAATATTGGTCCATATATAAGGCGCACCGGATTATAAGGCGCACTGTCAGCTTTTGAGAAAATTGGGAGGTTTTTAGGCGCACCTTATAGTGCGGAAAATACGGTATATATGTGTATATATATATATATATATCCTGAAAATATGCAAACAAAACTGTGTTTAGATAATTGATTCTTCAAACTTGCATAAATAAATCTTAAGGAATATAACATAATTTGGCTTCTGAGAGCTTCAAAATGTAATGAATAAAATGCTAAAGTTGTTGATAAACAAGCAATTATTTTTAATAATTAAATATGGTCATTTTAAATGAATTATTATGATAATTTAAAATTAATTATTTCAAATATGTTTATTTTAATGTGTAATTCTAAGGCTGGATGTAATAAGGAGTCAGAAAAAATACAAATAAAAATACAATTAATTTTGATGTTTTTAGCAAAATATAGTAAAAATTTGATTTAGTTTTTTTTATTTTAATTAATAAATATATGTATTTGTACGTAAGATAAACATAATAATACAATTTATCTCTGTATGGATGATTTAGTCCTCCCGTCGTGAAAAAAGTCTGTCCTCCCTCAGGTCCGCATGGAGCTGGAGGGGGCGTGGCCTCCAGCTCCGGCTGAAAATCGGGAGATTTTCGGGAGAATATTTGTCCCGGGAGGTTTTCGGGAGAGGCGCTGAATTTCGGGAGTCTCCCGGAAAATTCGGGATGGTTGGCGAGTATGAGAAGGGGTTAAAAACAAAACAAACATTGGTGAGGGAGGGGCAGAGACAGAGAGAGAGAGAGAGAGAGAGTTATGATAAACGCGCATGCGTCGCCAGGCTCTGCTTTTTATCCATAGATTTATCACATTTAATTTTTTATTAGGGGTGTCAAAAGTGTGCCCCGGAGGCCATTTGCGGCCCACGGCACATTCTAAAAATACTATTCAAATAAACAAAAGTGAAATAAAAAAAGCTTAAAGGTGAAATGTAATTTAGAAAAAGTTGCAATGTTGACTAATAAAACAAAGCTGTTTTTTTTTCCCTTTCAAACTGTCATTGCTCAAAACATAATATTGAATCAAAATCAATGTTATTATGAATTATTGACCTATCCAAGGTTCCCATTACTTCACATCACATATTACACTAAGAAAAATATTTTTGGTGGAAGATTTTGCAAATTTGGTAAATAAATAACCCAAAAATGTATATTTTGTTGTTTTCTTACTGTACCGAAAATGAACTGAACCGTGACGTGCGGTGAGGTTGATGGCTGGTGAGGCACTGACTTCATCAAAGTCAGATTTACAAACATATGAACCCTAAAGAGTATCTTATTCACCATTTGATTGGCAGCAGTTAACGGGTTATGTTTAAAAGCTCATACCAGCATTCTTCCCTGCTTGGCACTCAGCATCAAGGCTTGGAATTGGGGGTTAAATCACCAAAAATGATTCCCGGGCGCGGCGCCGCTGCTGCCCACTGCTCCCCTCACCTCCCAGGGGGTGAACAAGGGGATGGGTCAAATGCAGAGGACAAATTTCATTACAACTAGTGTGTGTGTGACAATCATTGGTACTTTAACTTAACTTTAACTTTACACATACAAACTGTAGCACACAAAAAAGCACATTTAATAAAAAAAAACGTTATTATGGTCTTACCTTTACTTAGAAATGAAGTCCACAACTAAAGCCCTCACTTAAACTTTCCACGTGCAAGATTGAATCTATTTAAAAAAGTGTAACCGAGGGTTTAACAAACACGGAGGCTCCAGTTTACACGAGGACCACTTTATTTACCTTCTTTCAAAAAATCTCCGCCTCGTGACATCACTTCCGCTCTTAGCGCCTTCAAAATAAGAGCTCGAGGCATATACTGTATAACAGCGCATAACAGGAACTTAACATCACAAAGAGGAAAGCCCATGAAAATAGGTTACAAAAGTTATTTAATAAGAAGCCAAAAAGTGCAAAAACAATAATGTTCGTGTTGGAGGAGTTGTGAATTAGATACACCTGCAGTCTGCAGGTGTACCTAATGTTGTGGCCCTGCAGTCATTCACAACTCCTCCAACACCAACATTATTGTTTTTGCACTTTTTGGCTTCTTATGAAATAACTTTTTTTAAATAGATTCAATCTTGCACGTGGAAAGTTTAAGTGTGGGCTTTAGTTGGTGTAACAATTCTACGGCGGGGGTGCAGGAGGCGGGGCTACTGGAGCCTCAGCCAAGTGCGTCTTTTGCAGCCGTTTTATGATCGCTCAGCACAAGAAATACGTTACACACATACAGTTGTTGACAAAATACACTGTACATTATATACCTCAGCTAACTAAACTATGGAAATGTATAATATAGTTCATATAGCAATACGGTCTCACTGCACAGCAGGCCAGCAGTTAGCCGAGTCCGGAATCCATGTTGAGGCACTGAGTGACGTGCCTCAACTGGCTGCTGATCACCGCACCGTCTCTTCTCAGTATTTGAACGGCAAATGTGAAAATTCAGCGATTTTGAATAAAAATAATCTAAAACTGGTGAAGTTAAATGGAAAATAACGTTATAGTATAATCACTGCATACATATAACAATTTAATTAAATTGTTTTCTTTCTCGTGACTGCACGTCACTGAAACCGAGGTACGTACCGAACCGAAATTTTTGTGTACCGTTAAACCCCTAGTGACAATCATCATCAATTCCACACAATGTGCAGAATTCTCTGTGTTTTTATCCGCTTCCTCCTGTTTTCTGTCTTGTTTTTTTTTTTCTTGTTTTTTTTTTCTGCTGATGATGTGGCTGGCTTACTACATGTGCCTCGCTGGGGCCGGCGAGAAAAGAAAAGAAAGAAAAGCCAGCGGCTGGATTTGAGTCACCGCGGTAACAAAAGGCCGCTTTCCAGGGCCGCTTTTTGTGCGCGGTCAGCCAATCGGCAGCCGGAGATTATCTCCCACAATTCAGCCCCTGCGAAAACAGGAAACGTTAGAAAGCCCCGATGACTGTGAGAGGCTTACGAGAGGCGAGAGAGGCAGGAGAAGAGAGAGAGAGATGGAGGCCCGTGCAGGCTTCTGTGTCTTTCTCTTCTCTCCTGCGCTTGTTCTGGATGGAGTTTAGAACGCTGAGGTCATCTGTGTGGGCTTTCTAGCCCTTTGTTGACCACCAGGCCATTCCATTTCATATTTCACTACACACAAACCAGTCCTATAGTTGGAAGTCAAGGTACTACTGGAGTGCGTACTATTCTGGACCGTGTGTGTGTGTGTGTGTGTGTGTGTGTGTGTGTGTGTGTGTGTGTGTGTGTGTGTGTGTGTGTGTGTGTCACCTTCTATCTCATGCTGTTAGCACTAACCGCTGACCTTTCACAGGCTCTTGAGTGTGAGTGTGAGAAACACACTCTTGCTGTCTCTCTCTCATCTGCCTCTTAGCCAGACACACACACACACACACACACACACACACACACACACACACACACAGTCGTGTATTTCTTACCTTCTTGAGACCTCAGAAAAAAAGCCTACCTCTTTAGGACCACCCTTTCTAGATATATAGAGATGTGTATTTACAACATTAATAATATATACATACTATGCAAATATAAAAAAGCTTGTGAAAAATGAGTTGGAATTTCACAAGAAAAAGGTCACAATTTCACAAGAAAAACAAAAATTTTTGGCAGTGTTATAATAAAAGTCGTAATTTTACTCAACGCAAGTCAACATTTTACAAGAAGAACTGAACATTTGTGGAACGTTGTGATAGAAGTTGGAATTTTACTCAATAACAGTCGCAGTTTTACAAGAAAAGCTTAAAAGTTTGGCAGTTTTATGAAAAAGAGTTGTAATTTTACTCGATAAAAGTCATAATTTTATAAGAAAACTTTAACATGTTGGCAATATTATAATATTATTCGGAATTTTACTTGGCAAAATTATGACAAAAGAAAAAGTTCACAATTTCACGAGAAAAACTAATAATTTTGTCAGTGTTATAATAAAAGTCGTAATTTTACTCACATTAAGTCAACATTTTATCAGAAAAACTGAACATTTGTGCAACGTTGTGATAAAAGTTGGAATTTTACTCAATAACAGTCGCAGTTTTACAAGCAAAGCTTAAAATTTTGGCAATTTTATGGAAAAGAGTCGTCATTTTACTCAACAAGTCACAATTTTATAAGAAAACTTTAACATGTTGGAAATATTATAATATTATTCGGAATTTTACTTGGCAAAATTATGACAAAAGTCATCATTTTACTCAAAAAAATTCACTATTTTACAAGAACAATAAGAAATTGGCAATATTGTGATAAAAGTCAGAATTGTATATGACAAATGTCAGCATTTTGCATTAAAAAGTAATAATTTTGCATTAAAAAAAAGTAATCATTTTATGAGAAAATATTGCAATATTACAGAAACAAAAAAAATATGAGAAATTGTTCCCAATTTTATAAGAAAAAAGTCGACACATTTAATTTTTTTGAATTTTTTTGTTTGTAATTGCTTTTTAATCTTCATTATTTACTTATTTATTAAGTTATTACAGTATGTCTCTAAATACATATTTACTTATTTATTTGCATTAATTTTGACCAAAGGGGGGCGCATTTCAATTTCTCACACACACTTGTTATGACATATGTTGGCCAGAGGGGGAGCCCTTCAAATTTTACTCTATGAAAGTCACAATTTTATAAGAAAACTTTAACATGTTGGAAATATTATAATATTATTCGGAATTTTACTTGGCAAAATTATGACAAAAGTCATAATTTTACTCAAAAAAATCCACTATTTTACAAGAACAATAAGAAATTGGCAATATTGTGATAAAAGTCAGAATTTTATATGACAAATGTCACCATTTTGCATTAAAAAAAAGTAATAATTTTACGAGAAAATATTGCAATATTATAGAAACAAAAAGAATATGAGAAATTGTTAAGAAAAAAGTCGACACATTTTTGAATTTTTGGTTTGTATTTGGTTTTTAATCTTCATTATTTACTTCAAGTTATTACAGTATGTCTCTAAATACATATTTATTTGCATTAATTTTGGCCAAAGGGGGCGCATTTCAATTTCTCACACAAAGTTGTTATGACATATGTTGGCCAGAGGGGGAGCACTTCAAATTTTTACACACACTTGTTATTTCATATGTTGACCAGAGGGGGAGCACTTTTATAACTGACACAGTCAATTTGAAAAATCTCTCCTTTTTGAGACCACCCTCATTTTGATAGATTTCACCAGCAGGGGTGCAAATGAGACATTCTCTATTAGATGCAATTGTTTTCTTTATTGGGACCATGATTTATGTCATCACTTGTTCACACCTCCTCATATGGAAGGTACTATTCCCTGTTGATGTCTCAAGAAGTGCAGAAATACAAACACACACACAGTCATGTATTTCTTACCTTCTTGAGACCTCCGAAAAATGCCTACCTCTTCAGGACCACCCTTTCTAGATATATAAAGATGTGTATTTACAACATTAATAATATATACATACTATGCAAATATAAAAAAGCTTGTGGAAAATAAGTTGGAATTTCACAAGAAAAAGGTCACAATTTCATGCGAGTATTATAATAAAAGTCATAAAATTACTCAACGCAAGTCAACGTTTTAGAAGAAAAACTGAACATTTGTGCAACGTTGTGATAAAAGTTGGAATTTTACCCAATAACAGTCGCAGTTTTACAAGTAAAGCTTAAAGTTTTGGCAATTTTATGGAAAATAGTTGTAATTTTACTCGACAAGTCACAATTTTATAGGAAAACTAACATGTTGGAAATATTATAATATTATTCGGAATTTTACTTGGCAAAATTATGACAAAATTCATAATTTTACTCAAAAAAATTCACTATTTTACAAGAACAATAAGAAATTGGCAATATTGTGATAAAAGTCAGAATTTTATATGACAAATGTCACCATTTTGCATTAAAAAGAAATAATTCTACAAAAAATAGTAATAATTTTACAAGAAAATATTGCAATATTACAGAAACAAAAAAATATGAGAAATTGTTCCCAATTTTATAAGAAAAAAGTCGACACATTTAATTTTTTTGAATTTTTTTGTTTGTAATTGCTTTTTAATCTTCATTATTTACTTCAAGTTATTACAGTATGTCTCTAAATACATATTTACTTATTTATTTGCATTAATTTTGGCCAAAGGGGGCGCATTTCAATTTCTCACACACACTTGTTATTTCATATGTTGGCCAGAGGGGGAGCACTTCAAATTTGTACACACACTTGTTATTTCATATGTTGACCAGAGGGGGAGTACTTTATAACCGACACAGTCAATTTGAAAAATCTCTCCTTTTTGGACCACCCTCATTTTGATAGATTTCACCACCAGGGGTGCAAATGAGACATTCTCTATTAGATGCAATGTTATTAGGACCATGATTTATGTCATCACTTGTTCACACCTCCTCATATGAAAGGTACTTTTCCTTGTTGATGTCTCAAGAAGTGCAGAAATACAAACACAAACACACACACACACACACACAGTCATGTATTTCTTACTTTCTTGAGACCTCCGAAAAATGCCTACCTCTTCAGGACCAGCCTTTCTAGATATATAAAGATGTGTATTTACAACATTAATAATATATACATACTATGCAAATATAAAAAAGCTTGTTGTGGAAAATGAGTTGGAATTTCACAAGAAAAAGGTCACAATTTCATGCAAATTTTGGCAGTATTATAATAAAAGTCATAAAATTACTCAACGCCAGTCAACATTTTACAAGAAGAACTGAACATTTGTGGAACGTTGTGATAGAAGTTGGAATTTTACTCAATAACAGTCGCAGTTTTACAAGAAAAGCTTAAAATTTTGGCATTTTTATGGAAAAGAGTTGTAATTTTACTCGACGAAAGTCACAATTTTATAAGAAAACTTTAACATGTTGGAAATATTATAATATTATTCGGAATTTTACTTGGCAAAATTATGACAAAAGAAAAAGTTCACAATTTCACGAGAAAAACTAATAATTTTGTCAGTGTTATAATAAAAGTCGTAATTTTACTCACATTAAGTCAACATTTTACCAGAAAAACTGAACATTTGTGCAACGTTGTGATAAAAGTTGGAATTTTACTCAATAACAGTCACAGTTTTACAAGAAAAGCTTAAAATTTTGGCAATTTTATGAAAAAGAGTCGTCATTTTACTCGACGAAAGTCACAATTTTATAAGAAAACTTTAACATGTTGGCAATATTATAATATTATTCGGAATTTTACTTGGCAAAATTATGACAAAAGTCATAATTTTACTCCAAAAAAGTCACTATTTTACAAGAACAACAAAAGAAATTGGCAATATTGTGACAAAAGTCAGAATTTTATATGACAAATGTCACCATTTTGCATTAAAAAAAAGTAATAATCTTACGAGAAAATATTGCAATATTACAGAAACAAAAAGAATATGAGAAATTGTTCCCAATTTTATAAGAAAAAAGTCGACATTTAATTTTTTTTAAATTTTTGGTTTGTAATTGCTTTTTAATCTTCATTATTTACTTCCAAGTTATTACAGTATGTCTCTATATACAAACCCCGTTTCCATATGAGTTGGGAAATTGTGTTAGATGTAAATATAAACGGAATACAATGATTTGCAAATCCTTTTCAACCCATATTCAGTTGAATATGCTACAAAGACAACATATTTGATGTTCAAACTCATAAACATTTTTTTTTTTTTTGCAAATAATCATTAACTTTAGAATTTGATGCCAGCAACACGTGACAAAGAAGTTGGGAAAGGTGGCAATAAATACTGATAAAGTTGAGGAATGCTCATCAAACACTTATTTGGAACATCCCACAGGTGTGCAGGCTAATTGGGAACAGGTGGGTGCCATGATTGGGTATAAAAACAGCTTCCCAAAAAATTCTCAGTCTTTCACAAGAAAGGATGGGACCGAGGTACACCCCTTTGTCCACAACTGCGTGAGCAAATAGTCAAACAGTTTAAGAACAACGTTTCTCAAAGTGCAATTGTAAGAAATTTAGGGATTTCAACATCTACGGTCCAAAATATCATCAAAAGGTTCAGAGAATCTGGAGAAATCACTCCACGTAAGCAGCATTGAATGACCGTGACCTTCGATCCCTCAGACGGCACTGTATCAAAAACCCACATCAATCTCTAAAGGATATCACCACATGGGCTCAGGAACACTTCAGAAAACCACTGTCACTAAATACAGTTGGTCGCTACATCTGTAAGTGCAAGTTAAAGCTCTACTATGCAAAGCGAAAGCCATTTATCAACAACACCCAGAAACGCCGCCAGGCTTCTCTGGGCCCGAGATCATCTAAGATGGACGAATGCAAAGTGGAAAAGTGTTCTGTGGTCTGACGAGTCCACATTTCGTTTTGGAAATATTCGACATCGCGAACCATCCAGACTGTTATCGACGCAAAGTTCAAAAGCCAGCATCTGTGATGGTATGGGGGTACATTAGTGCCCAAGGCATGGGTAACTTACACATCTGTGAAGGCACCATTAATGCTGAAAGGTACATACAGGTTTTGGAACAACATATGCTGCCATCTAAGCGCCGTCTTTTTCATGGACGCCCCTGCTTATTTCAGCAAGACAATGCCAAGCCACATTCAGCACGTGTTACAACAGCGTGGCTTCGTAAAACAAAAGAGTGCGGGTACTTTCCTGGCCCCGCCTGCAGTCCAGACCTGTCTCCCATCGAAAATGTGTGGCGCATTATGAAGCAGCGGAGACCCCCGGACTGTTGAACGACTGAAGCTCTACATAAAACAAGAATGGGAAAGAATTCCCCTTTCAAAGCTTCAACAATTAGTTTCCTCAGTTCCCGATCGTTTATTGAGTGTTGTTAAAAGGAAAGGCCATGTAACACAGTGGTGAACATGCCCTTTCCCAACTACTTTCTAACTTAATTATTTTTTGCAAAAAAAAACACAAAGTTTATGAGTTTGAACATCAAATATGTTGTCTTTGTAGCATATTCAACTGAATATGGGTTGAAAAGGATTTGCAAATCATTGTATTCCGTTTATATTTACATCTAACACAATTGCCCAACTCATATGGAAACGGGGTTTGTACTTTTCCTTGTTGAAGTGTAGAAATACAAGAACACACACACACACACACACACACACACACACACACACACACACACACACATATACGTTGCATCTTATGTGTGTGCTGGCTGACCCCTGCCAAGTGTGATTAAGAAGCTGCAGTGACATGCTCCTTTCAACCAATTCCCTCCTTTTAGACCCAACACTCTTGTCCTCAGCTGCTACTGGGGTGAAGGCGAGGGTCTTGATTAACCCCCAGCCCCCCCTCCAACCCGCCCATCCCATCCCAGCCCCCCCCCAAATCCTAGGACTTGCCAAACTTGATTGAAGGAGTTGTGTTGAGTAAAGCGCCGTACAACTTGTACCTCCGTCCCACATTTTACGAGGTTTATTTTGCATACCGTGGCTCACTTGCACCCGCCCTAAGCTGCCGGTGTAATAAAGTGAGACGCACCATCCGTCACTCACACGCCGGCGCTGACACCAAAGGTCTCCGCCGTGAGCGATGGCGTCCGTTTCGCCGGCAGCAATTTTCAAGCGAGTCGCTTGGAAACCCTTAGACACATTGGCTGTAATTTACCCGTGTCTAAGACTACAAATAAGGACAGTTGACAAACACATTGTCATTCAAGTGTAAAGAGAAGTTAACCCCAGATGACGTTTAAAAAAAATAAATAAATAAAAAAAAAAGTGCGCATGGAGTCTACCTTGAGTAGGTCTCGGGTACATTCTTCTTTCGTTGAAGTTGATCCTCCTTTAGGAAGATTTGTTGTGAAGGGAAAAAGCAAAAACGTTAATAATTAAAGCTGCAAGCAGCGTTGTTCGGGCCCGCGTATTTGGCAGGTGCTAGTCCTAAGTGTCCCAATACTTTAGTCTACTTTTAGTCTGAAGTGTCCCAAGACTTTTGTCTAGTGTACCTACCTTGTCTGCATTGTGTGGGCACGTTGGTGCTTCCTGCTTTTAAGCAGCCATCTTAAAAAAACAGCAGAGCAGCAGCATCAGCGCAGCGGGTCTTTGAAGGGTCATAAAATCAAAACCGGAGCAGGTATTAAAAATCCCATCTATACTTTTAATCACAAGGGTTTTATCTCTCACCTGTGTTAGTTTGAAGGCGAAACGACAAACGCGCTCAGAGGAGATAGATTTTGAAGAAAGGTGACTAGTTTTTACAAAAATTTTGTTTTGAAGGGGGAATAACAAACTTCCTGTTGATTTTTGCTGGGGGTTGTCAATTTATGAAATGTAGGTCTAAGTGAGACCATCTCTATCCGACCTTCCCAGTGGGAGTTACAGGCAGTTTTGTCAGATTTTCTATCCGAGGAGCAGTATTTTGTGCATTTTATTAAAAAATTGCTGTAGAGCACAATTTTTAGATTTGGGGTTAGGTTTTTTCATTAGATCACAGTTTTAGCCAGTCCCGATGTGTGTGTTCAGTTTGGTGAGTTTTGAAGCATGTTAAGGGGGTCAAATTACAGCTCAAAGAGACAAAAGTTACTGTTTTTAGTACTTTTTTGTCTTGAAGGGGGAATTGCCAACTTCCTGTTGATTTTAGCCCGAGAATGTACCATTATGAAAGTTAGGTCTGAGTCAGACCTACATAGAGGATTTAGTTTCATGTCTTTCCGACCTTCCTAGTGGGAGTTACACGCAGTCTAGTTTTTTTTTTTCCTAGGGGGCGCTAGAGCGCAATTTTGATTTTTGCAGTTTTGTTTTTTAATTAAAAGACAATTTTTGCAGGTCCTGATGTGTGGGTCAAATATGGTGAGTTTTGAAGCATGTTAAGTGGGTCAAATTAGTGCTCGAAGAGGCGGCGGAAGAATAATAAAGAAAAAGAATAAAACCTTACAAATACAATAGGTCCTTATGTCCCATTGCATAAGGACTCCCTGTGGGAGTCCTTTTGCAATGGGCCATTGCGGGCCCTAATTATGTCCCATTGCATAAGGACTCCCTGTGGGAGTCCTTTTGCAATGGGCCATTGCGGGCCCTAATAAAGAATAAAACCTTACAAATACAATAGGTCCTTATGTCCCATTGCATAAGGACTCCCTGTGGGAGTCCTTTTGCAATGGGCCATTGCGGGCCCTAATAATATGGTGTGACATACCGTATTTTTTATTATTGACAAAACTATTTTAAATAGCTGCAACACAACAACATAGCTGTAAAGCAAGGAAGGCACACACTACATACACAAAGCCTAACCAGGCGTTTTTTTTCTCTCAAGGAATTGTGAAATAAAATCATGTCTGAAGCCCAGAACACTCTACACATTTCCCCAGTTTTAGTTTAGAGATAAGGAAAGATTGGCCTGGCTCACTAGCATCCCTCTTTATGTTTGTGAACTTTATAGTCTATACATTTAGAGTGATGTGATAATCAAACACTAGAAGTCTAGAATGAAAGAGTATATAAGAGAATTGAGAGAGTGTGTGTGTCTTCAGTGCTGCAATGGCTCTATCAATGTTGTCCTGGCTAGCAGTGCCTCGTTAAAATCCAGCCGCTGTTGCTTAGGAGGTGAAGTGTGTCTGTCTTTACTAGCTTCGTCCAAGCATGTTGCTTTTGCAGCTGTTTCAGCAGATTTGAATTGCTAGGATAGGATCTATGATTCAAGACACAACTTACATTTAGCTAAAATGTTCTTTTCTTTGTGGTCGACAAAAGAAAAGTAGTGAGAATATATGAATATCTCCATGTTAAGAAAGTCGGCTGCGGGCTTCGCCATGACGTCTTGTTAGTAAACACAGACACGCCCCCTCCCATATACACAGAGCAGCGCGCCTCTAGCCGATACTACATAAAAAATAACGTAAAGTAACGCATCATGTAGTAACGGTAACTGAGTTACTGAATATAAAAAATAACGCGTTAGATTACTATTTACCGGCGAAAGTAACGCGTTAGTCCCAACACTGTATATTAGCCACACCAGACTTCGTTGTGAAATTACTTATTTACACAGTAAGATTCTGTAAATGTTTATTTAAAAACCTTTATTGTTTCCCAAACGGTGCCTGTAACACGGCAGTAAAACGGCTGATCGAACAAAACAGAAGTCATCGTCATGGACCCACTGGCTACAAAAGCTAGCTCACCAATCAGCAAAACAGACTCGACAACACTGCGGTGAAGTCTTGGTGAATGTTCTGAGGAAATTGTGAAATTAATAAGTTAATATTACTAACATAGACAAACGTAAACGTGTTCGCATATTGGCTAATGCTAACGATGCTAGCTTCATTACATTACGGGAGCATGTACAATTATGCATGAGCAGTGGGACGGTTTAGTAAGTGTAAACAGTTTCAGTTATATTGGAAAACTTACAAACGCTGCTTGGAGTAGAAACCCTATGAATGATTATAATACAGAACAGCACTCTTGTTGAAAGCACTAAATGGAAGGACACTGCTGTGAGTGAATTCGTCCAAAAGATGGCGCCATAACACAAACAATAAAACACCCTCTTGGTGTTTTTGCTTGTTTTTTAAAAATTATTTTTATTATGGCAGCCAGCGAGGAAAAATCCATAAAACAGCCTACTCCGTCATAAAAGCCGCAGGGCTCAAAGTGTAGGAAAAATGTAGCCGCTTGTAGACCGGAATTGATGGTACATGATTTTGAACTGTGCAATGTGTTTTTCTCCCAAAATGTGCATTCAACGTTCCAACTTCTTTTGTATTCACTACAAAAAGGTAATATAAAACAATAATATATATTATGATACATGCGTGATCGATATAAATAAAAAATGGGTTCGACAAAATGTTCGATGTGTATATTTTTCTTGCCGGTAGAAACAGGAAGTTGCAAAGCAAGGTTGGTTGCATGAACAAAAGGCACTCGCTAAACGGGCATTACAGGAAGTGATCATTGGGAGGGACACGCTAACAGTCAATCAGGCAACAGTATCAACTGGTTGCACCTTCTTGTTGTCTCACAGTGTATTCTCTGCATGGAGTGAGATGAGAAAGTAAACATGAGTGCTGCAGACAGGAGTATAAGTCGCACCTGCCGAAAATGCATAATAAAGAAGGAAAAAAACATGTATAAACTATGAAAAAAACTGCGACTTATAGTCCGAAAAATACGGTACTCCAATATCACAATATAATCATTTTCTATATCGCACAGAGACAAACCCGCGGTATATCGATATATCGCCCAGCCCTAGTTCAATATGATTTTAGAATTGTGTTTACATTGATCCTTTTCCATGCTTGCGTTGACATTTCCTTTCCTTTCCGCCTTGGTAGCTGAGGGGATTATGATCAGATGAAGGTTACGTTTTAAATAAAAATGTTTACATTTCATATATTTTTCTCCTGGTCCTTAAATTGATGGGTCAAAAAAACAACAATAATTATTAAGGGTGTAACGGTACGTGTATTTGTAATTAACCGTTTCGGTACGGGGGTTTTGGTTCAGTTCGGAGGTGTACCGAACAAGTTTCCACACGGACATATTAAGTAGCGTACCACACGTTGTGTAAACAATGCACACCGAGGCACAACACACAGCATGCTAGCAGCGACCGGGCTACGACGACAAAGCGAAAGCGGTTTTCCGACATTGTTCAGCAGCGGTTGGGTATGCTTCTGGCAACACGTCAAACATGCTAACCCGTTTGAAGCGTCACCACCCCCAAGTGAACATGGTTTCAACGGAGAGAAAGACGAGCGTGGTACAAACACCGCATTTAAGCAGCCTCTCCTCGGCGAGTCAGGCAGGGCTAAAGCAATAACAAATGTTTTTATAGCAGCAGATTTAAGACCATATTGCATTGAAAACTAGATTTTGACCCACTTCTTTTTTCTGCAGACAATGTGGATAAACTGATTTTTCTGGCAAAAAACATGCTGAAAGTTAATCTGAGGCTGAGTTGACTTGAAACTGTTTAATGTTGCACTTTTTATATGTAGAAGAAAAGTTTTGTCATTTTATTTGATCTGAGCAACAACTTGAGGCAGTTTAATGTTGATTAACGTGGACTTAAACAAGTTGAACAACTTATTGGGGTGTTGCCATTTAGTGGTCAATTGTACGGAATATGTACTGTACTGTGCAACCTACTAATAAAAGTTTAAATCAATCAATCAAAAAAAGTACTTTATATGTAGAAAGGTTTTGTTAAGAAACCATTCTGAACCATATCTTATTTAGTTTTTATTTTATAATAAGGACTGTCTCAGGAAATTAGAATATTGTGATAAAGTTCTTTAATTTCTGTAATGCAGTTAAAAAAAACTAAAATTTCATACATTCTGGATTCATTACACATCAACTAAAATATTGCAAGCCTTTTTGCTGATTATGGCATACAGCTTAAAGGGGAACATTATCACAATTTCAGAAGGGTTAAAACCATTAAAAATCAGTTCCCAGTGGCTTATTATATTTTTCGAAGTTTTTTTCAAAATTTTACCCATCACGCAATATCCCTAAAAAAAAGCTTCAAAGTGCCTGATTTTAACCATCGTTATATACACCCGTCCATTTTCCTGTGACGTCACATAGTGATGCCAACACAAACAAACATGGCGGATAGAACAGCAAGCTATAGCGACATTAGCTCGGATTCAGACTCGGATTTCAGCGGCTTAAGCGATTCAACAGATTACGCATGTATTGAAACGGATGGTTGTAGTGTGGAGGCAGGTAGCGAAAACCAAATTGAAGAAGAAACTGAAGCTATTGAGCCATATCGGTTTGAACCGTATGCAAGCGAAACCGACGAAAACGACACGGGAGAAAGCGAGGACGAATTCGGCGATCGCCTTCTAACCAACGATTGGTATGTGTTTGTTTGGCATTAAAGGAAACTAACAACTATGAACTAGGTTTACAGCATATGAAATACATTTGGCAACAACATGCACTTTGAGAGTGCAGACAGCCCAATTTTCATCAATTAATAAATTCTGTAGACATACCCTCATCCGCTATCTTTTCCTGAAAGCTGATCTGTCCAGTTTTTGGAGTTGATGTCAGCAGGCCAGGGAAGCTAGGGTCGATATTCTTCTCTTGATCATCTTCGGTGGCATAAGGGACGGTGTGAGCCAAGACATCTCTCCGAGAGCGAATAATAGAAAGGCGTTTAATTCGCCAAAATTCACCCATTTAGAGTTCGGAAATCGGTTAAAAAAATATATGGTCTTTTTTTCTGCAACATTAAGGTATATATTGACGCTTACATAGGTCTGGTGATAATGTTCCCCTTTAAGAAAACTCAAAAATCCTATCTCAAAAAATTTGAATATTTCCTCAGACTATGTAAAAAAAAAAAAAAGATTTATTACAGCAAAACATGCTACATGCTTCCATCTGTTGAAAAGCTCAATGGAGATGATGATTTCATCTGCCCACAGTGCCAAAACCACCAGTAACTGGTGTACTGACCATGGCATTACTGTCTTCCATTGGCCTGACCTGAACCCCATAGAGAATTTGTGGGGTATTGTGAAGAAGAAGCTGAAAGACACCAGACCCAATAATGCAAATGAATTGAAGCATCCTGGGCATCCATAACACCTCAGCAATGCCACAGGCTGATTGCCTCCATGCCACTCCGCATTGGTGCAGTAATCCGTGCAAAAGGATTACCAACCAAGTACTGAGTGCATTAATTGACATTTTCAAATGTTTGATTTTGTTTTGCTGTTATAAATCTTTATTTTTTTACATGGTCTGAGGAAATATTCTAATTTTTTGAGATAGGATTTTTGAGTTTTCTTAAGCTGTATGCAATATTAGAATAATAAAAGGCTTGCAATATTTCAGTTGAACTTGAACCCTGGCAATGGACCCTGTGTGTACGGTATATGTAAGTTATTGTTATGCTTAGAGGGGAACATTCTCACCAGACCTATGTAAGCGTCAATATATACCTTGATGTTGCAGAAAAAAGACCATATATTTTTTTAACCGATTTCCGAACTCTAAATGGGTGAATTTTGGCGAATTAAACGCCTTTCTAATATTCGCTCTCGGAGCGATGATGTCACATGATATTTTACGCTAATGTGTTAATAATTTCACACATAAGTCGCTCCTGAGTATAAGTCCAGGCCAAACTATGAAAAAAACTGGACTAATAATCCGAAAAATACAGTATACTGCCATCTGGTGGTGTCAGAAGAGTGTAACATACAATGGAATTTGGGGGGAAAAAAGTGTGAAAATAAGAATTAGCATGTCACTAAACATGAAGTACACGTTTGTGTACTTATGGACTAAGTACATCATATTAAAAGATGATTCTTAGTTTTTATTCTAATTAGGGTCCAATAAGCTCTGTTATTTTCGACTGTTTTCCGTACCTTGGAGACATCATGCCTCGTCGGTGTGTTGTCGGAGGGTGTAACAACACCAACAGGGACGGATTCAAGTTGCACCAGTGGCCCAAAGATGCCAAAGTGGCAAGAAATTGGACGTTTGTTCCGCACACTTTACCGACGAAAGCTATGCTACGACAGAGATGGCAAGAATGTGTGGATATCCTGCGACACTCAAAGCAGATGCATTTCCAACCATAAAGTCAAAGAAATCTGCCGCCAGACCCCCGTTGAATCTGCCGGAGTGTGTGAGCAATTCAGGGACAAAGGACCCTCGGTAGCACGGCAAGTAATGGCGGCAGTTTGTTCCCGCAGACGAGCGAGCTAAACCCCCTGGATGTCTTGGCTCACACCGTCCCTTATACCACTGAAGATGATCAAGAGAAGAATATCGACCCTAGCTTCCCTGGCCTGCTGACATCGACTCCAAAACTGGACAGATCAGCTTTCAGGAAAAGAGCGCGGATGAGGGTATGTCTACAGAATATATGAATTGATGAAAACTGGGCTGTCTGCACTCTCAAAGTGCATGTTGTTGCCAAATGTATTTCATATGCTGTAAACCTAGTTCATAGTTGTTAGTTTCCTTTAATGCCAAACAAACACATACCAATCGTTGGTTAGAAGGCGATCGCCGAATTGGTCCTCGCTTTCTTCCGTGTCGCTGGCTGTCGTGTCGTTTTCGTCGTTTTCGTCGGTTCAAACCGATATGGCTCAATAGCTTCAGTTTCTTCTTCAATTTGGTTTTCGCTACCTGCCTCCACACTACAACCATCCGTTTCAATACATGCGTAATCTGTTGAATCGCTTAAGCCGCTGAAATCCGAGTCCGAATCCGAGCTAATGTCGCTATAGCTTGCTGTTCTTTCCGCCATGTTTGTTTGTGTTGCGGGTCCCAAACTCTGGAACGATCTCCCTCTCCATGTGAGACAGGCCCCTTCTTTGGCTATTTTTAAGACCCTTCTTAAAACCCATTTTTATTCACTGGCTTTTAACCCAGCATGAGACTTTAAACTGTTTTTAGCTTTTAACTTTTTGAACTGTTTTTAACTTTTAAACTGTTTTTATCTAACAAAACTGTTCTTAGGGTAATTTATATTTGCTTTTTAAATGTGTATTTTTATTTCTGTTTTAAATGTTATTTTTTAGTCTGTCCTTTGCCTCCGTTTCTTTGTGGTGTACAGCCCTTTGTTTTTCAACTGTGCTTGTCTTAAAAGGGCTTTATAAATAAAGTTGGTATGGTATGGTATGGTGTTGGCATCACTATGTGACGTCACAGGAAAATGGGACGGGTGTATATAACGATGGTTAAAATCAGGCACTTTGAAGCTTTTTTTTAGGGATATTGCGTGATGGGTGAAATTTTGGAAAAAAAACTTCGAAAAATATAATAAGCCACTGGGAACTGATTTTTAATGGTTTTAACCCTTCTGAAATTGTGATAATGTTCCCCTTTTAATCTGTATGCCATAATCAGCAAAAAGGCTTGCAATATTTTAGTTGATGTGTAATGAATCCAGAATGTATGAAATTTTAGTTTTTTTTTAATTGCATTACAGAAAATAAAGAACTTTATCACAATGTTCTAATTTTCTGAGACAGTCCTGTATATAAAATAAAAACTAAATAAGATATGGTTCAGAATGGTTTCTTAACAAAACCTTTCTACATATAAAGTACTTTTTTTCATTGATTGATTGAAACTTTTATTAGTAGATTGCACAGTACAGTACATATTGCGTACAATTGACCACTAAATGGTAACACCCCAATAAGTTTTTCAACTTGTTTAAGTCCACGTTAATCAATTCATGGTAATGGTAATGGTATTACTCATTACGAGCGCCTTGGTCTGACTACGGTCCCTTTAAAAAAAAAAAATCCAAAACACCGCCATACCGTCGAGGCGACTTTTCTTGTTTTATCGACAATTTATTCGCTGTCTGCGGCACTCTTGTTTACTTTCTCATCTCACTCCATGCAGAGAATACACTGTGAGACAACAAGAAGGTGCAACCGGTTGATACTGCTGCCTGATTGGCTGTTAGCGTGTCCCTCCCAATGATCGCTTCCTGTAATGCTCGTTTAGCGAGTGCCTTTTGTTCATGCAACCAACCTTGCTTTGCAACTTCCTGTTTCTTCCGGCAAGAAAAATATTCCCTTCTGGAATTGTGATCATGTTCCCCTTTAAAAGGATAAAGCCATTGTTTACAAATTTGGTAAATAAATAACCAAAAAATAAATGTATATTTTGTTGTTTTCTTACTGTACCGAAAATGAACCGAACCGTGACCTCTAAACCGAGGTACGTACCGAACTGACATTTTTGTGTACCGTTACACCCTTTATAATTATCGATATCGACCGATAAAGAACACTCATATCGTGATATTTCTGGTACGGATCAGTCTTTTTCCAAGCAAAAAAACGGCGGTAGAAAAAGAGCCTATTGTGCACGCTTAAGCAGCACGGCGAATATTTGTAAGTGTCAGTGGTTTGTTTGTTTGACGCTCCGATGTCACGACCCCAGCCTGCTGACTGCTCACGTTCCGACCCCCCACCGCCTCCCTACGCTCGCTGTATTGTCCCACAGCGCTGACCTGCACCCGTCCTGCCCATGCAACCCCCCCCCCCCCCCCCCGCCTCGCTCCCCACTTTATGCACACCACGCACTTTAGCACAGCCCCTCCTCCTCAGCCCCTCCGAAACAATGTCGGGCGGACTTATTCCGTCCCGGTCGGGCCATTACGTCATCTGCCGATGGTTCCAGACTCTCCTGGTTCCTCTGGCCGGTCCTCCTCCTGCGCAAAACCACGCTCATTGTAGCGGAGTGTGCGCACGTTATTGTGTGCGTGGTGTGGCACAACAGCCGGGGCCTAATCTCCATGTCAAAACCGCTCGGCGTTTAGTTTTTGCACCCCCCCCCCGCCCTCCACCCACCCTCATTCTTCCACGACCACAGCATACGCAGAGGAGGCCTGTTTTTGTGTGTTAGAGAACTAAGGGTGTAATGGTACACGGTACGTACCTCGGTTTAGAGGTCACGGTTCGGTTCATTTTCGGTACAGTAAGAAAACAACAAAATATACATTTTTTTGGGTTATTTATTTACCAAATTTGTAAACAATGGCTTTATCCTTTTAAAGGGGAACATTATCACAATTTCAGAAGGGTTAAAACCATTAAAAATCAGTTCCCAGTGGCTTATTTTATTTTTCGAAGTTTTTTTCAAAATTTACATATTTTTGGTACCGGTACAAATATCTGTTTCAATATATATTTTGGTACTGGTACAAATATATGTTTCGATACATATTTTAGTACTGGTACAAATATCTGTTTCGATACATATTTTGGTACTGGTACAAATATATGTTTGGATACATATTTTGGTACTGGTACAAATATCTGTTTCGATACATATTTTGGTACCGGTACAAATATCTGTTTCGATACAAATTTTGGTACTGGTACAAATATCTGTTTCAATACATATTTTGGTACTCGTACAAATGTCTGTTTTGATACATATTTTGGTACTGGTACAAATATCTGTTTCGATATTAAATATCTGTTTCAATATATATTTTGGTACTGGTACAAATATCTGTTTCTATACATATTTTGGTACTGGTACAAATATCTGTTTGGATACTTATTTTGGTTCTGGTACAAATATCTGTTTCGATATTAAATATCTGTTTCAATATATATTTTGGTACTGGTACAAATATCTGTTTCGATGCATATTTTGGTACTGGTACAAATATCTGTTTCGATATATATTTTGGTACTGTTACAAATATCTGTTTAGATACTTATTTTGGTACTGGTACAAATATCTGTTTCGATATTAAATATCTGTTACAATATATATTTTGGTACTGGTACAAATATCTGTTTCGATGCATATTTTGGTACTGGTACAAATATCTGTTTCAATACATATTTTGGTACTGGTACAAATATCTGTTTCGATACATATTTTGGTACTGGTACAAATGTCTGTTTCGATACATATTTTGGTACTGGTACAAATATCTGTTTCGATATTAAATATCTGTGTCAATATATATTTTGGTACTGGTACAAATATCTGTTTCGATATATATTTTGGTACTGACACAAATGTCTGTTTCGATACATATTTTGGTACCAGTACAAATATCTGTTTCGATACGTATTTTGGTACTGGTACAAATATCTGTTTAGATACTTATTTTGGTACTGGTACAAATATCTGTTTCGATGCATATTAATTAAAATAATTTTTTTGGACCAATTCGGTGAAGTTGCATAATTTCCCACGGCACACCAGACAATATCTCACGGTGCCGCGGCACAGTGGTTGAAAAAAAAAACACTGGTTTACACAACGTGCGGTGCGCTACTTAATATGTCCGTGTGGAAACTCGTTCGGTACGCCTCCGAACCGTACCGAAACGGTTCAATACAAATACACGTACCGTCACACCCTTACCGAGAGCAGATGCTTACTTTTCCTGAGCTAAACCGTCTTTTGGAGGTAAAAATGAAGGTGTTTTGTGGGTGCGAGGTCCTTATCTCGCGTCTGGGTTGTTTTCACTGGCGGAAAAAAGATCCGGGGACCCGCTGAGGCTCTTAATAGGTTTACTTGGCCCTATTGAATTCAGCCGAGCGGCACAGATCAGATAGCCACAGTCTTCGCCACAGTTTATCATCCCCGGCCTTTTTCCTCTCACACTCTTTTTTTTTTTTTTTTTTTTTCCCCCCTGCTCTTTTTCTTCTCCTTTCTTCCTGCCCGGGAGGTGCAGAGAGGGGAGGAGAATCAGGGTGTAATTGGTGGACGGGGTTAAGTACTTGTTTGAGCCCCCCGCGGGCCGGGGCGCTTCAGATGATGACTTAATCGTTTTTCTGGTCAATTATGTGTTTGCGGCCCAACCCCGCCCCGCCGCCGCCGCTCCCTCCTTTCACCTCTCCCTCCACTCTCCGGGTTATGATAGGGGGGGGATGTCGGCTCCCAGTAGGGAAGTTGAACCACACACACACACACACACACTCTCACTTACTCTCTCGTCTTGCTGTCTTACTTAACGTCTCTATTATCTCTTGCCATTTTTTTTCTTCACCTCACATCTCGCTCCCCTGATGTGAAGCGACACGCTTTCATCGCCTGTGTGTCGTGTCGCCCACTTATGCTCCAGTCCGGCGGCATTATAAGGGCCGAGGCGTCTGACGCTGTGTAAATTGAAATTACACTGCAAAAAGTCAGTGTTCAAAAACAAGAAAAAAAATAATACAAAAATGAGGGGTATTTTATTTGAACTAAGCAAAAATTATCTGCCAATAGAACAAGAAAATTCGGCTTGTCAAGACTTTCCAAAACAAGTAAAATTAGCTAACCTCAATGAACCCAACAATACCTTAAACTAAGTATATTCTCACTAATAACCACTAGAGATGTCCGATAATGGCATTTTTGCCGATATTCCGATATTGTCCAACTCTTAATTACCGATTCCGATATCAACCAATACCGATATATACAGTGGTGGAATTAACACATTATTATGCCTAATTTTGTTGTGATGCCCCGCTGGATGCATTAAACTATGTAACAAGGTTTTCCAAAATAAATCAACTCAAATTAAAGCTGCAAGCAGCGTTGTTCGGGCCCGCGTATTTGGCAGGTGCTAGTCCTAAGTGTCCCAATACTTTTGTCTACTTTTAGTCTGAAGTGTCCCAAGACTTTTGTCTAGTGTACCTACCTTGCCTGCATTGTGTGGGCACGTTAGTGCTTCCTGCTTTAGAGCAGCCATCTTAAAAAAAACAGCACCGCAGGAGCATCAGTGCAGCGGGTCTTTGAAGGGTCATAAAATCAAAACCGGAGCAGGTATCACAACTCTTTCACCAACTTTTAATCAGAAGGGTTCAATCTGTCTCCTGTGTTAGTTTGAAGCCGAAACAACAAACGCGCTCAGAGGAGATAATGTTTGAAGAAAGGGGACGGGTTTTTACAAAAATGTTGTGTTGAAGGGGGAATAGCAAACTTCCTGTATATATTTGCTGGGGGTTGTCAATTTATGAAATGTAGGTCTAAGTGAGACCTACATAGAGGTTTTTGTTTCATCTCTCTCCGACCTTTCCAGTGGGAGTTACATGCAGTTTTGTCAGATTTTTCATCCGAGGAGCAGTTTTTTGTGCGTTTTATAAAAAAATTGCTGTAGAGCACATGAAGCCGAAACAACAAACGCGCTCAGAGGAGATAATGTTTGAAGAAAGGGGACGGGTTTTTACAAAAATGTTGTGTTGAAGGGGGAATAGCAAACTTCCTGTATATATTTGCTGGGGGTTGTCAATTTATGAAATGTAGGTCTAAGTGAGACCTACATAGAGGTTTTTGTTTAATCTCTCTCCGACCTTTCCAGTGGGAGTTACATGCAGTTTTGTCAGATTTTTCATCCGAGGAGCAGTTTTTTGTGCGTTTTATAAAAAAATTGCTGTAGAGCACATGAAGCCGAAACAACAAACGCGCTCAGAGGAGATAATGTTTGAAGAAAGGGGACGGGTTTTTACAAAAATGTTGTGTTGAAGGGGGAATAGCAAACTTCCTGTTGATTTTTGCTGGGGGTTGTCAATATATGAAATGTAGGTCTAAGTGAGACCTACATAGAGGTTTTTGTTTCATGTCTCTCCGACCTTCCCAGTGGGAGTTACAGGCAGTGTTGTCATTTTTTTCTTCCGAGGAGCAGTTTTTTTCTGCGTTTTATTCAAAAATTGCGCTAGAGCGCAATTTTGAGATTTGGGGTTAGGTTTTTTTATTAGATCGCAATTTTTGCCAGTCCTGATGTGTGTGTTCAGTTTGGTGAGTTTTGAAGCATGTTAAGAGGGTGAAAATACAGCTCAAAGAGGCAAAAGTGACTGTTTTTTGTACTTTTTGTCTTGAAGGGGGAATTGCCAACTTCCTGTTGATTTTAGCCCAAGGATATATAATTATGAAAACTAGGTCTAAGTCAGACCTACATAGAAGATTTTGTTTCATGTCTTTCCGACCTTCCTGGTAGGAGTTACAGGCAGTCTGTTTTGTTTTTTTCCTAGGGGGCGCTAGAGCGCAATTTTGAGTTTTGGGGTTTGGTTTTTTTATTAAAAGGCCATTTTCGCAGGTCCTGATGTGTGGGTCAAATATGGTGAGTTTTGAAGCATGTTAAGTGGGTCAAATTAGTGCTCGAAGAGGCGGCGGAAGAAGAAAGAAAGAAAGAAAGAATAATTAGATAACCTCAATGAACCCAACAATACCTTAAACTAAGTATATTCTCACTAATAACCACTAGAGATGTCCGATAATGGCATTTTTGCCGATATTCCGATATTGTCCAACTCTTAATTACCGATTCCGATATCAACCAATACCGATATATACAGTCGTGGAATTAACACATTATTATGCCTAATTTTGTTGTGATGCCCCGCTGGATGCATTAAACTATGTAACAAGGTTTTCCAAAATAAATCAACTCAAATTAAAGCTGCAAGCAGCGTTGTTCGGGGCCGCGTATTTGGCAGGTGCTAGTCCTAAGTGTCCCAATACTTTTGTCTACTTTTAGTCTGAAGTGTCCCAAGACTTTTGTCTAGTGTACCTACCTTGCCTGCATTGTGTGGGCACGTTAGTGCTTCCTGCTTTTAAGCAGCCATCTTAAAAAAAACAGCACCGCAGGAGCATCAGTGCAGCGGGTCTTTGAAGGGTCATAAAATCAAAACCGGAGCAGGTATCACAACTCTTTCACCAACTTTTAATCAGAAGGGTTCAATCTGTCTCCTGTGTTAGTTTGAAGCCGAAACAACAAACGCGCTCAGAGGAGATAATGTTTGAAGAAAGGGGACGGGTTTTTACAAAAATGTTGTGTTGAAGGGGGAATAGCAAACTTCCTGTATATATTTGCTGGGGGTTGTCAATTTATGAAATGTAGGTCTAAGTGAGACCTACATAGAGGTTTTTGTTTCATCTCTCTCCAACCTTTCCAGTGGGAGTTACATGCAGTTTTGTCAGATTTTTCATCCGAGGAGCAGTTTTTTGTGCGTTTTATAAAAAAATTGCTGTAGAGCACATGAAGCCGAAACAACAAACGCGCTCAGAGGAGATAATGTTTGAAGAAAGGGGACGGGTTTTTACAAAAATGTTGTGTTGAAGGGGGAATAGCAAACTTCCTGTATATATTTGCTGGGGGTTGTCAATTTATGAAATGTAGGTCTAAGTGAGACCTACATAGAGGTTTTTGTTTCATCTCTCTCCAACCTTTCCAGTGGGAGTTACATGCAGTTTTGTCAGATTTTTCATCCGAGGAGCAGTTTTTTGTGCGTTTTATAAAAAAATTGCTGTAGAGCACATGAAGCCGAAACAACAAACGCGCTCAGAGGAGATAATGTTTGAAGAAAGGGGACGGGTTTTTACAAAAATGTTGTGTTGAAGGGGGAATAGCAAACTTCCTGTATATATTTGCTGGGGGTTGTCAATTTATGAAATGTAGGTCTAAGTGAGACCTACATAGAGGTTTTTGTTTCATGTCTCTCCGACCTTCCCAGTGGGAGTTACAGGCAGTTTTGTCATTTTTTTCTTCCGAGGAGCATTTTTTTCTGCGTTTTATTCAAAAATTGCGCTAGAGCGCAATTTTTGAGATTTGGGGTTAGGTTTTTTTATTAGATCGCAATTTTTGCCAGTCCTGATGTGTGTGTTCAGTTTGTTGAGTTTTGAAGCATGTTAAGAGGGTGAAAATACAGCTCAAAGAGGCAAAAGTGACTGTTTTTAGTACTTTTTTGTCTTGAAGGGGGAATTGCCAACTTCCTGTTGATTTTAGCCCAAGGATATACAATTATGAAAACTAGGTCTAAGTCAGACCTACATAGAAGATTTTGTTTCATGTCTTTCCGACCTTCCTGGTAGGAGTTACAGGCAGTCTGTTTTTTTTTTTTCTAGGGGGCGCTAGAGCGCAATTTTGAGTTTTGGGGTTTGGTTTTTTTATTAAAAGGCCATTTTCGCAGGTCCTGATGTGTGGGTCAAATATGGTGAGTTTTGAAGCATGTTAAGTGGGTCAAATTAGTGCTCGAAGAGGCGGCGGAAGAAGAAAGAAAGAAAGAAAGAATAATTAGCTAACCTCAATGAACCCAACAATACCTTAAACTAAGTATATTCTCACTAATAACCACTAGAGATGTCCGATAATGGCATTTTTGCCGATATTCCGATATTGTCCAACTCTTAATTACCGATTCCGATATCAACCGATACCGATATATACAGTGGTGGAATGAACACATTATTATGCCTAATTTTGTTGTGATGCCCCGCTGGATGCATTAAACAATGTAACAAGGTTTTCCAAAATAAATCAACTCAAATTATGGAGAAAAAAAAATGCCAACATGGCACTGCCATATTTATTATTGAAGTCACAAAGTGCTTTTTTTTTTTTTAACATGCCTCAAAACAGCAGCTTGGAATTTGGGACCTGCTCTCCCTGAGGGAGCATGAGGAGGTTGAGGTGGGCGGGGTGTAATTTTGCTTAGTTCAAATAAAATACCCCTAATTTTTGTAAAAAAAAATTCTTGTTTTTGAACACTGACTCTTTGCAGCGTATTTTAACTTTATATTATATTATATAATTACATTATACATATATAGTATTGGATGGCTCCACATTTGCAGTGTGACTCTTTACGAATTGACTTCCCAAAAAGTATTTTGATTTTATGAATACTTTTTCAGATAGTTTGTATCGAAATAGTCAATAAATACGTAAAAAAATACATGTGATCGTATCGGCTGATCTCACTTATATTCGATATCGGAATTGGCAGCATAAAACGCTGATCAGAACGCCCTTAGACGCCACCACAGAACACGAGCAGTTTGAGGGGGAAAAAGGTGGTAAGTCCAGTGTCATAGTCCTGGAAACAACACGGTGCTCTGTAAACAGTGCAAATGAGAAGCTACCTTTCACAATTCTCGTGTCCTTAAAAGACGGCTCTCTGTAAGTCATTTACTTTTGTGTCCCCGACTGAACAACATGCATTTAACAAGAAAATTGTTGGTGTATTTTTTTTGGAATTCACCCGTTGCACCACTACACTAACAGTCGATTAAGATGTTAAAACTATGGAATATGATAGAGTTAGATGTTTGCCCGATTTTGTTGTCAGGAGTCTGAATCCACCCTGCATTTGTTTTGGTATTGTCATATTGTGTCTTCCTTTTTGGGTGGAAGTTGAAAAAAATGTGTTTAAAGATTGGTTTGTTTATGAAGCTTGATGTGGTTTCTGTTATTTTAGGAGAGTTTATTGACAGTCATGATTTAGTCAATTTAATTATAGTGCTCGGTAAAAGGTTTATTTTTAAGGCCAAAAACAGATATTCACTTAGTATTACTTTCTTTAAAACATTTATTCAGTATTTTTTAACTGAAGTTATATGGTTGAAAACAATAATGATGCCAAAAAAACAGTCCTCAAAGGCTTATTTTGAAAATGTAATTTTGTTTATACAAACCCCGTTTCCATATGAGTTGGGAAATTGTGTTAGATGTAAATATAAACGGAATACAATGATTTGTAAATCCTTTTCAACCCATATTCAATTGAATATGCTACAAAGACAACATATTTGATGTTCAAACTGATAAACATTTTTTTTTTTTGCAAATAATCATTAACTTTAGAATTTGATGCCAGCAACAACGTGACAAAGAAGTTGGGAAAGGTGGCAATAAATACTGATAAAGTTGAGGAATGCTCATCAAACACTTATTTGGAACATCCCACAGGTGAACAGGCAAACTGGGAACTGGTGGGTGCCATGATTGGGTATAAAAGTAGATTCCATGAAATGCTCAGTCATTCACAAACAAGGATCTGGCGACAAATGTGTGAGCAAATTGTTGAACAGTTTAAGAAAAACCTTTCTCGACCAGCTATTGCAAGGAATTTAGGGATTTCACCATCTACGGTCCGTAATATCATCAAAGGGTTCAGAGAATCTGGAAAAATCACTGCACGTAAGCAGCTAAGCCCGTGACCTTCCATCCCTCAGGCTGTACTGCATCAACAAGCGACATCAGTGTGTAAAGGATATCACCACATGAGCTCAGGAACACTTCAGAAACCCACTGTCAGTAACTACAGTCGGTCGCTACATCTGTAAGTGCAAGTTAAAACTCTCCTATGCAAGGCGAAAACCGTTTATCAACAACACCCAGAAACGCCGTCGTCTTCGCTGGGCCTGAGCTCATCTAAGATGGACTGATGCAAAGTGGAAAAGTGTTCTGTGGTCTGACGAGTCCACATTTCAAATTGTTTTTGGAAACTGTGGACCGTCGTGTCCTCTGGACCAAAGAGGAAAAGAACCATCCGGATTGTTATAGGCGCAAAGTGGAAAAGCCAGCATGTGTGATGGTATGGGGGTGTATTAGTGCCCAAGACATGGGTAACTTACACATCTGTGAAGGCACCATTAATGCTGAAAGGTACATACAGGTTTTGGAGCAACATATGTTGCCATCCAAGCAACGTTACCATGGACGCCCCTGCTTATTTCAGCAAGACAATGCCAAGCCACGTGTTACATCAACGTGGCTTCACAGTAAAAGAGTGCGGATACGAGACTGGCCTGCCTGTAGTCCGGACCTGTCTCCCATTGAAAATCCATGCATTTTTTTTTAAAATACATCCCATTGCTTTGTTCCATTCCCTATATCACGAATATCCCGTAGATTTTCCAAACATTAACCCTCTCTCCCCGCCTGCGCTCTCATTTCCAGTTCAACCGCTGCATCACCTCCCAGCTCATCAAGTGGTTCAGCAACTTCCGGGAGTTTTACTACATCCAGATGGAGAAGTTCGCCCGGCAGTCCATCAACGACGGCGTGGCGGGCGTGGAGGAGCTGAGCGTGAGCCGCGACTGCGAGCTCTTCCGAGCCCTCAACATGCACTACAACAAGGCCAACGACTTTGAGGTAAAACACCCGCCGCGTTTTGAGCAGAGAGTAAGCCAGTTCAAGGCCTACTGAAACCCACGCAGTCTGATAGTTTATATATCAATGATGAAATCTTAACATTGCAACACATGCCAATACGGCCGGGTTAGCTTACTAAAGTGACATTTTTAAATTTCGCGCGAAATATCCTGCTGAAAACGTCTCGGTATGATGACGTCAGCGCGTGACGTCACGGATTGTAGAGGACGGATGGTGGCCAGCTATTAAGTCGTCTGTTTTCATCGCAAAATTCCACAGTATTCTGGACATCTTGTGTTGGTGAATCTTTTGCCATTTGTTCAATGAACAATGGAGACAGCAAAGAAGAAAGCTGTAGGTGGGAAGCGGTGTATTGCGGGCGGCTGCAGCAACACAAACACAGCCGGTGTTTCATTGTTTTACATTCCCGAAAGATGACAGTCAAGCTTTACCATTGGCCTGTGGAGAACAGAGAGACTCTTACCAGGAGGACTTTGAGTTGGATGCGCAGACGTGGTACCGTGAGTACATATGCAGCTGCGGCTTCCAAACATTTGATCGCTTGCCCGTACGTGCGTGCCGCTATGTGCATGTCACGTAGGTAACTTTGGGGAAATATATGTGCTGTATGAACTTTGGGGAGGTGAACGGTACTTTGGGCTGTGGGATTGAGTGTGTTGTGCAGGTGTTTGAGTTGTATTGGCGGGAGGGGGGAGGTGTTTGTTATGCGGGATTAATTTGTGGCATATTAAATATAAGCCTGGTTGTGTTGTGGCTAATAGAGTATATATATGTCTTGTGTTTATTTACTGTTTTAGTCATTCCCAGCTGAATATCAGGTCCCACCCGCCTCTCACAGCAACTTCCCTATCTGCCCTCTAGTCCTTCGCTCTCACTTTCCTCATCCACGAATCTTTTCATCCTCGCTCAAATTAATGGGGAAATCGTCGCTTTCTCGGTCCGAATCGCTCTCGCTGCTGGTGGCCATGATTGTAAACAATGTGCAGATGTGAGGAGCTCCACAACCTGTGATGTCCCGCTACTCGTCTGCTACTTCCGGTACAGGCAAGGCTTTTTTATTTAGCGACCAAAAGTTGCGAACTTTATCGTCGATGTTCTCTACTAAATCCTTTCAGGCAAAAATATGGCAATATCGCGAAATGATCAAGTATGACACATAGAATGGACCTGCTATCCCCGTTTGAATAAGAAAATCGCATTTCAGTAGGCCTTTCAATGAACTGTGTGTGACAGGGTTAGGAAATTGATGCCGATTTTACAGGTTACAGTATTTCATTAAACATATTTTGGGTAGGCCTTTTGTAAACCACGTTTTTAGAAAACCTCAACCGGAAAAAGATCATTATCCGGATGCCGTATCTCCTTTAAATCACGATGTCTTAATAGAATTTATTATCAATATTTGATCATTCTTTTGTATGCAAGACATCCATGCCTCCCACTCCAAGATAGCTCCACTTTACCTAATGCGGCCCGAATGAGGACAATTAGTGTAAAAAATGGATAAAAGGACATCTAAGTTTATTTAAATTAATAATAAAAAGTAATAAATATATTGGCCCTAGTGCAGGGGTCGGCAACCCGCGGCTCTAGAGCCGCATGCGGCTCTTTAGCGCCGCCCTAGTGGCTCTCTGGAGCTTTTTCAAAAATGTATGAAAAATGGAAAAAGATGAGGGGGAAAAAAATATATTTTTTGTTTTAATATGGTTTCTGTAGGAGGACAAACATGACACAAACCTCCCTAATTGCTATAAATCACACTGTTTATATTAAACATGCTTCACTGACTCAAGTATTTGGCGAGCGCCGTTTTGTCCTACTAATTTTGCCGGTCCTTGAACTCACCGTAGTTTGTTTACATGTATAACTTTCTCCGACTTTCTCGGACGTGTTTTATGCCACTTCTTTTCCTGTCTCATTTTGTCCACCAAACTTTTAAGGTTGTGCATGAAAGGTGAGTTTTGTTGATGTTATTGACTTGTGTGGAGTGCTAATCAGACATATTTGGTCACTGCATGACTGCGAGCTAATCGATGCTAACATGCTATTTAGGCTAGCTATATGTACATATTGCATCATAATGCCTCATTTGTAGCTATATTTGAGCTCATTTAGTTTCCTTTAAGTCATCTCAATTCAATTTATATCTCATGACACACTATCTGTATGTAATATGGCTTTTAATTTTTTGCGGCTCCAGACAGATTTGTTTTTGTATTTTTGGTCCAATATGGCTCTTTCAACATTTTGGGTTGCCGACCCCTGATCTAGTGTGTGAATGTGAGTGTGAATGTCGTCTGTTTACCTGCGATGAGGTGGCGACTTGTCCAGGGTGTACCCCGCCTTTCGCGCGAATGCGGCGGGGATAGGCTCCAGCGCCCCCTGCGACCACAAAAGGGACAAGCGGTAGAAAATGGATGGATTTTGGGGGGGAATTTTGTAAACCACGTTTTTAGAAAACCTCAACCAGAAAAAGGTCATTATCCGGATGCCGTATCTCCTTTAAATGATGTCACAATGTCTTAATAGAATTTAATATGAATATTTGATCATTCTCTTGTATGCAAGACATCCATGCCTCCCACTCTAAGATAGCTCCAGCTTACCTAATGCGGCCCGAATGAGGACAATTAGTGTAAAAAATGGATAAAAGGACATCTAAGTTGATTTAAATTAATAATAAAAAGTAATAAATATATTGGCCCTAGGTCAGGGGTCGGCAACCCAAAATGTTGAAAGAGCCATATTGGACCAAAAATACAAAAACAAATCTGTCTGGAGCCGCAAAATACTAAAAGCCATATTACATACAGATAGTGTGTCATGAGATATAAAGTAAATTAAGATGACTTAAAGGAAACTAAATGACCTCAAATATACCTACACATGAGGCATAATGATGCAATATGTACATATAGCTAGCCTAAATAGCATGTTAGCATCGATTAGCTTGCAGTCATGCAGTGACCAAATATGTCTGATTAGCACTCCACACAAGTCAATAACATCAACAAAACTCACCTTTGTGCATTCATACACAACGTTAAAGGTTCGGTGGACAAAGTGAGACAGAAAAAGAAGTGGCATAAAACACGTCCTAGAAAGTCGCAGAAAGTTATACATGTAAACAAACTACGGTGAGTTCAAGGACCGCCAAAATTAGTAGGACAAAACGGCGCTCGCCAAATACTCGAATCAGTGAAGCATGTTTAATATAAACAGTGTGCTTTATAACAATTAGGGAGGTTCGTGTCATGTTTGTCCTCCTACAGAAACCATGTTAACACAAAAAATACATATTTTTTTCCCCTCATCTTTTTCCATCTTTCATACATTTTTGAAAAAGCTCCAGAGAGCCACTAGGGCGGCGCTAAAGAGCCGCATGCGGCTCTAGAGCCACGGGTTGCCGACCCCCGCCCTAGTGTGTGAATGTCGTCTGTTTACCTGCGATGAGGTGGCGACTTGTTCAGGGTGTACCCCGCCTTCCGCCCGAATGCAGCGGGGATAGGCTCCAGCACCCCCTGCGACCCCAAAAGGGACAAGCGGTATAAAATGGATAGATTTTGGGGGGACCATTTGTTGACCTTTTGTTTTGTTGTTTTAGAAAGCCCCAACCAGAAAAAGGTCATTATCAGTATCCCCTTTAAATGATGTCACAATGTCTTTATAGAATTTATTATGAATATTTTATCATTCTATTGTATGCAAGACATCCAAGCCTCCCACTCCAAGATAGCTCCACTTTACCTAATGCGGCCCGAATGAGGACAATTAGTGTAAAAAAAGGACATCTAAGTTGATTTAAATTAATAATAAAAAGTAATAAATATATTGGCCCTAGTGTGTGAATGTGAGTGTGAATGTCGTCTGTTTACCTGCGATGAGGTGGCGACTTGGAGAAGGCATTCGACCGTGTCCCTCGGGAGGTCCTGTGGGGAGTGCTCAGAGAGTATGGGGTTTCGGACTGTCTGATTGTGGCGGTCCGCTCCCTGTATGATCAGTGCCAGAGCTTGGTCCGCATTGCCGGCAGTTAGTCGGACACGTTTCCAGTGAGGGTTGGACTCCGCCAAGGCTGCCCTTTGTCACCCATTCTGTTCATAACTTTTATGGACAGAATTTCTAGGCGCAGTCAAGGCGTTGAGGGGATCTGGTTTGGTGGCTGCAGGATTAGGTCTCTGCTTTTTGCGGATGATGTGGTCCTGATGGCTTCATCTGGCCAGGATCTTCAGCTCTCACTGTATCGGTTCGCAGCCGAGTGTGAAGCGACTGGGGTGAGAATCAGCACCTCCAAGTCCGAGTCCATGGTTCTCGCCCGGAAAAGGGTGGAGTGCCATCTCCGGGTTGGGGAGGAGACCCTGCCCCAAGTGGAGGAGTTCAAGTACCTAGGAGTCTTGTTCACGAGTGGGGGAAGAGTGGCGCATTGGTGCGGCATCTTCAGTAATGCGGACGCTGTATCGATCCGTTGTGGTGAAGAAGGAGCTGAGCCGGAAGGCAAAGCTCTCAATTTACCGGTCGACCTACGTTCCCATCCTCACCTATGGTCATGAGCTTTGGGTTATGACCGAAAGGACAAGATCACGGGTACAAGCGGCCCAAATGAGTTTCCTCCGCCGGGTGGCGGGTCTCTCCCTTAGAGATAGGGTGAGAAGCTCTGTCATCCGGGGGGACCTCAAAGTAAAGCTGCTGCTCCTCCACATGGAGAGGAGCCAGATGAGGTGGTTCGGGCATCTGGTCAGGATGCCACCCGAACGCCTTCCTAGGGAGGTGTTTAGGGCACGTCCAACCGGTAGTAGGCCACGGGGAAGACCCAGGACACGTTGGGAAGACTATGTCTCCCGGCTGGCCTGGGAACGCCTCGGGATCCCCCGGGAGGAGCTGGACGAAGTGGCTGGGGAGAGGAAAGTCTGGGCCTCCCTGCTTAGGCTGCTGCCCCCGCGACCCGACCTCGGATAAGCGGAAGAAGATGGATGGATGGATGGAGGACCTCGGTAGCACGGCAAGCAATGGCGGCAGTTTGTTCCCGCAGACGAGCGAGCTAAACCCCCTGGATGTCTTGGCTCACACCGTCCCTTATGCCACCGAAGATGATCAAGAGAAGAATATCGACCCTAGCTTCCCTGGCCTGCTGACATCAACTCCAAAACTGGACAGATCAGCTTTCAGGAAAAGATAACGGATGAGGGTATGTCTACAGAATATATTAATTGATGAAAATTGGGCTGTCTGCACTCTCAAAGTGCATGTTGTTGCCAAATGTATTTCATATGCTGTAAACCTAGTTCATAGTTGTTAGTTTCCTTTAATGCCAAACAAACACATACCAATCGTTGGTTAGAAGGCGATCGGCGAATTCGTCCTCGCTTTCTCCCGTCGTGTCGTTTTCGTCGGTTTCGCTTGCATACGGTTCAAACCGATATGGCTCAATAGCTTCAGTTTCTTCTTCAATTTGGTTTTCGCTACCTGCCTCCACACTACAACCATCCGTTTCAATACATGCGTAATCTGTTGAAAGCCGCTGAAATCCGAGTCTGAATCCAAGCTAATGTCGCTATAGCTTGCTGTTCTTTCCGCCATGTTTGTTTGTGTTGGCATCACTATGTGACGTCACAGGAAAATGGACGGGTGTATATAACATACTTGCCAACCCTCCCGGATTTTCCGGGAGACTCCCGAAATTCAGCGCCTCTCCCGAAAACCTCCCAGGACAAATTTTCTCCCGAAAATCTCCCGAAATTCAGGCGGAGCTGGCCTCCAGCTCCATGCGGACCTGAGTCCGCTTTCCCACAATATAAAGAACGTCTACAGTAAAGCAGTCCGTCTGCCGTAAACAGCAATGTTGTGACACTCTTAAACAGGACAATACTGCCATCTACTGCATTCGATGAAAGCACTATTGTGCGTGCGACACAGCAATGCATCATCAGAGAGGGTGTTCAGCATGGTTAGAAAGATAGTGACAGAGAATAGAACAAGGATGGACAATTCAACCCTTAACTCAACAATGAGTAGATGAGTGTTATGTGTGTGTATATGTGTAAATAAATGAACACTGAAATTCAAGTATTTCTTTTATAGCTAGAATTCACTGAAAGTCAATTATTTCTTATATATATATATGAAATACTTGACTTGGTGAATTCTAGCTGTAAATATACTCCTCCCCTCTTAACCACGCCCCCAACCACGCCCCCGCCCCAACCACGCCCCCCGCACCCACCTCCCGAAATTGGAGGTCTCAAGGTTGGCAAGTATGGTATATAACGATGTTTAAAATCAGGCACTTTGAAGCTTTTTTTTAGGGATATTGCGTGATGGGTAAAATTTTGAAAAAAAAACTTCGAAAAATAAAACAAGCCACTGGGAACTGATTTTTTAATGGTTTTAACCCTTCAGAAATTGTGATAATGTTCCCCTTTAATTACTGCAGTGTTTTTTTTGTTTTTTTTTAAACTGCCGGTGCGTATCGTGAGTACGAAGTCTCACGAAAATGAGGAAGAACAATTTTGACCGACTTGTTTGTGGAAGCCTCTTCCTCCTCTTTGTTTCACTGTCTTTGTGTGTTTGGAGACTTTTTGACTTCCCCGTCCTCATTTAACTCCGTGTGTGTGTGTGTGTGTGTGTCTTCCAGTTTACTGTAAGTTGTCAGCAGGTAACTTCACCTTTTGGTGGTTTTTTTTTGTATTTTTTTATTGTGCACACTTCTCCTTTTTTTTGCCACCTTCGTGTGGAGGCCGTTTCCCCTTCTCGGTGTCAGCTGATCTTAAGAAGGAGCTGGCGGGCGGTTCGCACGTGTATTTGTTACAGCGAGTCTCCGCAAGAGTGACCGTGTGTGTTTTGTTGTTGCTGCATTTCCCAGCAGTGTCCTGTTCACCTCGAAGGGTACAGCCGTCCCTTGGATCGGCCCGAGCGTGCTGGCAAAGCATTTCTCCCCCCCGTGTGTGTGTGTGTGTGTGTGTGTGTGTGTGTGTGTGTGTGTCACTTTGAGGGGGGGAATTTCACTGTTATCAAGGTTAAGCGTCCTACTGTTTTAGTGAGAGGAGGGATGGGGGGAGAAGGGGAAAAGCAGGAGATGGATAGATAGGGTATGGAGGGTGAGAGAGACAAAAGAAAAAGCATAGAAGAGGGAGGGAGGGAGGGAGGGAGGGAGTCAGGGGAGAAAGAAGAGAGAGATGACGTACAGGATAGAAGTGCCCTTGTGAGCAGTGGGAGTTTTTGCAGCGCTCACACTTGAAGTGCTGCACTCCTCTTTCTTTCTCTTTCCCCCCCTCGTCCGTTTCTCTCTGTGTGTTATTTGTCCACCGGGGGCTCTCTTTTTTTTTTTTTCTTGTACGCGTACCACAACGCACACACAAACACTTTCCGACATCCATCTCGCGTCCTCCAAAGGCTTCCGAAAAGCTCTGGTTGGCAGAAAGTCCTGGTCCTGTATATACCAGGTCTCCCGTAAGTCCATTAGAGGAACATGATAATGTTTCAATTGAATGTCGCCATGCACGCAAGTGTAAAAAGAAGTGAGTAAAGCAGTCAAACGTGTACTCGCTTTAACTTTGACAACAGTATATGAATATATATATATATATATATGTATGTATATGTAAATATGATTATGTATATGTATATAAATGTGTATATATGTATTAGAGATGTCCGATAATGGCTTTTTTGCCGATATTGTCCAACAAAATACACTTTTTGACACTTGGAAAAAATACAGACTTTTTAACACTTGGAAAAAATACAGACTTTTTGACACTTACAAAAATACAGACTTTTTGACACTTAGAAAAAATCCAGACTTTTTGACACTTACAAAAAATACCGTGTTTTTGACACTTATAAAAAAAATCCAGACTTTTTGACACTTGGAAAAAAATCCAGACTTTTTGACACTTCGAAAAAATACAGACTTTTTAACACTTAGAAAAAAATACAGACTTTTTGACACTTAGAAAAAATCCAGAGTTTTTGACACTTAGAAAAAATGCAGACTTTTTAACACTTGGGAAAAAATACAGACTTTTTGACACTTTGAAAAAAATCCAGACTTTTTGACACTTGGAAAAAATACAGACTTTTTGACACTTACAAAAAATAGACTTTTTGACACTTACAAAAAATACCGTGTTTTTGACACTTATAAAAAAATCCAGACTTTTTGACACTTATAAAAAAATCCAGACTTTTTGACACTTGGAAAAAAATCCAGACTTTTTGACACTTAGAAAAAATACAGACTTTTTAACACTTGGAAAAAATACAGACTTTTTGACACTTACAAAAAATAGACTTTTTGACACTTAGAAAAAATCCAGACTTTTTGACACTTACAAAAAATACCGTGTTTTTGACACTTATAAAAAAATCCAGACTTTTTGACACTTGGGAAAACTATCCAGACTTTTTGACACTTAGAAAAAATACAGACTTTTTGACACTTAGAAAAAAAATACAGACTTTTTGACATTTACAAAAAATAGACTTTTTGACACTTACAAAAAATACCGTGTTTTTGACACTTATAAAAAAATCCAGACTTTTTGACACTTGGAAAAAAATCCAGACTTTTTGACACTTAGAAAAAATCCAGACTTTTTGACACTTAGAAAAAATCCAGACTTTTTGACACTTAGAAAAAATCCAGACTTTTTGACACTTAGAAAAAATACAGACTTTTTGACACTTGGAAAAAATACAGACTTTTTGACACTTAGAAAAAAATACAGACTTTTTGACACTTAGAAAAAATACAGAGTTTTTGACACTTAGAAAAAATACAGACTTTTTGACACTTAGAAAAAAATCCAGACTTTTTGACACTTCGAAAAAATCCAGACTTTTTGACACTTCGAAAAAAATCCAGTTTTTGACACTTAGAAAAAATACAGACTTTTTGACACTTAGAAAAAATCCAGAGTTTTTGACACTTAGAAAAAATACAGACTTTTTGACACTTATAAAAAATACAGACTTTTTGACACTTAGAAGAAAATCCAGACTTTTTGACACTTAGAAAAAAATCCAGACTTTTTGACACTTCGAAAAAATCCCGACTTTTTGACACTTAGAAAAAAATACAGACTTTTTGACACTTAGAAAAAATCCTGAGTTTTTGACACTTAGAAAAAATACAGACTTTTTAACACTTGGGAAAAAATACAGACTTTTTGACACTTAGAAAAAATACAGACTTTTTGACACTTAGAAAAAATCCAGAGTTTTTGACACTTAGAAAAAAATCCCGACTTTTTGACACTTAGAAAAAATACAGACTTTTTAACACTTGGAAATAATACAGACTTTTTGACACTTACAAAAAATAGACTTTTTGACACTTAGAAAAAATCCAGACTTTTTGACACTTAGAAAAAATCCAGAGTTTTTGACACTTAGAAAAAATCCAGACTTTTTGACACTTGGAAAAAAATCCAGACTTTTTGACACTTAGAAAAAATCCAGACTTTTTGACACTTAGAAAAAATCCAGAGTTTTTGACACTTAGAAAAAATACAGACTTTTTAACACTTGGAAAAAATACAGACTTTTTGACACTTACAAAAAATAGACTTTTTGACACTTAGAAAAAATCCAGACTTTTTGACACTTACAAAAAATACCGTGTTTTTGACACTTATAAAAAAAATCCAGACTTTTTGACACTTGGAAAAAAATCCAGACTTTTTGACACTTAGAAAAAATCCAGAGTTTTTGACACTTAGAAAAAAATCCAGAGTTTTTGACACTTAGAAAAAATCCAGACTTTTTGACACTTCGAAAAAATCCCGACTTTTTGACACTTAGAAAAAATCCAGACTTTTTGACACTTAGAAAAAATCCAGACTTTTTGACACTTAGAAAAAATCCAGACTTTTTGACACTTAGAAAAAATCCAGAGTTTTTGACACTTAGAAAAAATACAGACTTTTTGACACTTAGAAAAAATCCAGACTTTTTGACACTTAGAAAAAATACAGACTTTTTGACACTTAGAAAAAATACAGACTTTTTAACACTTGGAAAAAATACAGACTTTTTGACACTTACAAAAAATAGACTTTTTGACACTTAGAAAAAATCCTGACTTTTTGACACTTACAAAAAATACCGTGTTTTTGACACTTATAAAAAAATCCAGACTTTTTGACACTTGGAAAAAAATCCAGAGTTTTTGACACTTAGAAAAAATCCAGACTTTTTGACACTTGGAAAAAAATCCAGACTTTTTGACACTTCGAAAAAATCCCGACTTTTTGACACTTAGAAAAAATACAGACTTTTTGACACTTAGAAAAAAATCCAGACTTTTTGACACTTTGAAAAAAATCCAGACTTTTTGACACAGCAATTTTGTCCAATTCAGCCTTAAATAGTTAGCGGGCTAATGGGAAGGAAGCGGAAAGTTGGCGGAGTGAGAAGGTAAAATTAATGAATTTATTAAACTATTTTAAAACAATATTACATAGCGGCCTGCTCGGTGGCCTTGTGGTTAGAGTGTCTGCCCTGAGACTGGAAGGTCGGGAGTTCAAACCCAAAGACTATAAAAAAAAATGGGACCCTGCTTGGCACTCAGCATCGAGGGTTGGAATTGGGGGTTAAATCACCAAAATGATTCCCGCTGCTGCTCACTGCTCCCCTCACCTCCCAGGGGGTGAACATGGGGATGGGGTTTGATTGATTGATTGAAACTTTTATTAGTAGATTGCACAGTACAGTACATATTTCGTACAATTGACCACTAAATGGTAACACGTCGGGGTCCACGTTTAATCAATTCATGGTAGAATGAAATGCAGAGGGTCATTTCATGTGACTATCGTTGGGACTTTCACTTTTATCAGTTATGTTTTCACTGTATTGCATGAGATTTGTGTTTTGGAACTTTCTGTGCATGTCGGCCACCGTGCAAATGTCCACTGCAGAGGACGCAGGTTCTCAGCAAACATCACATTTTTATATATATGGTGACATCCAGAGGTGGGTAGCAACGCGCTACATTTACTCCGTTACATCTACTTGAGTAACTTTTGGGATAAATTGTACTTCTAAGAGTAGTTTTAATGCAACGTACTTTTACTTTTACTTGAGTATATTTATAGAGAAGAAACGCTACTTTTACTCCGCTACTTTTATCTACATTCAGCTCGCTACTCGCTACTAATTTTTATCGATCTGTTAATGCACGCTTTGTTTGTTTTGGTCTGTCAGACAGACCTTCATAGTGCCTGCGTTTCAACAAATACAGTCACTGGTGACGTTCACTCCGTTCCACCAATCAGATGCAGTCACTGGTGACGTTGGACCAATCAAACAGAGCCAGGCGGTCACATGACCTGACTTAAACAAGTTGAAAAACTTATTCGGGTGTTACCATTTAGTGGTCAATTGTACGGAATATGTACTGTACTGTGCAATCTACTAATAAAAGTTCCAATCAATCAAAAGTGTGAAGGAAAAAAGACCCTTTTTTATTTCAACCGTTCATCCCGTCTAAAGCCTAAAGACTGACTGCACAGTTCCTGTCTTCACAATAAAAGTGCCGCTCCAACGCGCCTGCGCTTTCAAAATAAGAGTCTCCGAAAGCCAGCACAAACAAGCTAGCAAGCTACGGAGTTTGCCGCCAATGTATTTCTTGTAAAGTGTATAAAAACGAATATGGAAGCTGGACAAATAAGAAGCCAAAAACCAACCACTTTCATGTGGTATTAGACAGAAAGGAGGAACCTTTTTTCTCCTCTATTTGAAAACGTGGACGTTATCATCACTACTGTCTGATTACAATCAATGCAAGTCATCACAATCAGGTAATACACCAACTTATATTCTTGTCTTCATGAAAGAAAGGAATCTATATGTGTTAAACATGCATGTATATTCATTAAAACACCTTTAACATGTAAACAAAAACGGCAAAATAAATAAATATAAATTATATACTGTATATATCAATGTATGTATATATATATATGTGTATATATATATATATATATATATATGTGTGTATATATATATATATATATATATATATATATATATATATATATATATATATATATATATATATATATATGTGTGTGTGTGTATATGTTACTCATCAGTTACTCAGTACTTGAGTAGCTTTTTCACAACATACTTTTTACTTTTACTCAAGTAAATATTTGGGTGACTACTCCTTACTTTTACTTGAGTAATAAATCTCTAAAGTAACAGTACTCTTACTTGAGTACAATTTCTGGCTACTCTACCCACCTCTGGTGACATCACACAGAATAACAAAAGTAGGGGGGGTCGGGGAATTAGTAGGCCTGTTATACTGCCTGTATAGTTTGGTATCTTCCCGTACTTTGTTCCGCGTAAAACACACCAAAGGGAGCAAGCAGGTGGGACGTCGGTTACGTGTGTGAAGTTTGAGACTCACTTCTGCTTCCCTGTTGTGTTGAAAAGCAATTATTGCTGTTGCTTCGAAAATGAAACCTTCAAAGGTGGAATGATTACGAAGACATACTCAGAGTTCAGTGTTTAACCTCCGGAGAATCAGCGTCCTCTGCAGTGGACATTTGTGTATTTTGTCGGTTATAAATTCCGGAATGAATAGCTGCAAAAATCCACCGGAGACGACACACTCGGGAGGTTACGAATCAGCAAAATTTTTGGGATACCACCACAAAAAGACAACCAGTGATGGCAGAGTGGAAAAAGGAAATTGACCTTTTATGTGGAAAAAAAAAAAATACGCTTTTCAATCTTGGCTGACGTGACGAAGGGTTGACAACATTACTATTGTAGTACACTGCAAAAAGTCAGTGTTCAAAAACAAGAAAAAAAAATTACAAAAATTAGGGGTATTTTATTTGAACTAAGCAAAAATTATCTGCCAATAAAACAAGAAAATTCGGCTTGTCAAGACTTATATAAGTCCTGGTATATACAGAACCAGGACTTTCTGCCAACCAGAGCTTTTCGGAAGCCTTTGGAGGACGCAAGATGGATGTCGGAAAGTGTTTGTGTGTGCGTTGTGGTGCGCATACAAGAAAAAAAAAAGTGTCAAAAACACGGTATTTTTTTCTAAGTGTCAAAAAGTCTCTATTTTTTCTAAGTGTCAAAAAGTCTCTATTTTTCTATTTTTTCTACTTTTTGACACTTAGAAAAAATACCGTGTTTTTGACACTTAGAAAAAATCCAGACTTTTTGACACTTAGAAAAAATCCAGACTTTTTTCTAAGTGTCAAAAAGTCTGGATTTTTTCTTTGTCAAAAAGTCTGGATTTTTTTCTAAGTGTCAAAAAGTCCGAATTTTTTCTCAGTGTCAGAAACACTGTATTTTTTCCAAGTGGTACCTCAAACAAATAAACATAACCGAAGTCCCACCTCTGCTTCTCCTCGGCTGTTTGCTTGCTTTGGTGAGTTTTACGCAGAACAAGGTATGGGAAAATATCAGGCAGTATAACAGGGCTACTAATGTTCTAATTGTTCTTCAACTGTGGTTGTTTTTAAAGGGCTTTATAAATAAAGTTGGCATGGTATGGTATATATATGTATAAATGTATGTATGTATATACAGTATATGTATATACAGTATATATGTATATGTATATACAGTATATATATATATATATATATATATATATATATATATATATATATATATATATATATCCCCTCTAAGTGGTACCTCAACATACTGTCTCTCAGCTTTCAGCTATACTTAATAAGCATCCCTGCCACCGGTTTTAGTAGTTTTTGTCCACAACCCACAGTCACAGATAGACACAATCCTGTCCTCCACCTGAGAACGTTAGTTCGAAAAAGAAGACGCAGACGACCGAATGAGGGAAACAAAAAATGTCCTACTGACTAGCCAACTGGCAAGTCAGCCTGACCGCAGCACTGACGGAAAATATGGAGAAGCTGCTGATGCTGTCTTTGATGTTTTCCAGTTTGTTCTGTCTAGTCCTCAACAAACTGGACTATGTTAGTACACAGATAAACATGTCGCTTGTTGTCAACTCTGACTTCTCCGGCATGTCACTCAAATATGTCAACGATGACCTCGTTCCTACTTTTAAACCAACGACAAGATGCCTACAAAAGGATCTTCTCCAAGGTGCTGTTACATTATTTCATAAAAATACTATAGTTGTTTGTGGTATCATAATGTTTTTCAAATAATAAATTGTATCTAAACATTTGTTTTTCTTTTTAAAAGGCATGTTACGTGTTAAAATGGTGGTGTTTTGGTAGAGTCAAGCACGGATTAATTTGAATTAAATTCAATGGGCAGGGCTGATTTGAGTTATGAGTGTTATGAGCTCAGTTGTGGAGGTCATAGGTTGAGGCGCACTGCAAAAACTGAAATCTAAGTAAGATGAAATATCTCAAATAAGGGTGATATTTGCTTATTTTCTGTCTGATAAGATAATTCTTTTCACTAAGCAGATTTTATGTTAGAGTCTTTTACTTGTTTTAAGGGTGTAAATGATTGCATTTACTTAATTTAAGAATATTTTTCAACATATTGAGCAAAAAGGTCTCTTTTTTCTACCAAGAAAAGTGCACTTGTTATTAGTGAGAATATACTTTTTTTAAGGTATTTTTGGGTTCATAGTCAGCAAATTTGACTTGTTTTACATACATACATACAGTATGTATATATATATATATATATATATATATATAAACATGTATACATTTGCAAACTCCAAACAAGCCCAATGTACACACACATCATTAAACATATATACACACACATATATGTGTATGTATATATAATATGTATATGTGTATATATGTATGTATGTATTATAATTAATTGGAATACATTTAGAATATGGAATAATATACAATATAACAATTATAGATGGATTTATAACCTACATTTATAATGAATTGTAGCCCCTCTGGTACCATTGTAATTATTGTAAGTTGACATTTGGATGTGTAGCTTATTATCAAACATGGCTCCAGTTTGACACTAGAAAAGATTGTTTGAACTTGTGTGTATGTGAGGACTGGTGTGAACGTCTCAAAATGGATTGTGCTAGACTTTGCCCAAGTTGTGTAATGGTCTGTAATCCGGCTCCTAAACAAAGTCAGTGTAAACAAGGTGTCATCCCGCGTTAATAACGTTCTCAGATGGATGCGCATGTTTAAAAATGCAAAACACTGGAGAGGAGGCAGTCCATCTTGCCTGCCTGGCACCACTTGCCTTCTCTCTTGGGCCGTCAATAAATCGCGCCTTCCTAGCGGTCGCCCGCTTGGAAGGTGGAGGAGCGGCTGCCGGCATTTGCATACATAAATGTGAACATTTGCAAGAACAGGTGAATAAAGTCTTCTGTTGGCCGAGAAAGGGTGGCGGCTTTGTCGTTTTGCATATTTTTTTCTGTGCGTGGGGCAGGTGTGTCTGACAGATCCAGGAGCTGATTAGACGCGAGGGCCATTTGCAAACTCCAAACAAGCCCAACCGCCTTGGTGGTAGCGCACACGGAGACGCTCTAATGTTTGTGTGGCCTTTCTTTGTTGTGTGCGTGGGTGTTGTTGTTGAGAGAGACCATGTAGCCCGTGTGGTGTTTGCGTGGGTTGTGTGTGGTTTTTCACTTGTTTTTTGTGTGGGACTCCTGTGTGTTATATATGTGCAAGTTTGTTAGGATTTACCGTCTTATACTCGTAAGTGTGTGTGTTTGGTGTGTGTGTGTGTGTGTGTGTGTGAGTGAGTCACAGAGGAAATGTGGAGATGGTGGAGGTGATGTGTGGATCAGGATGCCCCCAAGGCCTTTTTCTGTGGATCTCTCCCCTTTCTCCTCCTCCTCCTCCTCCTCCTCCTCCTGTTCCTCCCCTGTACCTGCCTGCACCAGCACTTGAAACAGGAGCCTACGCAGATTCTGCACACACACACACACACACACACACACGCACACACACACACACACACACACTGAAGTTTCCATTTGCCAGATTCTGCATCATCAAAGTTCCGTCCACCTTGGTGGCGTCTTTGGAATGAATATGTCCTCTGTTTCAGTGACACACACACACACACACACACACACACACACACACACACACACACACACACACACACACACACACACACGTCCATGGCCTTTCTTGTTTGATGCTAATCTGCTCTGTCACTGTGTTGGCCTAATACGCTCCCCATCTTCCCTCCCAGCTCCTCTTTTGTCGCGATTGTTTCCTCTTTTCCTTTCATATCCCTCCCTCTTTTCCTTCCGTCGCCTCTCTCCTTTCATTCTTTCATCCTCCTCTTGCATGTCTTCCGTTATGACCCCCCCCCCCCCCCCACCACCTCCCACCTCCTATTAGGAAGTTTTAATGGCATAATTGTCACATTCCTTCTGGCACAATGAACACTAGCTGGTAATTAAAAGAGCTCGCCGTTAATTACCTACTTGCCCCTCCCCTCCTCTTTTTTCGGAACCGCTCTCTTCTTCCCTTTCTTCTCCGCTTTTCTCACTCGCTCCGTCCGCCGCCATCAAAGTCCCCGAACCCTGCCGGAAAAAGCCTTGACTTTGAGCAGGCATGCGCTTTCATGTGAGTGCAAAACTCTCGCTTCGCGTCCTTTTCTTTCTTCCCCTCCTCTCTGTGTGTGTGTGTGTGTGTGTGTGTGTGTGTGTGTGTGTGTGTGTGTGTGTGTGTGTGTGTGTGTTCTGTCAATGCTTACTTAATGGGGACATGGCTCTGTTTACGCCAGTGGTTCTTAACCTGGGTTCGATGGAACCCTAGGGGTTCCATCAAACTCAGGGGTTCGGCGGAGGTCGAGACACACCCGACTCATCGTGTAAATAAAAACTTCTCCCTATCGGCGTATTACGGATACGCCAACAGCGGAAGTCAGACTGATTTGCAGGCGTGTACCGTATTTTCCGCACTATAAGCCGCCCCGGGTTATTAGCCGCACCTTCAATGAATGGCATATTTCAAAACTTTGTTCACCTATAAGCCGCCCCGGGTTATAAGCCGCGCCTACGCTGCGCTAAAGGGAATGTCAAAAAAAACAGTCAGATAGGTCAGTCAAACTTTAATAATATATTACAAACCAGCGTTCTAACAACTCTGTTCACCCCCAAAATGTAATGTGCAAATGTGCAAACATAGTAACACTCAAATTAGTGCAGAGCAATAGCAACATCAATAACTCAACGTTGCTCGAACGTTAATGTCACACAACACACAAAATAAACATTTAAAGCTCACTTTCTGAAATTATTCCTCATCCATAAATCCCTTGGCAGACCGGGGTGGTGGTTCCTCTCTTTAAAAAGGGGAACCAGAGGGTGTGTTCTAACTATCGTGGGATCACACTCCTCAGCCTTCCCGGTAAGGTCTATTCAGGTGTACTGGAGAGGAGGCTACGCCGGATAGTCGAACCTCGGATTCAGGAGGAACAGTGTGGTTTTCGTCCTGGTCGTGGAACTGTGGACCAGCTCTATACTCTCGGCAGGGTCCTTGAGGGTGCATGGGAGTTTGCCCAACCAGTCTACATGTGCTTTGTGGACTTGGAGAAGGCATTCGACCGTGTCCCTCGGGAAGTCCTGTGGGGAGTGCTCAGAGAGTATGGGGTTTCGGACTGTCTGATTGTGGCGGTCCACTCCCTGTATGATCAGTGTCAGAGCTTGGTTCGCATTGCCGGCAGTAAGTCAGACACGTTTCCGGTGAGGGTTGGACTCCGCCAAGGCTGCCCTTTGTCACCGATTCTGTTCATAACTTTTATGGACAGAATTTCTAGGCGCAGTCAAGGCGTTGAGGGGATCCGGTTTGGTGGCTGCAGGATTAGGTCTCTGCTTTTTGCAGATGATTTGGTCCTGATGGCTTCATCTGGCCAGGATCTTCAGCTCTCACTGGATCGGTTCGCAGCTGAGTGTGAAGCGACTGGGATGAGAATCAGCACCTCCAAGTCCGAGTCCATGGTTCTCCCCCGGAAAAGGGTGGAGTGCCATCTCCGGGTTGGGGAGGAGATCTTGCCCCAAGTGGAGGAGTTCAAGTACCTCGGAGTCTTGTTCACGAGTGAGGGAAGAGTGGATCGTGAGATCGACAGGCGGATTGGTGCGGCGTCTTCAGTAATGCGGACGCTGTATCGATCCGTTGTGGTGAAGAAGGAGCTGAGCCGGAAGGCAAAGCTCTCAATTTACCGGTCGATCTACGTTCCCATCCTCACCTATGGTCATGAGCTTTGGGTCATGACCGAAAGGACAAGATCACGGGTACAAGCGGCCGAAATGAGTTTCCTCCGCCGGGTGGCGGGGCTCTCCCTTAGAGATAGGGTGAGAAGCTCTGTCATCCGGGGGGAGCTCAAAGTAAAGCCGCTGCTCCTCCGCATCGAGAGGAGCCAGATGAGGTGGTTCGGGCATCTGGTCAGGATGCCACCCGAGCGCCTCCCTAAGGAGGTGTTTAGGGCATGTCCGACCGGTAGGAGGCCACGAGGAAGACCCAGGACACGGTGGGAAGACTATGTCTCCCGGCTGGCCTGGGAACGCCTCGGGATCCCCCGGGAGGAGCTGGACGAAGTGGCTGGGGAGAGGGAAGTCTGGGCTTCCCTGCTTAGGCTGCTGCCCCCGCGACCCGACCTCGGATAAGCGGAAGAAGATGGATGGATGGATGGATCCATAAATCCCTCGAATTCTTCTTCAGTGTCTGAATTAAAAAGTTGGGCGAATACGGCATCCAAAATGCCGTCTCGTCGAAGTCATCAGAGTCAATGTCGCTGTTGTTGTCCAGCAGTTCCGTGAATCCTGCCTTCCGGAAAGCTCGGACCACAGTTGAGACAGATATATCCGCCCAGGCATTTACAATCCACTGGCAGATGTTGGCGTATGTCGTCCGGCGCTGTCTCCCTGTCTTAGTGGCGCAGGTCATCTTGTTGCTTCCTCTACCTACGCACCATTTATGTTCAATTCTCTCGCTGCTGCTCTATTTCCGTGTTCTACCGCGTGACTTATTGCCTTGAGTTTGAATTCTGCGTTGTACGCGTGTCTCTTAATAGGAGCCATTTTGTGGTCTTTACAGATGTAAACACACAAATGAAATGAAACGTAATATCCGCGCGCTTCTTCTTCTACGCGGGCGGGTGGTTGCTTACAGTAGAAGAAGAAGCGCTTCCTCTTCTACGGGGAAAAAAGATGGCGGCTGTTTACCGTAGTTGCGAGACCTAAACTTTATGAAAATGAATCTTAATATTAATCCATATATAAAGCGCACCGGGTTATAAGCCGCACTGTTAGCTTTTGAGAAAATTTGTGGTTTTTAGGTGCGGCTTATAGTGCGGAAAATACGGTAATTTGTTGTGAGTTTTTGCACTGTGTTGGTTTTGTTGTTTGAACAAGGTGATGTTCATGCACGCTTCATTTTGTGCACCGGTAAAAAAAACACTTTAGTATGGGGAACATATTTACATTAAAGGGGAACATTATCACAATTTCAGATTGGTTAAAACCATTAAAAATCAGTTCCCAGTGGCTTATTTTATTTTTCGAAGTTTTTTTCAAAATTTTACCCATCACGCAATATCCCTAAAAAAAGCTTCAAAGTGCCTGGTTTTAACCATCGTTATATACACCCGTCCATTTTCCTGTGACGTCACATAGTGATGCCAACACAAACAAACATGGCGGAAAGAACAGCAAGCTATAGCGACATTAGCTCGGATTCAGACTCGGATTTCAGCGGCTTAAGCGATTCAACAGATTACGCATGTATTGAAACGGATGGTTGTAGTGTGGAGGCAGGTAGCGAAAACCAAATTGAAGAAGAAACTGAAGCTATTGAGCCATACCGGTTTGAACCGTATGCAAGCGAAACCCACGAAAACGACACGGGAGAAAGCGAGGACGAATTCGGCGATCGCCTTCTAACCAACGATTGGTATGTGTTTGTTTGGCATTAAAGGAAACTAACAACTATGAACTAGGTTTACAGCATATGAAATACATTTGGCAACAACATGCACTTTGAGAGTGCAGACAGCCCAATTTTCATCAATTAATAAATTCTGTAGACATACCCTCATCCGCTTTCTTTTCCTGAAAGCTGATCTGTCCAGTTTTGGAGTTGATGTCAGCAGGCCAGGGAAGCTAGGGTCGATATTCTTCTCTTGATCATCTTCGGTGGCATAAGGGACGGTGTGAGCCAAGACATCCATCCATCTAAGTGTCAAAAAGTCTGGATTTTTTCTAAGTGTCAAAAAGTCTGGATTTTTTTCTAAGTGTCAAAAAGTCGGGATTTTTTCGAAGTGTCAAAAAGTCGGGATTTTTTCTAAATGTCAAAAACTGGATTTTTTCTAAGTGTCAAAAAGTCTGGATTTTTTCTAAGTGTCAAAAAGTCTGCGGGAACAAACTGCCGCCATTGCTTGCCGTGCTACCGAGGTCCTTTGTCCCTGAATTGCTCACACACTCCGGCAGATTCAATGGGGGTCTGGCGGCAGATTTCTTTGACTTTATGGTTGGAAATGCATCTGCTTTGAGTGTCGCAGGATATCCACACATTCTTGCCATCTCTGTCGTAGCATAGCTTTCGTCGGTAAAGTGTAAAAGACATTTGAAAGACATTTGAAAGGCAATTTAAAATAAATCAAGAATAGTGAACAACAGGCTGAATAAGTGTACGTTATATGAGGCATAAATAAGCAACTGGTATGTTAATGTAACATATTATGGTAAGAGTCATTCAAATAACTATAACATATAGAACATGCTATACGTTTACCAAACAATCTGTCACTCCTAATCGCTAAATCCCATGAAATCTTATACGTCTAGTCTCTTACGTGAATGAGATCAATAATATTATTTGATATTTTACGCTAATGTGTTAATAATTTCACACATAAGTCGCTCCTGAGTATAAGTCGCACCCCCGGCCAAACTATGAAAAAAAACTGCCACTTATAGTCCGAAAAATACGGTACCCAGGTTGGAGTCCCACAAGTCCCGCCACCGGCCGCCGCGCAAGTCCCGGGATGCCCAAAATGTCCATAACACACCCAGCCAAGTCCCACGGGGAGGGGAGATAAAAGTTGGAAAAGTCGTCAAAAGTCCCAAAAATGTTCTGAAATTGTGATAATGTTCCCCTTTAAGAAACTCGACTTTGACTCTGCCATGTCTTGTTAGTAAACACAGACACGCCCCCTCCCACACACACACACACACACACACACACAGAGCAGCGCGCCTCATCTCCGTCGCCTTTTCCGCAGCGCTCCAATAAAACACACTCAGATCCTCTCAGTTTCTCGCCGATACTACGTAAAATATAACGTAAAATAACGCGTTAGATTACTATTTACCGCCGAAAGTAGCGGCGTTACAGAACACTGTGTATGATCTAACTGGGTAGTGGCCATTTTACCTCATTTTTTTTTAAGCCTCCACAACCTGTAGCATTGGCGTTGTTAGGCCTATTTTAGGGGGGCTCAAGCCCCCCTAAAATATTCTTAAGCCCCCCTAAATAATTTGGTGTTATATTATTTATTTATTTTTTTACAAATACATATTCATTATAAAGTGGCCCGAATATGAGTTTAAATAAATAATCACATAACCTGTTATTATTCACTCAGTTTCCCCCCACTTCGTAGCGTAAGGTAGAGAGCCCCTTTAGTGCGTCAGTATCCAATCCATTCCACTTGTTCATATAGAAAATGTCCACATCACTCAAATTCCAGTCCGCATTTTCTCTGCGACCTTGCTTGCGGTCCTGCAGGTGTACGAAGCACATTATCTTCCTTTACAATGAGTGAAGCTGCACAAAACCTTGTGTGTGCAATTGTAAATCATTTAGTTTTTAAGTTTTGTGTTTCTTGTAGAATCTATATAAAGTAATGTACATTAGCCTATTGTTAAAATAATGAAAAAAACATCATTAAATATATTTGTTTTATTGTATTGTTACATTAATAGCTGTTTTATTATTATGGGATGGCTTGTTAAACATTTCATAGGATTTTCAGAGGGAGGAAAAACCAAGACATTTAATATAAAATGTAAAATGAATAAATACATAAAAAGAAAAAAAATGGTTAAAAGCCATCGTCCCGGGGAGCATTTCATTTCGTCCCGTGCATTTTTTTTAAAATAACAATAATAACAATGAATAATTTCTAAGTCTTTGTTAGCCGTTTGTGAAGTTTTGTGCTTGTGCGTAACGTTCGCTCGCATTCTGTGCATCTCCTGGGGGCTAAGCCATACTTGCCAACCTTGAGACCTCCGATTTCGGGAGGTGGGGGGGTGGGGCGGGGCGTGGTTGGGGGCGTGGTTAAGAGGGGAGGAGTATATTGACAGCTAGAATTCACCAAGTCATACATATGTATGAAATACTTACATATGTATATATATATTAGAGATGCGCGGTTTGCGGGCACAACCGCGGAGTCCGCGGATCGGGCGGATGAAATTAAAAAAAATTTGATTTTATCCGCGGGTCGGGTCAGGTCGGGTGGTTGAAATAAAAATAAATTAGATTTTAAATAGATTCAGGCGGGTGGCAGTTAAACCAATTGGTAAATATATATACATAGTTAAATGTTGTTACCCACATACGAAAAACGAGCAGGCACCTGCAGCATATGCCACAACAGAAGAAGAAAAAAAAAAGAGATGGACACTTTTACGGAGCGGAGAAGGGACGCCTCGCCGGGGTCCGGGACCGAGGCCCCTTCCCCCGAGATGGCCCCACCGGGAGCCGTAGCTGAGGCGATCCGCGAGAAGGGCCCGACGCACGTCCAGGGTCACCACCGCACCGACACCCCGCCTCGTCCGCCTTCGCCGCGGCCGGCGTCACGCGCAGCAGGTAAGCAGCTTACCTGCCCGCCACCCCCGTGGCCGGGGGCTCGTAACAGGGGTCACTCCGCGCGCTCCGCCCGCGCAGCTTACCTGCCCGCCACCCCTGTTGCCGGGGGCGCGTAACAGGGGTCACTCCGCGCGCAGTGCGCTCACGAAAGGGGTGGGGCTCACCCTGGTTGATATAGACAGCAGGACGGTGGCCATGGAAGTCGGAACCCGCTAAGGAGTGTGTAACAACCCACCTGCCGAATCAACTAGCCCTGAAAATGGATGGCGCTGGAGCGTCGGGCCCATATACCCGGCCGTCGCCGGCAGCGAGACGCGCTTGGAGGTGCGCTCAGCGCGGCTCCCATATGATTGCGCACTGGTGTGCGTCTGGGTCGTGACAGCGTGGCACGCGAATGTCTGTGCTGCATTGGATCAGTCTCCTTTCTTTAACAGGCAAAAGCTTTATAACCTCACTAATGCCTTGCATCGTCTATATTAGATATATAACAACGGGCGGGTGCGGGCGGATGCGGTTCTGATCAAATGTTAGATTGGGTGGATTGCGGATGGTTGACGACTTTCTGATGCGGTTGTGGATGAAATAATTGCCTATCCGCGCATCTCTAATATATATATAAATATATATATATATATATATATATATACATATGTATGTATATCCATCCATCCATCCATCCATCCATCCATTTTCTACCGCTTATTCCCTTCGGGGTCGCGGGGGGCACTGGAGCCTATCTCAGCTACAATCGGGCGGAAGGCGGGGTACACCCTGGACAAGTCGCCACCTCATCACAGGGCCAACACAGATATATATATATATATATACATATATATATATATATATATATATGTATACATATATATATATATATATATATATATATATGTATATATATATATATATATATATATATATCCTGAAAATATGCAAACAAAACTGTGTTTAGATAATTGATACTTCAAACTTGCATAAATAAATATTAAGGAATATAACATAACTTGGCTTCTGAGAGCTTCAAAATGTAATGAATAAAATGCTAAAGTTGTTAATGAACAAGCAATTATTTTAATAATTAAATATGGTCATTTTAAATGAATTATTATGATAATTTAAAATTAATTATTTAAAATATGTTTATTTTAATGTATAATTCTATGGCTGGATGTAATAAGGAGTCAGAAAAAAATACAAATAAAAATACAAAAAATGTTGATGTTTTTAGCAAAATATAGTAAAAATTGATTGATTTTTTTTTTAATTAATAAATATATTTATTTTTAGGTAAGATAAACATAATAATACCATTTATCTCTAGTCTGGATGATTTAGTTCTTGTCACCCTGTCTGAAAAAAAAGACTGTCCTCACTCAGGTCCGCATGGAGCTGGAGGGGGGCGTGGCCTCCAGCTCCGGCTGAAAATCGGGAGATTTTCGGGAGAATATTTGTCCCGGGAGGTTTTCGTGTGAGGCGCTGTATTTCGGGAGTCTCCCGGAAAATTCGGGAGGGTTGGCAAGTATGGGCTAAGCCCCCCCCTGTCCTTAAAAGCTAGTGACGCCCCTGACCTATAGAAAGGGGGCGTCCCCACAAGTGATGATCAAAAACTTGGTCCCCATTCCAAATGATAACCAGTGTGTGTGTGTGTGTGTGTGTGTGTGTGTGTGTGTGTACCCCCTCAATGACTACACACATCATCTTTCATGAGACAGGAATGTGTGTGTGTGGCTGATAAAAAGGCAGTTTTATGATGGCTATGGGAAACTCTCAGATTTCCAAGCCTCCTCAGTCAGTGAGCGCTCCTCCCACCCAGGACATTTTTAAAAAGAGGAACTTCCTATGATCTCTTTTGCGGTGTCGCGTTTCTCCGCTCCCTTTGTCCGTCCGCCTCAAAAGTCGATCACTTTTTTCCCCTCCCGTCTTTTCCGTCCTCGTCTTCCACCTGCCATCCCCCTGTTTTACCCCTCGTCCATTATGGAGGACGAGAGAGCCCCGAGAGCAGATGCCGTCTGTCCAACCGCCGTGCCCCGACGCATTGTGTGCTTCACCTCTCCTTCCCCCTTCCATCGCTTCCCTCTCCATTTGGTCCAATTCCCGTTTCTCCGCTCTCGCTATCCCCCCCCCCCCTCTCTTTTTCGCCATGCTGCGTGAGGAAAGTGGGCGTGTCTTTGACCGAAGTTTGACCTCGGAGAATCGAGAGGTGAAAAGGTCGCGGGCCGTCGCGGGAGCGTACGCGCGAGGACGGCGGGGCACAAATGCAAACATATGGATATTTATGGCGGCGTACTCACGGAGGTGGGCTGAAGGCTTCTTCTGCAAGACACACACACACACAAAAAGATACGACATTAGAGGGAGATGAACAAGACAATGCTATAGATTTAAGTTCAGAGCCTCCAAAAATACACCCAATACAATATGCCACTGGCACTCCTCGAAACACTTAAACATATATATATATATATATATATATATATGGTGAAGGTCGCCGTGAAGCAGCGCTCTGCGAAATAGTACAAAACATGAAAGAGTGAGTAAAAGTTGCAAGTACAGACAGTTCAGGACACGTACTTGCCGGTATAGCTCGGTTGGTAGAGCGGCCGTGTCGGCAACTTGAGGGGTTCCAGGTTCGATCCCCGCTTCCGCCGTCCCACTCCTTTGTCTCATTTTGTCCACCAAAAGTTTTATGCTGTGCGTGAATGCACAAAGGTGCGCTTTGACTTGTCAGAGTGCACATCAGGCATATTTGGTCAGCGAATCGATGCTAACATGCTATTTAGGCTAGCTGTATGAACACATTGCATCATTATGCCTCGTTTGTAGGTTTCAGCTCATTTAATATCCTTTACTTTTATCCTCTTTGTATGTAATTTAGTTTTGCATGTCTCATGACACATTATGTGTATGTAAAAAATATTAGCTGCATTTCTCATATTTTATTGTGTGTCATGTTGTTCCAGACCACAGCAAACATTACCTAGCTTGCCAAAGATTGTAATAAATCTACAAACCCCGTTTCCATATGAGTTGGGAAATTGTGTTAGATGTAAATATAAACGGAATACAATGATTTGCAAATCCTTTTCAACCCATATTCAGTTGAATATGCTACAAAGACAACATATTTGATGTTCAAACTCATAAACAATTTTTTTTTTTGCAAATAATCATTAACTTTAGAATTTGATGCCAGCAACACGTGACAAAGAAGTTGGGAAAGGTGGCAATAAATACTGATAAAGTTGAGGAATGCTCATCAAACACTTATTTGGAACATCCCACAGGTGTGCAGGCTAATTGGGAACAGGTGGGTGCCATGATTGGGTATAAAAGTAGATTCCATGAAATGCTCAGTCATTCACAAACAAGGATGGGGCGAGGGTCACCACTTTGTCAACAAATGCGTGAGCAAATTGTTGAACAGTTTAAGAAAAAACTTTCTCAACCAGCTATTGCAAGGAATTTAGGGATTTCACCATCTACGCTCCGTAATATCATCAAAGGGTTCAGAGAATCTGGAGAAATCACTGCACGTAAGCAGCTAAGCCCGTGACCTTCGATCCCTCAGGCTGTACTGCATCAACAAGCGACATCAGTGTGTAAAGGATATCACCACTTGGGCTCAGGAACACTTCAGAAACCCACTGTCAGTAACTACAGTTGGTCGCTACATCTGTAAGTGCAAGTTAAAACTCTCCTATGCAAGGCGAAAACCGTTTATCAACAACACCCAGAAACGCCGTCGGCTTCGCTGGGCCTGAGCTCATCTAAGATGGACTGATACAAAGTGGAAAAGTGTTCCGTGGTCTGACGAGTCCACATTTCAAATTGTTTTTGGAAACTGTGGACGTCGTGTCCTCCGGACCAAAGAGGAAAAGAACCATCCGGATTGTTAGAGGTTCAAAGTGTAAAAGGCAGCATGTGTGATGGTATGGGGGTGTATTAGTGCCCAAGACATGGGTAATTTACACATCTGTGAAGGCGCCATAAATGCTGAAAGGTACATACAGGTTTTGGAGCCATCCAAGCAACGTTACCATGGACGCCCCTGCTTATTTCAGCAAGACAATGCCAAGCCACGTGTTACATCAACGTGGCTTTATAGTAAAAGAGTGCAGGTACTAGACTGGCCTGCCTGTAGTCCAGACCTGTCTCCCATTGAAAATGTGTGGTGCATTATGAAGCCTAAAATAGCACAACGGAGACCCCCGGACTGTTGAACAACTTAAGCTGTACATCAAGCAAGAATGGGAAAGAATTCCACCTGAGAAGCTTCAAAAATGTGTCTCCTCAGTTCCCAAACGTTCACTGAGTGTTGTTAAAAGGAAAGGCCATGTAACACAGTGGTGAACATGCCCTTTCCCAACTACTTTGGCACGTGTTGCAGCCATGAAATTCTAAGTTAATTATTATTTGCAAAAAAAAAAAAAAAGTTTGAGTTTGAACATCAAATATGTTGTCTTTGTAGCATATTCAACTGAATATGGGTTGAAAAGGATTTGCAAATCATTGTATTCCGTTTATATTTACATCCAACACAATTTCCCAACTCATATGGAAACGGGGTTTGTATGTATATATATATATATATATATATATATATATATATATATATATATATATATATATATACACCGGCCAAATTTTATCAACCCAATGCGGCCTTCGAGTCAAAAAGTTTGGGGACCCCTGGTTTAAGGGGTTATCCGTCTTAGTGTAGACATAACCATAATCGGTAGGTTGTGAGTTCAAAACCCCGGCCGAGTCCTACCAAAGTCTATAAAAATGGGACCCATTACCTCCCTGTTTGGCACTCAGCATCAAGGGTTGGAATTGGGGGTTAAATCACCAAAAACGATTCCCGGGCGCTAGAGATGCGCGGATAGGCAATTATTTAATCCGCAACCGCATCACAAAAGTCGTCAACCATCCGCATCCACCCGAACTAACATTTAATCAAAACCGCACCCGCTCGCACCCGCCCGTTGTTATATATCTAATATAGACGATGCAAGGCATTAGTGAGGTTATAAAGCTTTTGCCTGTTGAAGAAAGGAGACTGATCCAATGGAGCAGAGACATTCAATGCGTGCCACGCTGTCACGGCCCAGACGCACACCAGTGCGCAATCATCTGGGAGCCGCGCTGAGCGCACCTCCAAGCGCGCTCGCGCCACTCAAACTGCTGCAGGCAGCTGCGTTCTATCTTGTTTTAACATCCTGTGGCACTCTTCTGGGATCACGGCGGACGAAACTGCTCATGCTCAGGGTGTTTGTGGAGGTTCGGGGTTTTGCACAAATGTGATGCACCATGTTAGATGTCCCGGTTTTGTGACTGTCGTAGACATAAACAGCGTCGCAGCTCTTGCAAATCACGTAGCCAGCATTACTATCATCCTGATTTACAACCTCATAAAAACGAGTCCACGCTGAACTTTTCTGGCCTTTTTTTTCCCCCTGGTCTTTAGTATTCCCTTTTTTAGTTTGTCGCGTACCACGTTTGCTGCCGGCGTTGCCATCTCTTTTTTTTTTCTTCTTCTGTTGTGGCATATGCTGCAGGTGCCTGCTCGTTTTTCGTATGTGGGTAACAACATTTAACTATGTATATATATTTCCGAATTAACTGCCACCCGCCTGAATCTATTTAAAATCTAATTTTTTTTTTATTTCAACCGCCCGACCCGACCCGCGGATAAAATCTAATTTTTTTTTTATTTCAACCGCCCGACCCGACCCGCGGATAAAATCAAATTTTTTTTTATTTCAACCGCCCGACCCGACCCGCGGATAAAATCAAATTTTTTTTTATTTCAACCGCCCGACCCGACCCGCGGATAAAATCAAAAAAAATTTTTATTTCAACCGCCCGACCCGACCCGCGGATAAAATCTAATTTTTTTTTTTATTTCAACCGCCCGACCCGACCCGCGGATAAAATCAAATTTTTTTTTATTTCAACCGCCCGACCCGACCCGCGGATAAAATCAAATTTTTTTTTTATTTCAACCGCCCGACCCGACCCGCGGATAAAATCTAATTTTTTTTTATTTCAACCGCCCGACCCGACCCGCGGATAAAATCTTTTTTTTTTTTTTATTTCAACCGCCCGACCCGACCCGCGGATAAAATCTAATTTTTTTTTATTTCAACCGCCCGACCCGACCCGCGGATAAAATCTAATTTTTTTTTATTTCAACCGCCCGACCCGACCCGCGGATAAAATCTAATTTTTTTTTTATTTCAACCGCCCGACCCGACCCGCGGATAAAATCTAATTTTTTTTTATTTCAACCGCCCGACCCGACCCGCGGATAAAATCTAATTTTTTTTTATTTCAACCGCCCGACCCGACCCGCGGATAAAATCTAATTTTTTTTTATTTCAACCGCCCGACCCGACCCGCGGATAAAATCTAATTTTTTTTATTTCAACCGCCCGACCCGACCCGCGGATAAAATCAAATTTTTTTTTAATTTCAACCGCCCGACCCGCGGATAATCCGCGGACTCCGCGGTTGTGTCCGCAAACCGCGCATCTCTACCGGGCGCGGCCACCGCTGCTGCCCACTGCTCCCCTCACCTCCCAGGGGGTGAACAAGGGTGATGGGTCAAATGCAGAGAATAATTTCGCCACACCTAGTGTGTGTGTGTGTGTGTGTGTGTGTGTGTGTGTGACTATCAATGGTGCTTTAACTTTAATATGTTCCAGGGTCCATAAAACTTTCATATTTGTAACAGATGAAGGAACATCTTTCAACTGTCATTCAAGTGCAAAAAGAAGTTAATCGTTGTTAATATTAAAATTTGTAGAAAGTCAAAAAGAAGTTAACCTCGGTAAAAGTCCAAATCGGGGGGTGCATTTACGCTGCGGCCCGTTAATTCTCTCGATGACAAGAGTTAAGCGAGGAAAAGAATAGCGAGCGGGATCATCTGCTTGCCCATGAATGGCCGCGGGCTATTGAGGGCCCCCACTTGATGTCCTCTGACAGGTCTTTTCATCACCATGTGGTCCCTGTGTGTGTGTGTGTGTGTGTGTGTGTGTGTGTGTGTGTGTGTGTGTGTGTGTGTGTGTGTGTGTTTATTTGGCGCACCGCTTCAATGATCACGTGTGTGTGTGTGTTCATAATAAATACATGTTGAAGTCATACCTGCTTACACATAAACAGAAAACCAATTCTTGACTTTCTCTCTGCTCTGCCTTCTTCCTCGTCCTCCTCCTCCTCCTGTCCCTGGTCACCTTGTGAGGGGCGGCCTGCTCTTCTGTGGCACAGCTGCTGATTATGTCATTATTTCTGGACCATTTTGGTCTCCCTTCGTGTGTGTGTGTGTGTGTGTGTGTGTGTGTGTGTGTGTGTGAGAGACTAATGAAGTGTGGCGAAGGGACCAATGCCAAAATGACCAGGGCGTGCATCAGAGCTGCAGATGTGTCCAAGTCCTATCGCCCCCCCCCCTCCCTTTGACCATCTCTCCGTCAATCAGCATCCTCGCATCTTATTCCTGCCATCATTTGTTTGCAACCCTCACCCTCCCCTTCATTACCGCCCCTCCCCTCCAGATGTCCTCTTCCCATCTTCCAGACTCCCTCGGCTTTCCTTTCTCCCCCTCCCGTCCTCCTGCTCTGTCGCTCCCCCCCTGACTTGCTGACCTCCAGAGGCCCCCCCTGTTACATGACTTTGTGACCCCCGCTCTTTGTGGCCGCGCTCTGCCTGCAAGCCTGCGCCGCTGTTCCTCGCACAAAACAAACATATATGAGGGATTAAAGTGAGATTTCTTACTCTTCCGTGTACAAATAATTAGGTGCAGGATCCACTTAGAAAGCTCCTTTGAGTAAAGTAGGGGATTTCCTTTCACCAGGCATGTGAATGTTTAGGTTTATTCACATTTTACCTTTTAAAACGGTCAGACCCTAGACCGGGGGTCAGCAACCCGCGGCTCTCTTTAGTGGCTCCCTGGAACATTTTTTAAAAATGATTGAAAATGGAAAAAGATGGGGGGGGGAATATTTTTTTTGTTTTAGTATGCTTTTTGTTTGAGGACAAACGTGAATTGTTAGAACTACCACTGTTTATTTAATATGTTAGTGTGTATGCTGCACTCATGACACTATTTGGTGAACATCCTTTCCTACTAATTTCGGTGGTTCTTGAACTCACCATAGTGACGCAACAGTTTGTTTACATGTAAAATCTTCCACTCCTTTGTCTCATTTTGTCCACCAAAAGTTTTATGCTGTGCGTGAATGCACAAAGGTGCGCTTTGTTGATGTTATTGACTTGTCAGAGTGCACATCAGGCATATTTGGTCAGCTAATCGATGCTAACATGCTATTTAGGCTAGCTGTATGTACATATTGCATCATTATGCCTCGTTTGTAGGTTTCAGCTCATTTAATATCCTTTACTTTTATCCTCTTTGTATGTAATTTAGTTTTGCATGTCTCATGACACATTATCTGTATGTCAAAAAATATTAGCTGCATTTCTCATATTTTATTGTGTGTCATGTTGTTCCAGACCACAGCAAACATTACCTAGCTTGCCAAAGATTGTAATAAATCTACAAACCCCGTTTCCATATGAGTTGGGAAATTGTGTTAGATGTAAATATAAACGGAATACAATGATTTGCAAATCATTTTCAACCAGTGCAGACAGCCCAATTTTCATCAATTAATATATTCTGTAGACATACCCTCATCCGCTCTCTTTTCCCGAAAGCTGATGTGTCCAGTCCAGTTGGAAATGCATCTGCTTTGAGTGTCGCAGGATATCCACACATTCTTGCCATCTCTGTCGTAGCATAGCTTTCGTCGGTAAAGTGTGCGGAACAAACGTCCAATTTCTTGCCACTTTGGCATCTTTGGGCCACTGGTGCAACTTGAACCCGTCCCTGTTCGTGTTGTTACATTCTCCGACAACACACCGACGAGGCATGATTTCTCCAAGGTACGGAAAAAAACGGAAAATAACAGAGCTGATTTGACTCGGTGTTTGTCCCGAAAACCTCACAGGACAAATTTTCTCCCGAAAAACTCCCGAAATTCAGGCGGACCTGAGTGACGTGTTGACAACACACAACAACAGTGTCTACCGTAAAGCAGTTCGTCTGCCGTAAACAGCAATGTTGTGACACTTTTAAACAGGACAATACTGCCATCTACTGTACATGCATATGTGACCCACCCATAATGTGTCACATTTTTGTGTTGATTTATTTATTTTATTTTGTGGTTTGAATTCGTTTTTGGAGCTGTCATTCCACATTTATCAGTATTCACATTGGTCAGTAGGGGGCAGTAGGGCGTTTCTTCCCATTTGAATGCTATCACCTGCAGACCGGAAGTGTCTTGTCATTCTGATGAGCGCGACCAGTCTGTGAACAATTGAAACGTCCTGTGTGCTTTTTCCTCCTGTATAACAGGTTAGTTTTGGTGAATCAACTCACTGAATAATATCCATGTGATCTTTATAAGTTTAAGTACACATTCTGATGGTGGAGCCTAACTCTAAAGTGTTTGTGAGTTGTAGTTTGTAAATGAACACTGAAATTCAAGTATTTATTTTATTTATATATATATATAGCTAGAATTCACTGAAAGTCAAGTAGTTCTTATATATATATATATATACACCCTGAAAGCGACAAGTGGTAGAAAAAAATAAAATAAAAGTAAAACACAGCCTAGTACTGGACTGTTTTTAGGTATGTTTTGGTGTGGTGAAGTGGTGACTGAGGCAAGACAGTATGGAGGAGATAGGAGAGCTGGTAATGCTTGCTGGGTGTCTTTGAACTTGCCCTGCCTTTGACTCGGTGCACCTTGAGAGCAGCTAATGTGACGCCGCACACACACACGCACACACACACACACACACACACACACACACACTGGTGTGGCTGCAGAAGCGCCTCAAGGCTATCAGCAGACTGAGGGTGGCTGCTGTTTGCTCAGCTTTAAGGCCCCTTTCCTGTCCCAGCGCTCACCTAACAAGCGTTCAAGACTTCCTGAGAGTGCAATCTAAAGGTTGTGAGTGTCGAGTAAAAGTAAAACCTCTCTTCCTCAGCAGTTAGTTGGACTCTTCGTGCAGTCTTATCAGTGGAAGAGGGCCGGGGACATGGGTTGTGTTTGTCCAAAGTGACAGTGCGGGGCCAAGGACTTATCAAGGCCTTTGTAGATTATTGATCGGAACAGATATGTGAGGCAAAGGGTCCTACATGTTTGTGTGTGTGAGAGACAAGAGTTCGGGAAGCTCTGCTTTGAATCAATGCAACTTTAGGGCCTGGAAAACACAACATTTCAAAATTGCGTATTTTGTCACAGTGTTTTGGTATTTTGCACTTTTAAATCACTGAAAGATCACTTCTTGGAGATCGGTTTTCTGGTGTTTGTCGATTTGACATTTTGTATATATCGTACTGACTATTAGGCACAATTTAAACCTTTGAAATTTTTCAAAAATCGACTATGAACATGAACCAGAGTGTCAGGGGTGTGTCAAGAGTGATGTCGCCAGGCTGACTGCCTGGCAACTACAGGCTTAAATAGTGATGACATGATTAGTGAAAACAGGTCAAAATGTGAAAAGGTGAGACAGGTTGCGTGACATGACGATGTGAACCAGGTGAAACGAATAGTTACTATGGTGACAAAGGGGAGTGAAGACAAGAACTAAAAAGTGTCCAAAAACCAAGCAAAACATAACTAAACAAAACATGATCACAGACATGACAGTTTTAAGGTGCGCCAGAAACAAAACAGTCAAACAAGTCTCACTTTATTCAACTCATTCACAATAACTTTCTTCCTCCACTTTCATACCATTGATTCATTAAAGGGGAACATTATCACCAGACCTATGTAAGCATCAATATATACCTTGATGTTGCAGAAAAAAGACCATATATTTTTTTAACCGATTTCCGAACTCTAAATGGGTGAATTTTGGTGAATTAAACGCCTTTCTAATATTCGCTCTTGGAGCAATCCGCCATTTTCTCAAACACCGAGTCAAATCAGCTCTGTTATTTTCCGTTTTTTTCGACTGTTTTCCGTACCTTGGAGACATCATGCCTCGTCGGTGTGTTGTCGGAGGGTGTAACAACACGAACAGGGACGGATTCAAGTTGCACCAGTGGCCCAAAGATGCCAAAGTGGCAAGAAATTGGACGTTTGTTCCGCACACTTTACCGACGAAAGCTATGCTACGACAGAGATGGCAAGAATGTGTGGATATCCTGCGACACTCAAAGCAGATGCATTTCCAACCATAAAGTCAAAGAAATCTGCCGCCAGACCCCCATTGAATCTGCCGGAGTGTGTGAGCAATTCAGGGACAAAGGACCTCGGTAGCACGGCAAGCAATGGCAGCAGTTTGTTCCCACAGACGAGCGAGCTATCGACCCTAGCTTCCCTGGCCTGCTGACATCAACTCCAAAACTGGACATATCAGCTTTCAGGAAAAGAGCGCGGATGAGGGTATGTCTACAGAATATATTAATTGATGAAAACTGGGCTGTCTGCACTCTCAAAGTGCATGTTGTTGCCAAATGTATTTCATATGCTGTAAACCTAGTTCATAGTTGTTAGTTTCCTTTAATGCCAAACAAACACATACCAATCGCTGGTTAGAAGGCGATCGCCGAATTCGTCCTCGCTTTCTCCCGTGTCGCTGGCTGTCGTGTCGTTTTCGTCGGTTTCGCTTGCATACGGTTCAAAGCGATATGGCTCAATAGCTTCAGTTTCTTCTTCAATTTGGTTTTCGCTACCTGCCTCCACACTACAACCATCCGTTTCAATACAAGCCTAATCTGTTGAATCGCTTAAGCCGCTGAAATCCGAGTCTGAATCCGAGCTAATGTCGCTATAGCTTGCTGTTCTATGCGCCATGTTTGTTTGTGTCGGCATCACTATGTGACGTCACAGGAAAATGGACGGGTGTATATAACGATGGTTAAAATCAGGCACTTTGAAGCTTTTTTTCGGGACATTGCGTGATGGGTAAAATTTTGAAAAAAAACATATAATAAGCCACTGGGAACTGATTTTTAATGGTTTTAACAATTCTGAAATTGTGATAATGTTCCCCTTTAAAACAAGTAAAACACTCTAACATACAATCTGCTTAGTGAGAAGAATGATCTTATCAGACAGAAACATAAGCAAATATCACCCTTATTTGAGATATTTCATCTTACTTAGATTGCAGTGTACTACAGAAACGAGAGTCGCTCCAGGGCTAGGAATCGAACTGGCGTTATTAAAAATGTGTATGTACTAGAGATGCGCGGATAGGCAATTATTTCATCCGCAACCGCATCAGAAAGTCGTCAACCATCCGCCATCCACCCGATGTAACATTTGATCAGAACCGCACCCGCCCGCCATCCGCCCGCACCCGCCCGTTGTTATATATCTAATATAGACGATTCAAGGCATTAGTGAGGTTATAAAGCTTTTGCCTGTTAAAGAAAGGAGACTGATCCAACGCAGCACAGACATTGGATCAAGCGCGTCTCGCTGCCGGCGACGGCCGGGTATATGGGCCCGACGCTCCAGCGCCATCCATTTTCAGGGCTAGTTGATTCGGCAGGTGGGTTGTTACACACTCCTTAGCGGGTTCCGACTTCCATGGCCACCGCCCTGCTCTCTATATCAACCAGGGTGAGCCCCACCCCTTTCGTGAGCGCACTGCGCGCGGAGTGACCCCTGTTATGTCCAAGCATACGCTGACCTAAAGCCATGGGAAGAGGGAGTATTCCCAGCCAAAGTTTGGGTTAGGAATTAACCTGCCTGGCCGTCAGAGCCTATGTTGTGTCCCTGCGTTTTGTCCTTCAAGGCTACATCTTACCAGCAAACACACGTGCGCACACACATTGAAGCAAGGCCTTATCTTCCAGGGTCTTGTCTTGTTTGGCTAATGCTGTGTAAATAGAAGGTGCAATACATCTCCTGACAGTTCCCAAAAGCAAGGGGGGAGAAACACGTTGAGCAAACAAACAGCCAACCCTGAGTCACCAAGAGAGAGGAGATTTCTCAGGCTTTACCCAAACACACACACACACACACACACACACGTATACACACACACTTACAAGCTGTGGTGTGTAACAGTAGCCTCTATGAAGGCTTTGCTCCCCTCACTACCAGTTGCAACGTCCGTCTTAAGACCGTGGCTCCACTGAATAGCTCCCAGCCAGCCGTCCAAAGGCTCCTATTGTCCGTCGTCATATTTTATTATCTCATCAAAAAAGCAGGAAATCCGATTCCCTCCCTCCTGAAAAAAGGGCTTATCCTTGTGTCTCAAAGCAACCTGTCACAAGAGGGGGGTGCATGAAAGTGATTAACTGCCTCATTTTCTTTCATCTTTCTTCCTCCTTGATTGGTATTTACCCAACGAGGAGCGTGACGGACAGGACACGCTTGCAAGGCGGAGTCCCCGCTTTGATAGTCTCCATCGCAAATTGTGTTTCAATATGTCACTTCATGAACGCTTTGCTGTTTTGTGGTTTGCATACTTGCCAACCCTCCCGGATTTTCCGGGAGACTCCCGAAATTCAGCGCCTCTCCCGAAAACCTCCCGGGACAAATTTCCTCCCGAAAATCTCCCGAAATTCAGGCGGACGTCCGCTAACCCACAACATAAACAGCATACCTGCCCAATAACGTTATAACTGTAGAATGATGGAGGGCGAGTTCTTGGTTTCTTATGTGGGTTTTATTGTTAGGCAGTTTCATTAACGTCCTCCCAGCGTGGCAACAACACCAGTCACGTTTTCGTCTACCGTAAAGCAGTTCGTCTGCCGTAAACAGCAATGTTGTGACACTCTTAAACAGGACAATACTGCCATCTAGTGCATTTGATGAAAGCACTTTTGTGCGTGCCACACAGCAATGCATCATCAGAGAGGGTGTTCAGCATGGTTCGAAAAATAGTGACAGAGAATAGAACAAGGATGGACAATTCAACCCTTAACTCAACAATGAGTAGATGAGTGTTATGTGTGTGTATATGTGTAAATAAATGAACACTGAAATTCAAGTATTTATTTTATATATATATATATATATATATATATATATATACTAAAATAAATATATATATATAATAAAATACATATATACAGGTAAAAGCCAGTAAATTAGAATATTTTGAAAAACTTGATTTATTTCAGTAATCGCATTCAAAAGGTGTAACTTGTACATTATATTTATTCATTGCACACAGACTGATGCATTCAAATGTTTATTTCATTTCATTTTGATGATTTGAAGTGGCAACAAATGAAAATCCAAAATTCCGTGTGTCACAAAATTAGAATATTACTTAAGGCTAATACAAAAAAGGGATTTTTAGAAATGTTGGCCAACTGAAAAGTATGAAAATGAAAAATATGAGCATGTACAATACTCAATACTTGGTTGGAGCTCCTTTTGCCTCAATTACTGCGTTAATGCGGCGTGGCATGGAGTCGATGAGTTTCTGGCACTGCTCAGGTGTTATGAGAGCCCAGGTTGCTCTGATAGTGGCCTTCAACTCTTCTGCGTTTTTGGCTCTGGCATTCTGCATCTTCCTTTTCACAATACCCCACAGATTTTCTATGGGGCTAAGGTCAGGGGAGTTGGCGGGCCAATTTAGAACAGAAATACCATGGTCCGTAAACCAGGCACGGGTAGATTTTGCGCTGTGTGCAGGCGCCAAGTCCTGTTGGAACTTGAAATCTCCATCTCCATAGAGCAGGTCAGCAGCAGGAAGCATGAAGTGCTCTAAAACTTGCTGGTAGACGGCTGCGTTGACCCTGGATCTCAGGAAACAGAGTGGACCGACACCAGCAGATGACATGGCACCCCAAACCATCACCCAACCATGCAAATTTTGCATTTCCTTTGGAAATCGAGGTCCCAGAGTCTGGAGGAAGACAGGAGAGGCACAGGATCCGCGTTGCCTGAAGTCTAGTGTAAAGTTTCCACCATCAGTGATGGTTTGGGGTGCCATGTCATCTGCTGGTGTCGGTCCACTCTGTTTCCTGAGATCCAGGGTCAACGCAGCCGTCTACCAGCAAGTTTTAGAGCACTTCATGCTTCCTGCTGCTGACCTGCTCTATGGAGATGGAGATTTCAAGTTCCAACAGGACTTGGCGCCTGCACACAGCGCAAAATCTACCTGTGCCTGGTTTACGGACCATGGTATTTCTGTTCTAAATTGGCCCGCCAACTCCCCTGACCTTAGCCCCATAGAAAATCTGTGGGGTATTGTGAAAAGGAAGATGCAGAATGCCAGACCCAAAAACGCAGAAGAGTTGAAGGCCACTATCAGAGCAACCTGGGCTCTCATAACACCTGAGCAGTGCCAGAAACTCATCGACTCCATGCCACGCCGCATTAACGCAGTAATTGAGGCAAAAGGAGCTCCAACCAAGTATTGAGTATTGTACATGCTCATATTTTTCATTTTCATACTTTTCAGTTGGCCAACATTTCTAAAAATCCCTTTTTTTGTATTAGCCTTAAGTAATATTCTAATTTTGTGACACACGGAATTTTGGATTTTCATTTGTTGCCACTTCAAATCATCAAAATTAAATGAAATAAACATTTGAATGCATCAGTCTGTGTGCAATGAATAAATATAATGTACAAGTTACACCTTTTGAATGCAATTACTGAAATAAATCAAGTTTTTCAAAATATTCTAATTTACTGGCTTTTACCTGTAGTGAAATCCCAAAAAGAGGACACATATATGCGTGCCAAGGCCGGGACTAGGTGAACGTTTGCCAATGATACTCCAACTTGCTTTTTAAATAATATATTTATTTAAATAAAGCATTTTTTTCTCCTCTGTTGACAGCAGTGTTGGCGCTAGGAATTTTCTAAATGGGGTCCCAGGGACCCCATCAAGTCATAAAAATGGGGTCCCACGGTACATTTTTGGGTTCCCACTTTTTTGTAAGCGTTTTGAAAGAAAATGATAAATGTATGCATTATCCTGTTGTATCTCACATTCTATATTGTGTTTTGGAAAAAGGTTGTCATAAACGTTACTTAATTAATAAAAATAAAAAAAGAAAACAAATGTGTATACATATGTAAATGTATTCAGTTATAAACATTCACTCACTTTCTTCTTTCCTTCATGGATCTAAACTTTACCGCTGCTCTCCAAGGTACGGAAAACAGTCGAAAAAAACGGAAAATAACAGAGCTGATTTGACTCGGTGTTTGACAAAATGGTGGATTGTTTCCCGTTGTGACGTCATCGCTCCGAGAGCGAATATTAGAAAGGCGTTTAATTCGCCAAAATTCACCCATTTAGAGTTCGGAAATCGTCTAAAAAAAATATATGGTCTTTTTTCTGCAACATCAAGGTATATATTGACGCTTACATAGGTCTGGTGATAATGTTCCCCTTTAAACTTACTTAGATTTCAGTTTTTGCAGTGCACACACTAGGTGTGGCGAAATTATTCTCTGCATTTGACCCATCCCCTTGTTCCACCCCCTGGGAGGTGAGGAGAGCAGTGAGCAGCAGCGGTTGCCGCGCCCGAGAATAATTTTTGGTGATTTAACCCCCAATTCCAACCCTTGATGCTGAGTGCCAAGCAGGGAGGTAATGGCTCCCATTTTTATAGTCTTTGGTATGACTCGGCCGGGGTTTGAACTCACAACCTACCCATCTCTGGGCGGGCACTCTAACCACTAGCCCACTGAGTAGGTGGTTACATCACTGAAGCTGCTAATCCAGTAGATGGAACATTAACACCGTCAATACAGTCATACCCATCACTACTAAAAGGTAACTAAACTTGAGAAAAGGACTTTGGATCAAACAATTTTGACTACGACGGCAGCAAAAAAAACCTCTTGAATATATAACCCGAAAGGACAAAAAAGGACATTGACTTTCAATGAATGAAATCTCAGTCACCTTGTTCTGTCTCTTCCCCTCTTTGTTCGTCTCTCCTTTCATTTACGGGCCTATGCTGAGAGGAACTTGTTAAAAAAGAATTTAAAAAAAAGTAACCCTATGAAATATGTATGAAGTGATAGTGAGCCACGCGATTGGCCTCGTTTAGCCAATGAGCGACCACACTGGATAATCCCCCACAATGCCTCTGGAACAAAGGCCCAATAGCTGACCCGAGGGAGGAGGGGGCTTATGGGGGGGCGTCCGAGCATGGACAAACACTTCAGGCTGGATGCGCTCGTACATATATCTCACAGAAATGAGCACACCCTTGTACACACACCTTTTTAGCAACCGTCTTGATAATACTATTGATATAGCTTGTATAGAACTACTATCAACACACAGACATTATCTAATTTCACCTATTTGGGGTAAAAATATTCTTTGCAAACCAGTAATTATAGTCTGCAAATGATGTGTTGTTGTTGAGTGTCTGTGCTGAGTAACCGTGTAATACTCTTCCATATCAGTAGGTGGCAGCAGGTAGCTAATTGCTTTGTAGATGTGCGAAACAGCGGGAGGCAGTGTGCAGGTAAAAAGGTGTCTAATGCTGAAATCAAAAATAAACAAAAGGTGAGTGCCCCTAAGAAAAGGTAATGAAAGTTAGGGAAGGCTATGCAGAACGAGACTAAAACTGAACTGACTACAAAGTAAACAAAAACAGAATGCTGGACGACAGCAAAGACTTACTGTGGAGCAAAGACGGCGTCCACAATGTACATCCGAACATGACATGACAATCAACAATGTCCCCACAAAGAAGGATAAAAACAACTGAAATATTCTTGACTGCTAAAACAAAGTAGATGCGGGGAATATCGCTCAAAGATGATGAAACGGCTACAGGAAAATACCCCCCAAAAAAGAGAAAAAGTCATCAAGACAAGAACTAAAACACTACACACAGGAAAACAGCAAAAAATACAAAATAAGTCAGGGTGTGATGTGACAGGTGGTGACAGTACACCTACTTTGAGACAAGAGCTATAGTGATGCATGCTTGGTTATGCTTTAGAGGGGAACATTATCACCAGACCTATGTAAGCGTCAATATATACCTTGATGTTGCAGAAAAAAGACCATATATTTTTTAAACCGATTTCCGAACTCTATATGGGTGAATTTTGCCGAATTAAACGCCTTTCTATTATTTGCTCTCGGAAGCAAAAATGGCGGGAAGCAATCCGCCATTTTCTCAAACACCGAGTCAAATCAGCTCTGTTATTTTCCGTTTTTTTCGACTGTTTTCCGTACCTTGGAGACATCATGCCTCGTCGGTGTAACAACACGAACAGGGATGGATTCAAGTTGCACCAGTGGCCCAAAGATGCCAAAGTGGCAAGAAATTTGGACGTTTGTTCCGCACACTTTACCGACGAAAGCTATGCTACGACAGAGATGGCAAGAATGTGTGGATATCCTGCGACACTCAAAGCAGATGCATTTCCAACCATAAAGTCAAAGAAATCTGCCGCCAGACCCCCATTGAATCTGCCGGAGTGTGTGAGCAATTCAGGGACAAAGGACCTTGCTAGCACGGCGAGCAATGGCGGCAGTTTGTTCCCGCAGACGAGCGAGCTAAACCCTCTATCGACCCTAGCTTCCCTGGCCTGCTGACTTCAACTCCAAAACTGGACAGATCAGCTTTCAGGAAAAGAGCGCGGATGAGGGTATGTCTACAGAATATATTAATTGATGAAAACTGGGCTGTCTGCACTCTCAAAGTGCATGTTGTTGCCAAATGTATTTCATATGCTGTAAACCTAGTTCATAGTTGTTAGTTTCCTTTAATGCCAAACAAACACATACCAATCGTTGGTTAGAAGGCGATCGCCGAATTCGTCCTCTCTTTCTCCCGTGTCATTTTCTTCGGTTTCGCTTGCATACGGTTCAAACCGATATGGCTCAATAGCTTCAGTTTCTTCTACAATTTGGTTTTCGCTACCTGCCTCCACACTACAACCATCCGTTTCAATACATGCCTAATCTGTTGAATCGCTTAAGCCGCTGAAATCCGAGTCTGAATCCGAGCTAATGTCGCTATAGCTTGCTGTTCTATCCGCCATGTTTGTTTGTGTTGGCATCACTATGTGACGTCACAGGAAAATGGACGGGTGTATATAACGATGGTTAAAATCAGGCGCTTTGAAGCTTTTTTTTAGGGATATTGCGTGATGGGTAAAATTTTGAAAAAAACTTCGAAAAATAAAATAAGCCACTGGGAACTGATTTTTAATGGTTTTAACCCTTCTGAAATTTAAAGTCATATCCAACAATTGCGACGACGACTTTTTACTGTCAACTGAGTTTCATTTTTTTTTAATGTTTTCTGCTGCTGGTGTGCCTCGGGATTCCTTCAATGAAAAAAAAAATGTGCCTGGGCTCAGAAAAGGTTGGAAAAAAAACCGGCCCTTATATCTGACTCCTGGCCAGAGGTGGGTAGAGTAGCCAGAAATTGTACTCAAGTAAGAGTACTGTTACTTTAGAGATTTATTACTCAAGTAAAAGTAAGGAGTAGTCACCCAAATATTTACTTGAGTAAAAGTAAAAAGTATGTTGTGAAAAAACTACTCAAGTACTGAGTAACTGATGAGTAACATACACACACATATCATATATATATATATATATATATATATATATATATATATATATACATACATACATATATACACATACATTGATATATACAGTATATCATTTATATTTATTTATTTTGCCGTATTTGTTGACATGTTAAAGGTGTTTTAATGAATATACATGCATGTTTAACACATATAGATTCCTTTCTTTCATGAAGACAAGAATATAAGTTGGTGTATTACCTGATTCTGATGACTTGCATTGATTGGAATCAGACAGTAGTGATGATAGCGTCCACGTTTTCAAATGCTGGAGAAAAAAAGTTCCTCCTTTCTGTCTAATACCACATGAAAGTGGTTGGTTTTTGGCATCTTATTTGTCCAGCTTCCATATTCGTTTTCACACACTTTACAAGAAATACATTGGCGGCAAATTCCGTAGCTTGCTAGCTTGTTTGCGCTGGCTTTCGGAGACTCTTATTTTGAAAGCGCAGGCGCGACGGAGCGGCACTTTTATTGTGAAGACAGGAACTGTGCAGTCAGTCTTTAGGCTTGTGACGGGATGTACGGTTGAAATAAAAAAGTGTCTTTTTTCCTTCACACTTTTGATTGATTGATTGGAACTTTTATTAGTAGATTGCACAGTACAGTACATATTCCGTACAATTGACCACTAAATGGTAACACCCCAATAAGTTTTTCAACTTGTTTAAGTCAGGTCATGTGACCGCCTGGCTCTGTTTGATTGGTCCAACGTCACCAGTGACTGCATCTGATTGGTGGAACGGAGTGAAACGTCACCAGTAACGCAGGCACTTTGAAGGTCTGTCTGACAGACCAAAACAAACAAAGCGTGCATTAACAGATCGATAAAAATTAGTAGCGAGTAGCGAGCTGAATGTAGATAAAAGTAGCGGAGTAAAAGTAGCGTTTCTTCTCTATAAATATACTCAAGTAAAAGTAAAAGTATGTTGCATTAAAACTACTCTTAGAAGTACAATTTATCCCAAAAGTTACTCAAGTAGATGTAACGGAGTAAATGTAGCGCGTTACTACCCACCTCTGCTCCTGGCCAGTGTATCCCAGCTTCATTTGTACAGTATTGTCTTTTGGAGGTAATAATAGCTGCTGCTACGCGAGACACAGCACCTTCTATTCACAAAACAATTTATAGGGCCAGGAATAATAACTGTCCACCTCCATCCTCGGACTCTTCGCAGCACCTTTCGTCTCTCGCCATGGCCCCCCCCCCCCCTCTTAGTCAAGAGGATGTGAAATACCAATACCCTTTTCTCCTTGACATTGCTTTCTCATTGGAGTCAGCAGTTTTTGCTGTCCTTTTATAGTCAAAACGTCAGGAGAAATTCCATGCAGGAATATTCTTAGTAATGCGTCTCACAGCTGATGTCGCTACCTTCTCCTCACAACCCAAACCAGCTCTTGCATCCTTTCATTTTCTGTCACACACACACACACACACACACACACACACACACACACACACATCTTATTCACATTGGACACACACACACACACACACGCGGGCTAACGGACATCATAGCCTCCATTCATCACCCGAAGGGGGGCGAGTAGTCGTCCCGTGTGTGTTTGTGTGAACAGGCATGACTGGTAAAGTGTGTGTGTGTGTGTGTGTGTGTGTGTGTGTGTGGTGTGTGTGTGTGTGTGTGTTCCAATGGCCACTAACCTTGCTGTGTCCTGACACTCCTGATGAGTATCTGCAGGACACAGGAGGAGCGCAGCACTGTAAGGGTGTGTGTGTGTGTGTGTGTGTGTGTGTGTGTGTGTGTGTGTGTGTGTGTGTGTGTGTGTGTGTGTGCTTGTATTTCTACACTTCTTGAGACATCAACAAGGAAAAGTATCTTCCATACACACTTAGAAATAAAAGTGCTAAGTAGAACCATATATGGTTCTTCGGCTCGTCCTCATAGGAGAACCCTTTTTGGCTCCAGGTAGAACCTTTTTATAAAGGTTCCACCTGGAACCCTTTTGGAGGGGTCTACCTAGAACTGTGTGTGTAAGGTTCCACCCAGAACCCCCCATGAGAGGTTCTACAAAGAACCCACGCACTTTCGTATTTCAAGGGTTTCATCTAGAACCCACGCAGGGAGTTCCACTAAGAACCCTTTCGTATTTCAAGGGTTTCATCTAGAACCCACACAGGGAGTTCCACTAAGAACCCTTTCGTTTGTCAAGGGTTTCATCTAGAACCTATGCAGGGAGTTCCACTAAGAACCCTTTCGTTTGTCAAGGGTTTCATCTAGAACCTATGCAGGGAGTTCCACTAAGAACCCTTTCATGTTTCAAGGGTTTCATCTAGAACCCACACAAGGAGTTCCACTAAGAACCCTTTTGTATTTCAAGACTTTCATCTAGAACCCACGCAGGGAGTTCCACTAAGAACCCTTTCGTATTTCAAGGGTTTCATCTAGAACCCACACAGGGAGTTCCACTAAGAACCCTTTCGTTTGTCAAGGGTTTCATCTAGAACCTATGCAGGGAGTTCCACTAAGAACCCTTTCGTGTTTCAAGGGTTTCATCTAGAACTCACACAGGGAGTTCCACTAAGAACCCTTTTGTATTTCAAGACTTTCATCTAGAACCCACGCAGGGAGTTCCACTAAGAACCCTTTCGTATTTCAAGGGTTTCATCTAGAACCCACACAGGGAGTTCCACTAAGAACCCTTTCGTTTGTCAAGGGTTTCATCTAGAACCTATGCAGGGAGTTCCACTAAGAACCCTTTCATGTATTTCAAGGGTTTCATCTAGAACCCACACAAGGAGTTCCACTAAGAACCCTTTTGTATTTCAAGACTTTCATCTAGAACCCACGCAGGGAGTTCCACTAAGAACCCTTTCGTTTGTCAAGGGTTTCATCTAGAACCCACGCAGGGAGTTCCACTAAGAACCCTTTCGTTTGTCAAGGGTTTCATCTAGAACCCACGCAGGGAGTTCCACTAAGAACCCTTTCGTATTTCAAGGGTTTCATCTAGAACCCACACAGGGAGTTCCACTAAGAACCCTTTTGTATTTCAAGACTTTCATCTAGAACCCACGCAGGGAGTTCCACTAAGAACCCTTTCGGATTTCAAGGGTTTCATCTAGAACCCACACAGGGAGTTCCACTAAGAACCCTTTCGTTTGTCAAGGGTTTCATCTAGAACCTATGCAGGGAGTTCCACTAAGAACCCTTTCATGTTTCAAGGGTTTCATCTAGAACCCACACAAGGAGTTCCACTAAGAACCCTTTTGTATTTCAAGACTTTCATCTAGAACCCACGCAGGGAGTTCCACTAAGAACCCTTTCGTATTTCAAGGGTTTCATCTAGAACCCACACAGGGAGTTCCACTAAGAACCCTTTCGTTTGTCAAGGGTTTCATCTAGAACCCACGCAGGGAGTTCCACTAAGAACCCTTTCGTATTTCAAGGGTTTCATCTAGAACCCACACAGGGAGTTCCACTAAGAACCCTTTCGTTTGTCAAGGGTTTCATCTAGAACCCACGCAGGGAGTTCCACTTAGAACCCTTTCGTATTTCAAGGGTTTCATCTAGAACCCACACAAGGAGTTCCACTAAGAACCCTTTTGTATTTCAAGACTTTCATCTTGAACCCACGCAGGGAGTTCCACTAAGAACCCTTTCGTATTTCAAGGGTTTCATCTAGAACCTATGCAGGGAGTTCCACTAAGAACCCTTTCGTATTTCAAGGGTTTCATCTAGAACCCACACAAGGAGTTCCGCTAAGAACCCTTTTGTATTTCAAGACTTTCATCTAGAACCCACGCAGGGAGTTCCACTAAGAACCCTTTCGTATTTCAAGGGTTTCATCTAGAACCCACACAGGGAGTTCCACTAAGAACCCTTTCGTTTGTCAAGGGTTTCATCTAGAACCTATGCAGGGAGTTCCACTAAGAACCCTTTTGTGTTTCAAGGGTTTCATCTAGAACTCACACAGGGAGTTCCACTAAGAACCCTTTTGTATTTCAAGACTTTCATCTAGAACCCACGCAGGGAGTTCCACTAAGAACCCTTTCGTATTTCAAGGGTTTCATCTAGAACCCACACAGGGAGTTCCACTAAGAACCCTTTCGTTTGTCAAGGGTTTCATCTAGAACCCACGCAGGGAGTTCCACTAAGAACCCTTTCGTATTTCAAGGGTTTCATCTAGAACCCACACAAGGAGTTCCACTAAGAACCCTTTTGTATTTCAAGACTTTCATCTAGAACCCACGCAGGGAGTTCCACTAAGAACCCTTTCGTATTTCAAGGGTTTCATCTAGAACCCACGCAGGGAGTTCCACTAAGAACCCTTTCGTTTGTCAAGGGTTTCATCTAGAACCCACACAGGGAGTTCCACTAAGAACCCTTTCGTTTGTCAAGGGTTTCATCTAGAACCCACGCAGGGAGTTCCACTAAAAACCCTTTCGTATTTCAAGGGTTTCATCTAGAACCCACACAAGGAGTTCCACTAAGAACCCTTTTGTATTTCAAGACTTTCATCTAGAACCCACGCAGGGAGTTCCACTAAGAACCCTTTCGTATTTCAAGGGTTTCATCTAGAACCCACACAGGGAGTTCCACTAAGAACCCTTTCGTTTGTCAAGGGTTTCATCTAGAACCCACGCAGGGAGTTCCACTAAGAACCCTTTCGTATTTCAAGGGTTTCATCTAGAACCCACACAAGGAGTTCCACTAAGAACCCTTTTGTATTTCAAGACTTTCATCTACAACCCACGCAGGGAGTTCCACTAAGAACCCTTTCGTATTTCAAGGGTTTCATCTAGAACCCACACAGGGAGTTCCACTAAGAACCCTTTCGTTTGTCAAGGGTTTCATCTAGAACCTATGCAGGGAGTTCCACTAAGAACCCTTTCATGTTTCAAGGGTTTCATCTAGAACCCACACAAGGAGTTCCACTAAGAACCCTTTTGTATTTCAAGACTTTCATCTAGAACCCACGCAGGGAGTTCCACTAAGAACCCTTTCGTATTTCAAGGGTTTCATCTAGAACCCACACAGGGAGTTCCACTAAGAACCCTTTCGTTTGTCAAGGGTTTCATCTAGAACCCACGCAGGGAGTTCCACTAAGAACCCTTTCGTATTTCAAGGGTTTCATCTAGAACCCACACAAGGAGTTCCACTAAGAACCCTTTTGTATTTCAAGACTTTCATCTAGAACCCACGCAGGGAGTTCCACTAAGAACCCTTTCGTATTTCAAGGGTTTCATCTAGAACCCACACAGGGAGTTCCACTAAGAACCCTTTCGTTTGTCAAGGGTTTCATCTAGAACCTATGCAGGGAGTTCCACTAAGAACCCTTTCATGTTTCAAGGGTTTCATCTAGAACTCACACAGGGAGTTCCACAAAGAACTCTTTCATGTTTCAAGGGTTTCATCTAGATCTGACACAGGGGGTTCTAAAAACATCCCTTTTCAAAGGTTTTCTCCGATAACCGTCTTGTCTTCTGAGGGTTCTATAAAGAACCATATTGTATTCTACAGATCAGTTTAGTTCATATTATATTGTGGTCATTTATCATGTTGACATTGAACAAACATTCAAAACATTTTAATGAGAAAAAGATTTATTTAAAGATAGGCACCATTATTGGCAAATGTTATCAGGAAGTATGTCCCTGGTGACACAGGATCTTACCCATGCTTTCAACAATCCCTGAAGAACTCTTTCTTCCAAAAACGGTTCTCTGGATCAAAATAGTTCTTACTGGAACCCTTAGTGTTAGTGAGAACCCTTTTAAAACCAATTATTCAGAAAAGGGGTTTTAAAGGGTTCTCTGGATCAAAATGGTTCTTACTGGAACCATTAGCGTTACCAAGAACCCTTGAAAAACCCTTTCTTCGGGAAAGGGTTTTTCAGAAGCAAATGGTTCCAGTTAGAACCTCAGCCCTTGTAGAAGAACCCTTTTAGAACCCTTATTTCTAAGAGTGTATGATAAAAAGCAATTACAAACAAAAAAAATTCAAAAAAATTAAATGTGTCGACTTCTTTCTTATAAAATTGGGAACAATTTCTCATATTTTTTTTGTTTCTGTAATATTGCAATATTTTCTCATAAAATGATTACTTTTTTTTAATGCAAAATTATTACTTTTTAATGCAAAATGCTGACATTTGTCATATACAATTCTGACTTTTATCACAATATTGCCAATTTTTGTTGTTTTTCTGGTAAAATAGTAAATTTTTTAGAGTAAAATTATGACTTTTGTCATAATTTTTGCCAAGTAAAATTCCGAATTATATTGTAATATTTCCAACATGTTAAAGTTTTGTTATAAAATTGTGACTTGTCGAGTAAAATGACAACTCTTTTCCATAAAATTGCCAAAACTTTAAGCTTTTCTTGTAAAACTGCGACTGTTAGAGTAAAATTCCAACTTTTATCACAACGTTGCACAAATAAAATAAAAGTCATAAATTTACTCAACGCAAGTCAACATTTTACCAGAAAAACTGAACATAAAGATGTGTATTTAGAACATTAATAATATATACATACTATGCAAATATAAAAAAGCTTGTTGTGAAAAATGAGTTGGAATTTCACAAGAAAAATTCTTAGTTTTTCTTGTGAAATTGTGACCTTTTTCTTGTGAAATTGTGACATTTTTCTTGTGAAATTTTTCACAACAAGCTTTTTTATATTGGCATAGTATGTATGTATTATTGTTGTAAATACACATCTTTAAAATTCCGATTATCATACTATTAAAGCTTCTTTTCAAAATTGTGACTTTTGTTGAGTAAAATGACGACTGTTTTCATAAAATTGCCTACATTTTAAGCTTTTCTTGTAAAATTGCGACCTTTATTGAGTAAAATTCCAACTTTTATCACAACACTGCACAAATGTTCAGTTTTTCTTGTAAAATTTTGACTTGCATTGAGTAAAATTACGACTTTTATTATAATACGGCCAAAATTATTATATTACTTTTGAATGCAAAATGTGGACATTTGTCATAAAATTCTGACTTTTTTTGTTACAATATTGTCGATTTTTTTTGTTGTTTTTGTAAAATAGTGACGTTTTTGGAGTAAAGTTATGACTTTTCTCCTAATTTTCCCAAGTAAAATTCAGATTATCGTCCAACATTTTAAGCTTTTCTTGTAAAACTGCGACTGTTATTGAGTAAAGTTCCAACATTTATCACAAACTTGCACAAATGTTCAGTTTTTCTTGTAAAATGTTGACTTGCGTTGAGTAAAGTTACGACTTTTATTATAGTACGGACAAAATTCTTAGTTTTTCTTGTGAAATTGTGACCTTTTTCTTGTGAAATTGTGACCTTTTTCTTGTGAAATTTTTCGCAACAAGCTTTTTTATATTTGCATAGTATGTATGTATTATTATTGTTGTAAATACAAATCTTTAAAATTCCGATTATCATACTATTAAAGTTTCCTTTCAAAATTGTGACTTTCCTCGAGTAAAATGACGACTCTTTTCATAAAGTTGCCAACATTTTAAGCTTTTCTTGTAAAATTGCGACCTTTATTGAGTAAAATTCCAACTTTTATCACAACATTGCACAAATGTTCAGTTTTTCTTGTAAAATGTTGACTTTCGTTGAGTAAAATTACGACTTTTATTATAATACGGCCCAAATTCTACGTTTTCTTGTGAAATTGTGACCTTTTTCTAGTGAAATTCCAACTCATTTTTCACAACAAGCTTTTTTATATTTGCATAGTATGTATATATTATTAATGTTGTAAATACACATCTTTATATATCTAGAAAGGGTGGTCCTAAAGAGGTAGGCATTTTTCGGAGGTCTCAAGAAGGTAAGAAATACATGTGTGTGTATGTGTGTGTGTGTGTGTGTGTGTGTGTGTTCTTGTATTTCTACACTTCTTGAGACATCAACAAGGAAAAGTATCTTCCATATGAGGAGGTGTGAACAAGTGATGACATAAATCATGGTCCCAGTAACATTGCATCTAATAGAGAATGTCTCATTTGCACCCCCGGTGGTGCAAATGTAATATCGTAAAATGATTCCTTTTTTTGTAAAATTATTACTTTTTAGATTTTGTCATAAAATTCTGACTTTTTTTGTTACAATATTGTCGATTTTTTATTTTTTTTTGTAAAATAGTGACGTTTTTGGAGTAAAGTTATGACTTTTCTCATAATTTTCCCAAGTAAAATTCAGATTATCGTCCAACATTTTAAGCTTTTCTTGTAAAACTGCGACTGTTATTGAGTAAAGTTCCAACATTTATCACAACCTTGCACAAATGTTCAGTTTTTCTTGTAAAATGTTGACTTGCGTTGAGTAAAGTTACGACTTTTATTATAGTACAGACAAAATTCTTAGTTTTTCTTGTGAAATTGTGACCTTTTTCTTGTGAAATATTTCGCAACAAGCTTTTTTATATTTGCATAGTATGTATGTATTATTAATGTTGTAAATACAAATCTTTAAAATTCCGATTATCATACTATTAAAGTTTCCTTTCAAAATTGTGACTTTCGTCGAGTAAAATGACGACTCTTTTCATAAAGTTGCCAACATTTTAAGCTTTTCTTGTAAAATTGCGACCTTTATTGAGTAAAATTCCAACTTTTATCACAACATTGCACAAATGTTCAGTTTTTCTTGTAAAATGTTGACTTGCGTTGAGTAAAATTAAGACTTTTATTATAACACTGACAAAATGTTTAGTTTTTCTTGTGAAATTGTGACCTTTTTCTTGTGAAATTCCAACTAATTTTTCACAACAAGCTTTTTTATATTTGCGTAGTATGTATATATTATTCATGTTGTAAATACACATCTTTATATATCTAGAAAGGGTGGTCCTAAAGAGGTAGGCGTTTTTTGGAGGTCTCAAGAAGGTAAGAAATACAAGAGTGTGTGTGTGTGTATGTGTTCTTGTATTTCTACCCTTCTTGAGACATCAAGAAGGAAAAGTATCTTCCATATGAGGAGGTGTGAACAAGTGATGACATAAATCATGGTCCCAATAACATTGTATCTAATAGAGAATGTCTCATTTGCACCCCCGGTGGTGCAAATGTAAAATCGTAAAATGATTACCGTATTTTTCGGAGTATAAGTCGCACCGGAGTATAAGTCGCACCTGCCAAAAAATGCATTATAAAGAAGGGGAAAAAAATATATAAGTCGCCAAACTATGAAAAAAACTGTGACTTAAATCCTGAAAAATACGGTACATATTTTTGTAAAATTATTACTTTTGAATGCAAAATGTGGACATTTGTCATAAAATTCAGAGTTTTTTTGTTACAATATTGTCGATTTTTTTTGTTCTTGTAAAATAGTGACGTTTTTGGAGTAAAGTTATGACTTTTCTCATAATTTTCCCAAGTAAAATTCAGATTATCGTCCAACATTTTAAGCTTTTCTTGTAAAACTGCGACTGTTGTTGAGTAAAGTTCCAACATTTATCACAACCTTGCACAAATGTTCAGTTTTTCTTGTAAAATGTTGACTTGCGTTGAGTAAAATTACGACTTTTATTATAGTACGGACAAAATTCTTAGTTTTTCTTGTGAAATTGTGACCTTTTTCTTGTGAAATTTTTCACAACAAGCTTTTTTATATTTGCATAGTATGTATGTATTATTAATGTTGTAAATACAAATCTTTAAAATTCCGATTATCGTACTATTAAAGTTTCCTTTCAAAATTGTGACTTTCGTCGAGTAAAATGACGACTCTTTTCATAAAATTGCCAACATTTCTTGTAAAATTGCGACCTTTATTGAGTAAAATTCCAACTTTTATCACAACATTGCACAAATGTTCAGTTTTTCTTGTAAAATGTTGACTTGCGTTGAGTAAAATTAAGACTTTTATTATAACACTGACAAAATTTTTAGTTTTTCTTGTGAAATTGTGACCTTTTTCTTGTGAAATTCCAACTAATTTTTCACAACAAGCTTTTTTATATTTGCGTAGTTTGTATGTATTATTAATGTTGTAAATACACATCTTTATATATCTAGAAAGGGTGGTCCTAAAGAGGTAGGCGTTTTTTGGAGGTCTCAAGAAGGTAAGAAATACAAGAGTGTGTGTGTGTGTGTATGTGTGTGTGTGTGTGTGTGTGTGTGTGTGTGTGCTTGTATTTCTACACTTCTTGAGACATCAACAAGGAAAAGTATCTTCCATATGAGGAGGTGTGAACAAGTGATGACATAAATCATGGTCCCAATAACATTGCATCTAATAGAGAATGTCTCATTTGCACCCCCGGTGGTGCAAATGTAAAATCGTAAAATGATTACCGTATTTTTCGGAGTATAAGTCGCACCTGCCAAAAAATGCATTATAAAGAAGGAAAAAAATATATATAAGTCACACTGGAGCCCGGCCAAACTATGAAAAAAACTGTGACTTAAATCCTGAAAAATACGGTACATATTTTTGTAAAATTATTACTTTTGAATGCAAAATGTGGACATTTGTCATAAAATTCTGACTTTTTTTGTTACAATATTGTCGATTTTTTTTTGTTCTTGTAAAATAGTGACGTTTTTGGAGTAAAGTTATGACTTTTCTCATAATTTTCCCAAGTAAAATTCAGATTATCGTCCAACATTTTAAGCTTTTCTTGTAAAACTGCGACTGTTATTGAGTAAAGTTCCAACATTTATCACAACCTTGCACAAATGTTCAGTTTTTCTTGTAAAATGTTGACTTGCGTTGAGTAAAATTACGACTTTTAACTTAGACCTACATTTCATATATTGACAACCCCCAGCAAAAATCAACAGGAAGTTTGCAATTCCCCCTTCAAAACAGTCACTTTTGCCCTTTTGAGCTGTAATTTGACCCCCTTAACATGCTTCAAAACTAGACACACACATCAGGACTGGCAAAAATTGCGATTTAATAAAAAAACAAAAAACAAAAAAAAACACCTCTAAACTGCGCTCTAGCGCCCCCTAGGAAGAAAACACAGACACAACTGCTCCGAGGAAGAAAACTCAGACAAAACTGCCTGTAACTTCCAGTAGGAATGTCTTACAGACATGAAACAAAAACCTCTATGTAGGTCTAACTCAGACCTACATTTCATATATTGACAACCCCAAGCAAAAATCAACAGGAAGTTGGCAATTCCCCCCTCAAAACAGTCACTTTTGCCCTTTTGAGCTGTAATTTGACCCCCTTAACATGCTTCAAAACTAGACACACACATCAGGACTGGCAAAAATTGCGATTTAATAAAAAAAAAACAAAAAAAACCCAAACCTCTAAACTGCGCTCTAGCGCCCCCTAGGAAGAAAACACAGACACAACTGCTCCGAGGAAGAAAACTCAAGACAAAACTGCCTGTAACTTCCAGTAGGAATGTCTTACAGACATGAAACAAAAACCTCTATGTAGGTCTAACTTAGACCTACATTTCAACCCCCAGCAAAAATCAACAGGAAGTTTGCAATTCCCCCTTCAAAACAGTCACTTTTGCCCCTTTGAGCTGTAATTTGACCCCCTTAACATGCTTCAAAACTAGACACACACATCAGGACTGGCAAAAATTGCGATCTAATAAAAAACCCCAACCCCAAACCTCTAAACTGCGCTCTAGCGCCCCCTAGGAAGAAAACACAGACACAACTGCTCCGAGGAAGAAAACTCAAGACAAAACTGCCTGTAACTTCTAGTAGGAATGTCTTACAGACATGAAAAAAAACTCTATGTAGGTCTAACTTAGACCTACATTTCATATATTGACAACCCCCAGCAAAAATCAACAGGAAGTTTGCAATCCCCCCTTCAAAACAGTCACTTTTTCCCCTTTGAGCTGTAATTTGACCCCCTTAACATGCTTCAAAACTCACCAAACTGGACACACACATCAGGACTGGCAAAAATTGCGATCTAATAAAAAAAAACAACCCCAAACCGCTAAACTGCGCTCTAGCGCCCCCTAGGAAGAAAACACAGACACAACTGCGCCGAGGAAGAAAACTCAGACAAAACTGCCTCTAACTTCCAGTAGGAATGTCTTACAGACATGAAAAAAAAACTATGTAGGTCTAACTTAGACCTACATTTCATATATTGACAACCCCCAGCAAAAATCAACAGGAAGTTTGCAATTCCCCCTTCAAAACAGTCACTTTTGCCCTTTTGAGCTGTAATTTGACCCCCTTAATATGCATCAAAACTCACCAAACTGGACACACACATCAGGACTGGCAAAAATTGCGATCTAATAAAAAAAAAAAAAAAAAAAAAACCCTCTAAACTGCGCTCTAGCGCTACCTAGGAAGAAAACACAGACACAACTGCTTTGAGGAAGAAAACTCAGACAAAACTGCCTGTAACTTCTAGTAGGAATGTCTTACAGACATGAAAAAAAACTCTATGTAGGTCTAACTTAGACCTACATTTCATATATTGACAACCCCCAGCAAAAATCAACAGGAAGTTTGCAATCCCCCCTTCAAAACAGTCACTTTTTCCCCTTTGAGCTGTAATTTGACCCCCTTAACATGCTTCAAAACTCACCAAACTGGACACACACATCAGGACTGGCAAAAATTGCGATCTAATAAAAAAACAACAACCCCAAACCTCTAAACTGCGCTCTAGCGCCCCCTAGGAAGAAAACACAGACACAACTGCGCCGAGAAAGAAAACTCAGACAAAACTGCCTCTAACTTCCAGTAGGAATGTCTTACAGACATGAAAAAAAAAACTATGTAGGTCTAACTTAGACCTACATTTCATATATTGACAACCCCCAGCAAAAATCAACAGGAAGTTTGCAATTCCCCCTTCAAAACAGTCACTTTTGCCCTTTTGAGCTGTAATTTGACCCCCTTAATATGCATCAAAACTCACCAAACTGGACACACACATCAGGACTGGCAAAAATTGCGATCTAATAAAAAAAAACAAAAAAAACAAACCTCTAAACTGCGCTCTAGCGCCACCTAGGAAGAAAACACAAACACAACTGCTCCGAGGAAGAAAACTCAAGACAAAACTGCCTGTAACTTCCAGTAGGAATGTCTTACAGACATGAAACAAAAACCTCTATGTAGGTCTAACTCAGACCTACATTTCATATATTGACAACCCCCAGCAAAAATCAACAGGAAGTTTGCAATTCCCCCTTCAAAACAGTCACTTTTGCCCCTTTGAGCTGTAATTTGACCCCCTTAACATGCTTCAAAACTAGACACACACATCAGGACTGGCAAAAATTGCGATCTAATAAAAAAAAAAAAACCCAAACCTCTAAACTGCGCTCTAGCGCCCCCTAGGAAGAAAACACAGACACAACTGCTCCGAGGAAGAAAACTCAAGACAAAACTGCTTGTAACTTCTAGTAGGAATGTCTTACAGACATGAAAAAAAAACTCTATGTAGGTCTAACTTAGACCTACATTTTATATATTGACAACCCCCAGCAAAAATTAACAGGAAGTTTGCAGTTCCCCCTTCGAAACAGTCACTTTTGCCCCTTTGAGCTGTAATTTGACCCCCTTAACATGCTTCAAAACTAGACACACACATCAGGACTGTCAAAAATTGCGATCTAATAACAAAACCCAACCCCAAACCTCTAAATTGCGCTCTAGCGCCCCCTAGGAAGAAAACACAGACACAACTGCTCCGAGGAAGAAAACTCAAGACAAAACTGCTTGTAACTTCTAGTAGGAATGTCTTACAGACATGAAAAAAAACTCTATGTAGGTCTAACTTAGACCTACATTTCATATATTGACAACCCCCAGCAAAAATCAACAGGAAGTTTGCAATCCCCCCTTCAAAACAGTCACTTTTTCCCCTTTGAGCTGTAATTTGACCCCCTTAACATGCTTCAAAACTCACCAAACTGGACACACATCAGGACTGGCAAAAATTGCAATCTAATAAAAAAAACCAACCCCAAACCTCCAAATTGCGCTCTAGCGCCCCCTAGGAAGAAAACACAAACACAACTGCTCCGAGGAAGAAAACTCAAGACAAAACTGCCTGTAACTTCCAGTAGGAATGTCTTACAGACATGAAACAAAAACCTCTATGTAGGTCTAACTCAGACCTACATTTCATATATTGACAACCCCCAGCAAAAATCAACAGGAAGTTTGCAATTCCCCCTTCAAAACAGTCACTTTTTCCCTTTTGAGCTGTAATTTGACCCCCTTAACATGCTTCAAAACTAGACACACACATCAGGACTGGCAAAAATTGCGAATTAATAAAAAAAAAAAACAACCCCAAACCTCTAAACTGCGCTCTAGCGCCCCCTAGGAAGAAAACACAGACACAACTGCTCCGAGGAAGAAAACTCAAGACAAAACTGCCTGTAACTTCCAGTAGGAATGTCTTACAGACATGAAACAAAAACCTCTATGTAGGTCTAACTTAGACCTACATTTCGTATATTGACAACCCCCAGCAAAAATCAACAGGAAGTTTGCAATTCCCCCTTCAGAACAGTCACTTTTTGCCCCTTTGAGCTGTAATTTGACCCCCTTAACATGCTTCAAAACTAGACACACACATCAGGACTGGCAAAAATTGCGATCTAATAAAAAACCCCAACCCCAAACCTCTAAACTGTGCTCTAGCGCCCCCTAGGAAGAAAACACAGACAACTGCTCCGAGGAAGAAAACTCAAGACAAAACTGCCTGTAACTTCTAGTAGGAATGTCTTACAGACATGAAAAAAAAACTATGTAGGTCTAACTTAGACCTACATTTCATATATTGACAACCCCCAGCAAAAATCAACAGGAAGTTTGCAATTCCCCCTTCAAAACAGTCACTTTTGCCCTTTTGAGCTGTAATTTGACCCCCTTAATATGCATCAAAACTCACCAAACTGGACACACACATCAGGACTGGCAAAAATTGCGATCTAATAAAAAAAAAAAACAACCCCAAACCTCTAAATTGCGCTCTAGCGCCCCCTAGGAAGAAAACACAGACAACTGCTCTGAGGAAGAAAACTGCCTGTAACTTCCAGTAGGAATGTCTTAGAGACATGAAAAAAAAAACTCTATGTAGGTCTAACTTAGACCTACATTTCATATATCGACAACCCCCAGCAAAAATCAACAGGAAGTTTGCAATTCCCCCTTTCAAAACAAAAGTTTTGTAAAAACCGGTCACCTTTTTTTCAAACATTATCTCCTCTGAGCGCGTTTGTCGTGTCGGCTTCAAACTCGCACAGGAGAGAGATTGAACCCTTCTGATTAAAACTTGACCAAAGAGTTTTAATTACCGCTCCGGTTTGGATTTTATGTGCCGCCAAAGTCGCTGCTTGCAGCTTTAATTTATTTTAAATTGCCTTCCAAATGTCTATTCTTGGTGTTGGGTTTTATCAAATAAATTCCCCCAAAAAATGCGACTTATATATGTTTTTTTTCTTCCTTCTTTATTATGCATTTTCGGCCGGTGCGACTTATACTCCGAAAAATACGGTATGTATGTATTATTAATTAAATACAAATCTTTATATAGCTAGAAAGGGTGGTCCTAAAGAGGTAGGCGTTGTTTCTGAGGTCTCAAGAAGGTACGAAATACATGAGTGTGTGTGTGTGTGTGTGTGTGTGTGTGTGTGTGTGTGTGCGCCGGGGAGACAGTCAGCATTATCCAAGCAGGTGACCCCTGAAGGCTGAGTCGCCCTGCAGCTTTGGACTGAGGAAGCAGACTAAAGCCAAATAGCGGCAAGTGTGTGTTGAGCAATATGTCGCCTCTATCGCGGTACAGGATGTGTCATCTCCTTGGCACAAGGAGGTGTGTGCGCTTGTGCGCCTGCATGTGACAGCGTGTTGGCTGGCAGGAAGGTGTCCCGGATCTTTGCCAGGCCCGTGGTGATCGTAGTGTGGCTGAGCGCTACTGTCAGGGACGCTGGACGCTAAAGGGCCGCCGTGTCTCCTGGTTCCCAAAGCGTTTAGTACTTCCTCTTTCAGCGGCACCTTGCTGACACTCCACACTCCACAGTCTTGTTTGGTCACGGGATGCTTCTTCTTTTTATTTATTTTTTTATGACGGCATAAAGATGTCACGCGGGGGGGGGGGAAGTAGGCTGACAATTCGCAAGAAGTGATTTTGCTCAGGTAGAAAGCCTCGACTGGCTTTTAAGGAAGTAGAAAGTCAGAATTGATGGTACAAACACAAAGATAATAACGTAGAGGTTGGATAAAGGTGTTGCTGTGTGTGTTATTTCAACTGGAATTACACATATATATGTGTGTATATCAATGTGTGTGTGTGTATATATATATATATATAAAAATGTGTATATAAATGTGTGTGTATGTATATATATATATGTATGTATGTGTGTGCATATGTGTGTATATATGTGTATGTCTGTGTATATATACAGTATATAATGTGTATATATATGTATATATATATGTGTGTATATGTATGTGTTTATACACACATGTATATATATACATACAAATGTATGTATGTGTATTTAAACACATATATATACACTTATATATATATTATATATATATACACACACACATATATATATAATGTGTATATATATGTCTGTGTTTATAAACACATATATATACACTCATATATATACCTGTATATGTATATACACATATATATGTGTGTGTATATATATATGTATATACACATATATATGTATATATGTGTGTGTGTGTGTGTGTGTGTGTATATATATATATATATATACATGTATATATGTGTGTATATATATATGTGTACATATACAGTATGTTTATGTATATGTATATATATATATATATATATATATATATATATATATACATAAACACATATAGGATAGGTTGATTGGCAACACTAAATTGGCCCTAGTGTGTGAATGTGAGTGTGAATGTTGTCTGTCTATCTGTGTTGGCCCTGCGATGAGGTGGCGACTTGTCCAGGGTGTACCCCGCCTTCCGCCCGATTGTAGCTGAGATAAGCTCCAGCGCCCCCCGCGACCCCAAAAGGGAATAAGCGGTAGAAAATGGATGGATGGACATATATATATATGTGTATATATATGTGTGTGTGTGTGTATATAGGTGTATATATATATAGGTGTGTATATAAGTGTATACATAAATATATATATATATATATACACACACACATATATGTGTATGTATGTGTATATATGTAAAAATGTGTATGTATGTGTATATATATACACACACACATATATATGTAAAATTGCGACCTTTATTGAGTAAAATTCCAACTTTTATCACAACATTGCACAAATGTTCAGTTTTTCTTGTAAAATGTTGACTTGCGTTGAGTAAAATTAAGACTTTTATTATAACACTGACAACATTTTTAGTTTTTCTTGTGAAATTGTGACCTTTTTCTTGTGAAATTCCAACAAATTTTTCACAACAAGCTTTTTTATATTTGCGTAGTTTGTATGTATTATTAATGTTGTAAATACACATCTTTATATATCTAGAAAGGGTGGTCCTAAAGAGGTAGGCATTTTTCGGAGGTCTCAAGAAGGTAGAGAAATACAAGAGTGTGTGTGTGTATGTGTGTGTGTGTTCTTGTATTTCTACCCTTCTTGAGACATCAACAAGGAAAAGTATCTTCCATATGAGGAGGTGTGAACAAGTGATGACATAAATCATGGTCCCAATAACATTGCATCTAATAGAGAATGTCTCATTTGCACCCCTGGTGGTGCAAATGTAAAATCGTAAAATGATTACCGTATTTTTTCGGAGTATAAGTCGCACCGGAGTATAAGTCGCACCTGCCAAAAAATGCATTATAAAGAAGGAAAAAATATATATATAAGTCGCACTGGAGCCCGGCCAAACTATGAAAAAAACTGTGACTTAAATCCTGAAAAATACGGTACATATTTTTGTAAAATTATTACTTTTGAATGCATAAAATTCTGACTTTTTTTGTTACAATATTGTCGATTTTTTGTTGTTGTTTTTGTAAAATAGTGACGTTTTTGGAGTAAAGTTATGACTTTTCTCATAATTTAATGATATATATATATACACATACATATGTGTATATATACATATGTATGTGTATATAAACACATATATATATACATACACATACAGTATATATATATATATATATATCTATATATGTATATATATATATATATATATACATACACACACACATATATACAAACCCTGTTTCCATATGAGTTGGGAAATTGTGTTAGATGTAAATATAAACGGAATACAATGATTTGCAAAATCATTTTCAACCCATATTCAATTGAATGCACTACAAAGACAACATATTTGATGTTCAAAGTCATAAACTTTATTTATTTTTTTGCAAATA
>NC_084573.2:36355000-36382500 GCF_033978685.3 Nerophis lumbriciformis
ATTTGTTATTAAATAAATAAAATCCCACCTATGAAACTATTGCAAGATTTTGAAGCAAGTTCAGCCACGGCAGATGATAGCGAGTACTCTTCGTCGTCAGTGTTGAATCAGAATCAGAATCAGAATCAGCTTTATTGTCATTACGCAAGGTAACGAGATTGAGGCCATTCCATACAGTGCGATGTGTGCATGCTAGAAAAACAATGTGCAAATATATAAAAATTTAAAAAATGTAGAAGTGCAATGAATATGGTGTGAAATGAATATATACATGAAAAAACAAAACAAAAACAGGGTGGTTGGTGGAATGGGTTATTGCACCGAAGAGAAGGCAGTTATGAGGGACAATGGGGCAGTCCGTTCAGGATGGTTATGGCCCTGGGGAAGAAGCTGTTCTTTAGCCTGTTTGTTTTGGTTTTAATGCACCTGTAGCGCTTCCCAGAGGGCACCATGACCATGACAGAAAAAAGTAAACAATGCACAGGGATTGTGGAAAATTTTACAGACATTTTTTTTCCCGGAAAATTCACAGAACTTTCGTAGGAAACTACAACGCGGCAGTGCACGCGACCTTGGAAGTGTTAACTGTGGACGTTCCACACGTAGTACGCTGGAGTCTGTGAGCACCTTAACTCTCTGCACTTGTCCAAAGTCCAATTAAATAAAGGTTAGCTTATTGGTTGAATAAAAACAACTTACAGCTCCCATGACTTTTTTAAACGTTCCTACATCCATCTGGAGGAATAAGGTTTGTCCTTCATGACTGCTAAAATAATACTAACTTGACATCTCTTCACGTGACCTGAGCAATTAAGAGTATTGACCTTGTAACCCGGTTGTCTTCCGTCCAGGTCCCCGAGCGCTTTTTGGAGGTGGCCGAGATCACGCTGAGGGAGTTTTTCAACGCCATCGTGGCGGGCAAAGACGTGGACCCTTCCTGGAAGAAGGCCATCTACAAGGTGATCTGCAAGCTGGACAGCGAAGTCCCCGAGATCTTCAAGTCGCCTAACTGTCTCCAAGAGCTTCTACACGAGTAAAGTCCAGTTCTCCTCGCTCTCCACACAACGCTTTGCGCTTTTTTTTTTTGATCTTCTTCATGGAACATTACTCTCTTTTAATCGATTTTTTTCCCCCCCCACTTTCTTTTGTTTTTTTTATTTACTTTTTTGAATGTATGAAAGTTATGAAGTAGCATTCCCGATTTGAAGCCTTGGCGTCCGTTCCTCGATGACGTAGTTCTTGTGTTGCTTTTCTTCTAAGAGAATTTGTAATATTATTATTATTATTATTATTAATTAATTAATGGATTTGTTTTTGCTCCTGACGAACTGAGAAGATTCTAATCGTTGGGATTTTTTTTTTTTTGGGGTGACTCGTCATCCATGTGGCCTGGTCTAGGATCTACACTGACTTGAGTGGCAATGAAGGAAACAGGCTGTGTTCCGTAGACTTCCATGCGGTCCACCCAATGAACTGAGTTGTCCCCGACTGGGCGCTCCCTCGCACACAAAAGCAGGACTAGTGAGGGAAGTGGACTGGACCGTGATCTAAACTGGGTCTTGGACCGGTTTCAAATAGATTCCGACCTCTACCCTTTTTTTGAAGTGTTTTTCCCGGGGCATTGTGTTTATCGGGTGTACATTTTTTTTTTCTTTTGCCATGAATATTTCCGTTGTGTATGATGATTTTATGATTTGTCACCACTGCTTTGCTGAAGGTTGGCATTGAAGATGTTTGTCCCCTCTAATGCCTTTGCAGACAAAAATAAATTATTCCTATGAAGAGTATTCAAAAAGAGTTTAGATTCAGGATTTTTTACTGCTTCTCGTGTCCATTGCTTGCTGATTCATGACTTTTTTTTTCCTGGCTGCATTTATTTGTGCCGTTTCCTGCCACTGGACGGCTGAGACAATGATAGTGGAAATGGAGTTTTGCTTGGCCTTGTCTGTGGATTTTGGTAGAACTGTTGCCACGACGGACGTAAACAAAATGGCTTAGGTTCAAATTGTCGATGGTTAAGTCTATTTTCCGCCTCAGCCGTTCTTTGTGTGATGACGTCATTACTTGAATATATCGGAATACTGAAGAAGACTTTAAGGCCGTGTTTACACTATCCAGGGTAACTCACACCTAACCTAATCTGTGTCCACACACAACAATGCTACTGTTTAAGACCCCGGAAAATGCGCATCCTCCAGTGTTGCTTTGTGTGCAACTTCTTAAATGTAACTTATCTGAACAATATCCAGTGTTGTGGTGTTTCAATTAACTGGAATCCAGATAAAGGGGAACATTATCACAATTTCAGAAGGGTTAAAACCATTAAAAATCAGTTTCAAAGTTTTTTTCAAAATTTTACCCATCACGCAATATCCCTAAAAAAAAGCTTCAAAGTGCCGGATTTTAACCATCGTTATATACACCCGTCCATTTTCCTGTGACGTCACATAGTGATGCCAACTCAAACAAACATGGCGGAAAGAACAGCGAGCTATAGCGACATTAGCTCGGATTCAGACTCGGATTTCAGCGGCTTTCAACAGATTACGCATGTATTGAAACGGATGGTTGTAGTGTGGAGGCAGGTAGCGAAAACCGAATTGAAGAAGAAACCGAAGCTATTGAGCCATATCGGTTTGAACCGTATGCAAGCGAAACCGACGAAAGTGACACGGGAGAAAGCGAGGACGAATTCGGCGATCGCCTTCTAACCAACGATTGGTATGTGTTTGTTTGGCATTAAAGGAAACTAACAGCTATGAACTAGGTTTACAGCATATGAAATACATTTGGCAACAACATGCACTTTGAGAGTGCAGACAGCCCAGTTTTCATCAATTAATATATTCTGTAGACATACCCTCATCCGCGCTCTTTTCCTGAAAGCTGAGCTGTCCAGTTTTGGAGTTGATGTCAGCAGGCCAGGGAAGCTAGGGTCGATATTCTTCTCTTGATCATCTTCGGTGGCATAAGGGACGGTGTGAGCCAAGACATCCATCCATCTAAGTGTCAAAAAGTCTGGATTTTTTCTAAGTGTCAAAAAGTCTGGATTTTTTCAAAGTGTCAAAAAGTCGGGATTTTTTCGAAGTGTCAAAAAGTCTGGATTTTTTCAAAGTGTCAAAAAGTCTGGATTTTTTCTAAATGTCAAAAACTGGATTTTTTCTAAGTGTCAAAAAGTCTGGATTTTTTCTAAGTGTCAAAAAGTCTGGATTTTTTCTAAGTGTCAAAAAGTCGGGATTTTTTCGAAGTGTCAAAAAGTCTGGATTTTTTTCTAAATGTCAAAAACTGGATTTTTTTCTAAGTGTCAAAAAGTCTGGATTTTTTCTAAATGTCAAAAACTGGATTTTTTCTAAGTGTCAAAAAGTCTGGATTTTTTCTAAGTGTCAAAAAGTCTGGATTTTTTTCGAAGTGTCAAAAAGTCGGGATTTTTTCGAAGTGTCAAAAAGTCTGGATTTTTTCTAAATGTCAAAAAGTCTGGATTTTTTTCTAAGTGTCAAAAAGTCTGCGGGAACAAACTGCCGCCATTGCTTGCCGTGCTACCGAGGGTCCTTTGTCCCTGAATTGCTCACACACTCCGGCAGATTCAATGGGGGTCTGGCGGCAGATTTCTTTGACTTTATGGTTGGAAATGCATCTGCTTTGAGTGTCGCAGGATATCCACACATTCTTGCCATCTCTGTCGTAGCATAGCTTTCGTCGGTAAAGTGTGCGGAACAAACGTCCAATTTCTTGCCACTTTGGCATCTTTGGGCCACTGGTGCAACTTGAATCCGTCCCTGTTTGTGTTGTTACACCCTCCGACAACACACCGACGAGGCATGATGTCTCCAAGGTACGGAAAACAGTCGAAAAAACGGAAAATAACAGAGCTGATTTGACTCGGTGTTTGAGAAAATGGCGGATTGCTTCCCGATGTGACGCCACGTTGTGACGTCATCGCTCCGAGAGCGAATAATAGAAAGGCGTTTAATTCGCCAAAATTCACCCATTTAGAGTTTGGAAATCGGTTAAAAAAATATATGGTCTTTTTTCTGCAACATCAAGGTATATATTGACGCTTACATAGGTCTGGTGATAATGTTCCCCTTTAACAGTTCACTTTACTCATTTTCATGAATTACTAGTTTCTATGTAACTGTTTTTATATTGTTTTACTTTCTTTTTTATTCAAGAAAATGTTTTTAATTTATTTATCTTATTTTATTTTATTAATTTTTTTTTTAAAGTACCTTATCTTCACCATACCTGGTTGTCCAAATTAGGCATAATAATGTGTTAATTCCACGACTGTATATATCGGTTGATATCGGTATCGGTAATTAAAGAGTTGGACAATATCGGAATATCGGCGGACATCCCTATTGCTGGGTATGTTTTGGACATTTGGACAAAAATAGTTTCAAGCATGTTTTACTCAATATAGGTCATCAAATCTTAGCAACAAGCTGTAATATCATACTGACATCATTTAGGACCAAAACCTTTAAAGGGGAACATTATCACCAGACCTATGTAAGCGTCAATATATACCTTGATGTTGCAGAAAAAAGACCATAGATTTTTTTAACCGATTTCCGAACTCTAAATGGATGAATTTTGGCGAATTAAACGCCTTTCTATTATTCGCTCTCGGTGTTGTCGGAGGGTGTAACAACACGAACAGGGACGGATTCAAGTTGCACCAGTGGCCCAAAGATGCCAAAGTGGCAAGAAATTGGATGAAATTTGTTCCGCACTCTTTACCGACGAAAGCTATGCTACGACAGAGATGGCAAGAATGTGTGGATATCCTGCGACACTCAAAGCAGATGCATTTCCAACCATAAAGTCAAAGAAATCTGCCGCCAGACCCCCATTGAATATGCCGGAGTGTGTGAGCAATTCAGGGACAAAGGACCTCGGTAGCACGGCAAGCGATGGCCGCAGTTTGTTCCCGCAGACGAGCGAGCTAAACCCCCTGGATGTCTTGGCTCACACCGTCAAGAGAAGAATATCGACCCTAGCTTCCCTGGCCTGCTGACATGAGGGTATATCTACAGAATATATTAATTGATGAAAATTAGGCTGTCTGCACTCTCAAAGTGCATGTTGTTGCCAAATGTATTTCATATCCTGTGACGTCACATAGTGATGCCAACACAAACAAACATGGCGCATAGAACAGCAAGCTATAGCGACATTAGCTCGGATTCAGACTCGGATTTCAGCGGCTTAAGCGATTCAACAGATTACGCATGTATTGAAACGGATGGTTGTAGTGTGGAGGCAGGTAGCGAAAACCAAATTGAAGAAGAAACCGAAGCTATTGAGCCGTATCGGTTTGAACCGTATGCAAGCGAAACCGACGAAAACGACACGGGAGAAAGCGAGGACGAATTCGGCGATCGCCTTCTAACCAACGATTGGTATGTGTTTGTTTGGCATTAAAGGAAACTAACAACTATGAACTAGGTTTACAGCATATGAAATACATTTGGCAACAACATGCACTTTGAGAGTGCGGACAGCCCAGTTTTCATCAATTAATATATTCTGTAGACATACCCTCATCCGCGCTCTTTTCCTGAAAGCTGATCTGTCCAGTTTTGGAGTTGATGTCAGCAGGCCAGGGAAGCTAGGGTCGATATTCTTCTCTTGATCATCTTCGGTGGCATAAGGGACGGTGTGAGCCAAGACATCCATCCATCTAAGTGTCAAAAAGTCTGGATTTTTTCTAAGTGTCAAAAAGTCGGGATTTTTTCGAAGTGTCAAAAAGTCGGGATTTTTTCGAAGTGTCAAAAAGTCTGGATTTTTTCAAAGTGTCAAAAAGTCTGGATTTTTTCTAAATGTCAAAAACTGGATTTTTTTCTAAGTGGCAAAAAGTCTGGATTTTTTTCTAAGTGTCAAAAAGTCGGGATTTTTTCGAAATGTCAAAAAGTCTGGATTTTTTCTAAATGTCAAAAACTGGATTTTTTCTAAGTGTCAAAAAGTCTGGATTTTTTCTAAGTGTCAAAAAGTCTGCGGGAACAAACTGCCGCCATTGCTTGCCGTGCTACCGAGGGTCCTTTGTCCCTGAATTGCTCACACACTCCGGCAGATTCAATGGGGGTCTGGCGGCAGATTTCTTTGACTTTATGGTTGGAAATGCATCTGCTTTGAGTGTCGCAGGATATCCACACATTCTTGCCATCTCTGTCGTAGCATAGCTTTCGTCGGTAAAGTGTGCGGAACAAACGTCCAATTTCTTGCCACTTTGGCATCTTTGGGCCACTGGTGCAACTTGAATCCGTCCCTGTTCGTGTTGTTACACCCTCCGACAACACACCGACGAGGCATGATGTCTCCAAGGTACGGAAAACAGTCGAAAAAAACGGAAAATAACAGAGCTGATTTGACTCGGTTTGAGAAAATGGCGGATTGCTTCCCGATGTGACGTCATCGCTCCGAGAGCGAATATTAGAAAGGCGTTTAATTCGCCAAAATTCACCCATTTAGAGTTCGGAAATCGGTTAAAAAAAATATACGGTCTTTTTTCTGCAACATCAAGGTATATATTGACGCTTACATAGGTCTGGTGATAATGTTCCCCTTTAATAAGACATCATAAAGTAATCAAATCTTTAATAAACACGTAAACAATGTGATAAACATATAACATTAATCAATCTAGGGATCTAGATATCTGGTCAGGACACTCCTTACCGTATTTTTCGGACTATAAGTCACACCGGCCGAAAATGTATAATAAAGATGGGGGAAAACATATATAAGTCGCACTGGAGTATAAGTCGCATTTTTGGGGAAATGTATTTGATAAAAGCCAACACCAAGAATAGACATTTGAAAGGCAATTTAAAATAAATGAAGAATAGTGAACAACAGGCTGAATAAGTGTACGTTATATGAGGCATAAATAAGCAACTGGTATGTTAACGTAACATATTATGGTAAGAGTCATTCAAATAACTATAACATATAGAACATGCTATACGTTTACCAAACAATCTGTCACTCCTAATCGCTAAATCCCATGAAATCTTATACGTCTAGTCTCTTACGTGAATGAGATCAATAATATTATTTGATATTTTACGCTAATAATAATAAGTCGCTCCTGAGTATAAGTCGCACTATGAAAAAAAACTGCGACTTATAGTCCGAAAAATACGGTACTCTTTTGCCTTCACCTTCATTGTCCATTCCTTTTTGGTGACTTTATATACTCTGGACCGAGACGTCGAGTCCGCGACATACATGGCGGACATTAACTGATACAGTCCGCTTTGCCAGTCCAAAAGCATTCGCCGTTTTCCTCGACGGCCAGGTAATACAAAGCACGCGCTATCTTTTTTATCACATCCAACAGGAGCTGGCATTCTCGTTGTCTCTCCTTCGACAATAGGACAAAGTTTTTTCGCTAAATAGCATCACAGCTGAATGTTCTCTTGCCATCTGAGAAGTGTTGTATCCCAAATAGCTGCAATGGCTTTCACTTAAGGTATTCATGTGTGATTTCCACAAGCGTCTGTACATTTACCGTATTTTTCGGACTATAAGTCGCAGTTTTTTTCGTAGCTTGGCGACTTATACTCTGGAGCGACTTATGTGTGAAATTATTAACACATTAGCGTAAAATATCAAATTATTGATCTCATTCACGTAAGAGACTAGACGTGTAAGATTTCATGGGATTTAGCGATTAGGAGTGACAGATTGTTTGGTAAACGTATAGCATGTTCTATATGTTATAGTTATTTGAATGACTCTTACCATAATATGTTACGTTAACATACCAGTTGGTTATTTATGCCTCATATAACGTACACTTATTCAGCCTGTTGTTCACTATTCTTGATTTATTTTAAATTGCCTTTCAAATTGTCTATTCTTGGTGTTGGCTTTTATCAAATACATGTCCCCCCAAAATGCGACTTAGTGCGACTTATATATGTTTTTTTTCCTTCTTTATTATGCATTTTCGGCCGGTGCGACTTATACTCCAAAAAATACAGTAGTAGAAGAAACACGGGCATGTCTGGATGACTCGCCTTCATATTTCCAGTGGTTAGCTCCGAGCTACCGAAACCGCTTTATTATGAAGCTGGCTGCGGCGCATTCTTTCTGGCGTCACTTCCTGTGTGGGCGAGGTCTTTCTGGCGTCACTTCGCCTCCGAACTCAGTTTGTAAACAATCAATGAGTCCATACAAAGCTAAGTGCCGGAGATTCAAGAAATACACAGCTGACTTACCCGTGTAAAAATGTGTCCGAGGAGGGGGACCTTAAATGCTGGTTTAGCGTGGCTGAAACGGGGCTTAGGCTAAATAATTACCGTATTTTTCGGAGTATAAGGCGCTCTGGAGTATAAGACGCACCGGCCGAAAATGCATAATAAAGAAGGAAAAAAACATATATAAGTCGCATTTTTGGGGGAAATGTATTTGATAAAAGCCAACACCAAGAATAGACATTTGAAAGGCAATTTAAAATAAATCAAGAATAGTGAACAACAGGCTGAATAAGTGTACGTTATATGAGGCATAAATAACCAACTGGTATGTTAACGTAACATATTATGGTAAGAGTCATTCAAATAACTATAACATATAGAACATGCTATACGTTTACCAAACAATCTGTCACTCCTAATCGCTAAATCCCATGAAATCTTATACGTCTAGTCCAGGGGTCGGCAACCTTTACCAGTCAAAGAGCCATTTTGACCAGTTTCACAAATTATAGAAAACAAAGGGAGCCGCAAAAATATTTTGAAATTTTAAATGAAATAATGTATATAAAAAAAATTTTTTTGCTTTGTGCTATGTATAAACCAGGGGTCTCAGACACGTTGCACACACCTTTATATGGAATTTTTAAGTTGGTGCGGCACGCGGGCTTTGAAAGAATAGCGCTTGTCAGCGTCATGCGTGCCGTGATGGTACAGCTTATAGCTTGCTCACGTAGGTGACAGCAAGGCATACTTGGTCAACAACCACACAGCTCACACTGACGGTGGTGGTATTAAAAAAAACAAAAAACTTTAACACTCTTACTAATAATGCGCCACACTGTGAACCCACACCAAACAAGAATGACAAACAAATTTCGGGAGAACATCTGCACCGGAACACAACATAAACACAACAGGACAAATACCCAGAATCCCATGCAGCCCTAACTCTTCCGGGCTACATTATACAACCCTGCTACCACCAAACCCTGCCCCCACCCCAAGCCTGCTCCCTCACACTTCGCCTCCGAACTCAGTTTGTAAACGATCAATGAGTCCATACAAAGCTAAGTGCCGGAGATTCAAGAAATACACGGCTGACTTACACCTGTAAAAATGTGTCCGAGGAGGGGGACCTTAAATGCTGGTTTAGTGTGGCTGAAACGGGGCTTAGGCTAAATAATTACAGTATTTTTCGGAGTATAAGGCGCTCTGGAGTATAAGACGCACCGGCCGAAAATGCATAATAAAGAAGGAAAAAAACATATATAAGTCGCACTGGAGTATAAGTCGCATTTTTTGGGGAAATGTATTTGATAAAAGCCAACACCAAGAATAGACATTTGAAAGGCAATTTAAAATAAATGAAGAATAGTGAACAACAGGCTGAATAAGTGTACGTTATATGAGGCATAAATAACCAACTGGTATGTTAACGTAACATATTATGGTAAGAGTCATTCAAATAACTATAACATATAGAACATGCTATACGTTTACCAAACAATCTGTCACTCCTAATCGCTAAATCCCATGAAATCTTATACGTCTAGTCCAGGGGTCGGCAACCTTTACCAGTCAAAGAGCCATTTTGACCAGTTTCACAAATTATAGAAAACAATGGGAGCCGCAAAAATATTTTGAAATTTTAAATGAAATAACAATGTATATAAAAAATAATTTTTGCTTTGTGCTATGTATAAACCAGGGGTCTCAAGACACGTTGCCCACACCTTTATATGGAATTTTTAAGTTGGTGCGGCACGCGGGTTTTGAAAGAATAGCGCTTGTTGGCGTCACGCGTGCCGTGATGGTACAGCTTATAGCTTGCTCACGTAGGTGACAGCAAGGCGTACTTGGTCAACAACCACACAGCTCACACTGACGGTGGTGGTATAAAAAAAAACAAAAAACTTTAACACTCTTACTAATAATGCGCCACACTGTGAACCCACACCAAACAAGAATGACAAACAAATTTCGGGAGAACATCTGCACCGGAACACAACATAAACACAACAGGTCAAATACCCAGAATCCCATGCAGCCCTAACTCTTCCGGGATACATTATACACGCCCCGCTACCAAACCCCGCCCACCTCAACCGACGCACAGGTTGGTGGTAGCAGGGGTGTATAATGTAGCCCGGAAGAGTCAGGGCTGCATGGGATTCTGGGTGTTTGTTCTGTTGTGTTTATGTTGTGTTAACCACTAGGCCTACTCAGTGGCCTAGTGGTTAGAGTGTCCGCCCTGAGATCGGTAGGTTGTGAGTTCAAACCCCGGCCGAGTCATACCAAAGACTATAAAAATGGGACCCATTGCCTCCCTGCTTGGCACTCAGTATCAAGGGTTGGAATTGGGGGTTAAATCACCAAAATGATTCCCGGGCGCGGCCACTGCTGCTGCCCACTGCTCCCCTCACCTCCCAGGGGGTGATCAAGGGTGATGGGTCAAATGCAGAGAATAATTTCGCATCACCTAGTGTGTGTGTGACAATCATTGGTACTTTAACTTTAACTTTAACTTTAAGGTGCAGATGTTCTCCCGAAATGTGTTTTGTCATTCTTGTTTAGTTTTGGTTCAAAGTGTGGCGCATTATTAGTAAGAGTGTTAAAGTTGTTTTATATGACCACCGTCAGTGTAACCTGTGTGGCTGTTGACCAAGTATGCCGTGTGCAAGCAGAAGATGTATATTGTATAACAAGTGTTGGACTGGCACTCTGTTAATACAGATTGTAGAGGGCGCCAAATGTTGTACCATCATGGCACGCCCTTATTATAGCCGCAAGGGTGAAAATGGGTGAATATTAATCCCGGGAGTTTTCTGCGAGAGGCACTGAAATCCGGAAGTCTCACGGGAAAAATTGAGGGGTTCAGCAAGTAAGCTGCTGAGCCGCATCAGAGTGATCAAAGAGCCGCATGCGGCTCCGGAGTCGCGGGTTGCCGACCCCTGGTCTAGTCTCTTACGTGAATGAGCTAAATAATATTATTTGATATTTCACGGTAATGTGTTAATCATTTCACACATAAGTCGCTCCTAAGTAACTGCGACTTATAGTCGGAAAAATACGGTATTCGTTTAAGGGGTTAAACGACTTAGTGTAGACATGGCCTGAAAAAGACTTTAAGAGGAGGAGGAAAACTAGAAGAACTGTTTTCTCCCTCCGCTCACCTGCTTTTGAGTGATCCGGCTCCCCTCAGGCGGGAACAATATACGAGGTCGAAGGTGAGCGTCTCACCCCAGGGGTGGACCGAGGAGCTCTCAGCACTACAAAGGGTAGCGACAAAGACTCAGCGTGAGGAGCAACGTGCACCTGAAACCTTCCACTCGGTCCCACCGTCGCAGACTATCAGACTGTTTTTCGGCCCCCGCCATGTGCCCCCGAACGCTGTCGCTTTCGCTGCTTGGTCGTGGCTCAAATCCCAGAATTCCCCAATAGGATTTTGACGGTTACAAAATGTCCAATTAGACCATGCTGAAATGTTCATAACATATTTTCTCTTCCTTCCCGTTTTTATTGTGCCTCAAATCCATGTTTTTTCGAAACATGTGTTTTGTACATAAGTGACAGAAAACGTACTTTTATTTTTTTCTCTAAACTGTTCTTTATTTTCATAAATAATTCCAGTTTTTCTGAATGACGTCCGTTTGTGTTGAATTTTCCCGAAATAACTTGATTGGTTATGTGGGGCCCAACAGTCATATAAGAGTTAATATGCTTTTTAGACAGGTTTTTTAGGGCTGTGAGCATGGAAATGGCTTTGTTTCCTTTTATTATCATTTTATTGGCAATCATTATGTTTCCAGCAGCTTTTTGAGGACTTTAACATACTCAAACTAGGGGCCTCAGGGTGTCTGACATGAAACACGTTCATCATGAAAGGATCCCAAAAAAATCTAAGGCTCTATGATGTAAAACTCACATTTTAGTTTAAAATTAGGGGTGCTCAAAACAAATCTATTTACATCCAAATTGCGATTCTTACTCATTTTTAAGTCAGTTTAAAGAGAAAAAAAAGGCAGACTTTTTTTTTGTCCTTTCCATTTTTTTTTGCTGTATCTTGGCCATCATTTTTGTTGCGTTATACATGATTTAGAAGGTATTTTTATGTTCCGTTTTCAAATTTCAATGCCCAATTCTGTCACTACTGCAGTTATTCCACAATACCCCAAAGCCAAACAGCACATAAAAGTTTTTCATTTTTTCAAAAGTGCAAAAAAACATTTTGGAATCTTGTTTGGTTTTTTTTTTTCACTTGTTTTGCTAAAATCTCTCAACTTCAGCTCTAAGCAAAAACACCAAAACCTAGTAATGTGTTTTTGATTTGAACCTTTTGACATACTTGCCAACCCTCCCGAATTTTCCGGGAGACTCCCGAAATTCAGCGCCTCTCCCGAAAACCTCCCGGGACAAATCTCCCGATTTTCAGCCGGAGCTGGAAGCCACGCCCCCTCCAGCTCCATGCGGACCTGAGTGAGGACAGCCTTTTTTCATGACGGGAGGGTGACAAGAACTAAATCATCCAAACTAGAGATAAATTGTATTATGTTTATTTTACCTAAAAATAAATATATTTATTAAATAAAAAAAATTTAAAAAAATAAATACATTTTTACTATATTTTGCTAAAAACATCAAAATTAATTCTATTTTTATTTGTATTTTTTTGCGACTCCTTATTACATCCAGCCATAGAATTATACATTAAAATAAACATATTTGAAATAATTGATTTTAAATTATCATAATAATTCATTTAAAATGACCATATTTAATTATTAAAATAATTGCTTGTTTATCAACAACTTTAGCATTTTATTCATTACATTTTGAAACTCTCAGAAGCCAAGCAATGTTATATTCCTTAATATTTATTTATGCAAGTTTGAAGTATCAATTATCTAAACACAGTTTTGTTTGCATATTTTCAGGATATATATATATATATATATATATATATATATATATATATATATATATATATATATATGAAATACTTGACTTGGTGAATTCTAGCTGTCAATATACTCCTCCCCTCTTAACCACGCCATGCCCCCACCCCCCTCCTCCCGAAATCGGAGGTCTCAAGGTTGGCAAGTATGCCTTTTGAAGTCCTTTTCACCAAATGATGTCACCGTTTTCAATTACCGTATTTTTCGGAGTATAAGTCGCGCCGGAGTAAAAAAGTTAAAAGTTAAAGTACCAATGATTGTCACACACACACTAGGTGTGGCGAGATTATTCTCTGCATTTGACCCATCACCCTTGATCACCCCCTGGGAGGTGAGGGGAGCAGTGGGCAGCAGCGGTGGCCGCGCCCGGGAATCATTTTTGGTGATTTAACCCCCAATTCCAACCCTTGATGCTGAGTGCCAAGCAGGGAGGTAATGGGTCCCATTTTTTTATAGTCTTTGGTATGACTCGGCCGGGGATTGAACTCACAACCTACCGATCTCAGGGCGGACACTCTAACCACTAGGCCACTGAGTAGTATAAGTCGCACCTGCCGAAAATGCAAAATAAAGAAGGAAAAAAAAACATATATAAGTCGCACTGGAGCCCGGTCAAACTATGAAAAAAACTGCGACTTATAGTCCGAAAAATACGGTAGTATAAATGTGCATGTGTTTTTTTACTATTTAAAACCTGGGATTTTATCTGATCTAAAAGGGCTTTAAAAGGGTCAAAATAAAATAAAAATATTAGATGTTTTTATTTTTTTTTTAATTTATTAATCAATCAAACAAAACACAACAGTACCATAATAATGCAATCCAATTCCCGACCCAGCAACATTCACAATAGCAATAAACAGAGCAATTGAGATAATAGCATACCTGCCAACTTTTGAAATCAGAAAAACCTAGTAGCCAGGGTCCAGGGGCCGCAGGCCCCGGTAGGTCCAGGACAAAGTCCTGGTGGGGGGTTCAGGCTTTGCCCCCCGACGCAAAATGATTATTAGCATTCAGACAGGTTAAAATGTTGCTAAAACCATCACTTTTCTATCAGTCACAGTGACTTTTCAAAACAAAAATATTACAGCAAAAATCATATGGGTTGATTGACATGTTTATTCTGTAAGCTAACTTCAATAGTTTGAAATTATTTTGACAGTTAATGCCAGTTATCCTGTCAACCTTTCACAAGACTTCAATTTGTTAATTGAAAGTATAAACAGTATAAACACTTTTTACGGTAAACAAATGGTAAAACAGTACTAAACAATTCCATTAAAAAAAAATTGGTGTCATTATTAACTTTCTGTCCAAGCTTGTATAATCTACTGCCTTGTTCAATTGTATAACATATTTTGTGCCTAAAATTCACATTTCTATCACAATTATCATACTGTAAACATGGTAAGCTAACTTCATTAAAATTAATAGTCCTGTCAATGGCATGGAATTACAATTCAAATGTAGTTTTTTTGTAAGCCTTTCAAAAGAATTCAAAATATGAAAAATTAATGAAAATTAATTTAATCCATCAGACACTTGAAAAGTGGCACATCACATCTCTAATGTAATCATTTGAACTTTTCAACAGAAATAGCACTGCAAAAATATTAAGGACATACTTCTGTATTTTGGTAGTTATGCTGTCAACATTTAACAAGATTTCTTCAACTTGGACTTGAAAGCATAAATAGTATAAACACTTTTAACAGTATAACAGTACTAAACAATTCCAATAGATAACATTGGTGTCATTACCTTTTTGTGGCTAAAATCCGAAAAACGTTGAAAGTTTTCCACTTGTATCGCTAGCAACGGCATTAGACTTGTGTTTTTTTGTCCCAACGTGGTCTTTCACATCGCTAATTCCTCCGTGTCCGATCGAAAAATCTTGTCTGCACAAGGTGCAATTCGCGTAGTTTTCACCCTTTTTGGAACGGATAATTATTCCCGGATAGGCTTTTGAATATTCTTCACGGAATGACTTGCATTTTTTCTTTTCGGTTTAAGACTCGTTTGCCATTTTTCTCCGGCTGATTCCATGATCGTTTGCTCGTTTGGAAACAATGGGCAACAGGTGCCTCGTGCTTGGCAGCGGTGCTATAAATAGCCTCGCGAATTTAAAAAAAAAAAATTTTTTTTAATTAATGAAAAACCGTATTTTTTTATCACTGCAACCGTAACCCGGAATAGGTTGATGAAAACCGTACTAATTACGGGAAAACCGGAGTAGTTGTTTGATATTTTTGTTTGAGTAAAAAAATATACAAAAATATGAATCCAAATATTTTTTTAGACCCTTTAAAAACATCCTGTTTGGCTTTGAAGTTAATTAATTTTTTTATTAGTTTTTAAATTCAATTTTTTTTTTAAATGCCGTTTTCTTAGGCCTCATAGCTGCGCATATGCCAAGAGAAACTTGTGTACTATTATCATTTTTTTACACCAAATAATATATTGCAAGAATGCTGAATCGAGAGCCGTTTCTGAATCGAATCGTCACCCCAAGAACAGGAATCACTTTGATTTTTTTTTTTTTTTTTTTTTTTAGGGATTTGGGCTATTTCTACAGGTCTGTGTGGTTTTGGCACAGGTGTTGCACACCTCCACCGGCCTATGGCGCCTCGGTAGCGGTGACAAAAGATCAAAAGGGGGCCTGTTGCTTAACCTGCTGACTTTTCTAAGCGAGACAAAGCGCCTGACAAAAAGCACCGAGAGCTTGGAACTGATAATTATTCCCGGATAGGCTTTTGAATATTCTTCACGGAATGACTTGCATTTTTTCTTTTCGGTTTAAGACTCGTTTGCGATTTTTCTCCGGCTGATTCCATGATCGTTCGCTCGTTTGGAAACAATGACAGGTGCCTCGTGCTTGGCAGCGGTGCTATAAATAGCCTCGCGCATTAAAATTTTTTCTTTTTTTTTAATGAATGGAAAACCGTATTTTTTATCACTGCAACCGTAACCCGGAATAGGTTGATGAAAACCGTACTAATTACGGGAAAACCGGAGTAGTTGGCAGGTATGTAATAGAGATGTTTGATATTTTTGTTTGAGTAAAAAAATATACAAAAATATGACCCTTTAAAAACATCCTGTTTGGCTTTGAAGTTAATTAATTTTTTTATTACTTTTTAAATTAAATTTTTTTTTAAATGCCGTTTTCTTAGGCCTAATAGCTACCGCATATGCCAAGAGAAACTTGTGTACTATTATCATTTTTTACACCAAATAATATATTGCAAGAATGCTGAATCGAGAGCCGTTTCTGAATCGAATCGTCACCCCAAGAACAGGAATCACTTTGATTTTTTTTTTTTTTTTTTTTTTTTTTAGGGATTTGGGCCATTTCTACAGGTCTGTGTGGTTTTGGCACAGGTGTTGCACACCTCCACCGGCCTATGGCGCCTCGGTAGGCGGTGACAAAAGATCAAAAGGGGGCCTGTTGCTTAACCTGCTGACTTTTCTAAGCGAGACAAAGCGCCTGACAAAAAGCACCGAGAGCTTGGAACTGATAATTATTCCCGGATAGGCTTTTGAATATTCTTCACGGAATGACTTGCATTTTTTCTTTTCGGTTTAAGACTCGTTTGCGATTTTTCTCCGGCTGATTCCATGATCGTTCGCTCGTTTGGAAACAATGGGCAACAGGTGCCTCGTGCTTGGCAGCGGTGCTATAAATAGCCTCGCGCATTTAAAAAAAAAATTTTTTTTTTAATTAATGAAAAAACGTATTTTTTTATCACTGCAACCATAACCCGGAATAGGTTGATGAAAACCGTACTAATTACGGGAAAACCGGAGTAGTTGGCAGGTATGTAATAGAGATGTTTGATATTTTTGTTTGAGTAAAAAAATATACAAAAATATGACCCTTTAAAAACATCCTGTTTGGCTTTGAAGTTAATTAATTTTTTTATTAGTTTTTACATTTAATTTTTTTTTTAAATGCCGTTTTCTTAGGCCTAATAGCTGCGCATATGCCAAGAGAAACTTGTGTACTATTATCATTTTTTACACCAAACAATATATTGCAAGAATGCTGAATTGAGAGCCGTTTCTGAATCGAATAGTCACCCCAAGAACAGGAATCACTTTGATTTTTTTTTAAAAATTTTTTAGGGATTTGGGCCATTTCTACAGGTCTGTGTGGTTTTGGCACAGGTGTTGCACACCTCCACCGGCCTATAGCGGTGACAAAAGATCAAAAGGGGGCCTGTTGCTTAACCTGCTGACTTTTCTAAGCGAGACAAAGCGCCTGACAAAAACCACCGAGAGCAACTCCCTTCATTATCTCCCCCCCCCCCCACCCCCGCCGCCTCTTTCCTCCCCAGACAGCGTTCTTCTTAAGATCGTCGGCCGGGCCTTTGAGAGGGCGAGTCGGACATATTTCTCACTGAATGATGGGCTCGGCCCTAAACGTCTCAAAAACACCAGCCAAGGGGCTCTAAAGTGCCACAAACAAAAGGAGAAAGGAAAGGATACTCTTTTACCTTCTTCTTCTTCTTCTTCTTCTTCTTACAAGCAGATGAATATCGCCCCACGCCCTCACTCTTCCTGTAATGACTAAAAACAGCAAGGTGGAAATATTGAGCTTGATTTTTTTTACCACATTTAGTCTTTTTCTAATGAGGAGGAAAATATAAGTGAAGGGTATTTTTTAGTGACGGCTTTGTTTAGCAAACTAGGAGCAATCGTTTCTTCTCTATTTACTGTTCTGTTGAGATACGCAAAATATGTCGAAATATTGTTGTTGCTACTGTAAATACGGAAAGAAAGAATAGCTGTACAGTTTTTTATGGTCAATCAAAGCCCCCCCCCTCAAGTTACACCAGCAAATAATAACTCATTTAATTCCGACTTGAGCCGTGACAACACGCTTATTAAAATGCTTGAGGATGCTTTCGGATACATGAACAAGATTTGTCATGGAAGGAAAAAAGGGCACGTGGGACAAACATGTACTACTTTGCAGAAAGTCAATTTATAATGATTTTTTTTTTTTCTACGGTGGAAAAAAAAAAAAGAAGGAATTTAGGAGTGCTTTGCATTTTGCGTGTGTGTGTGTGCGCGAGTGTGAGAGAAAAGGCCGATTATGAGAACCTGTGAACCAGTTAGTGACACAATTCTCAACGCTGCGGCCCTTCCCCCACCCCTGGGAGTGCCATTCTGACATGTAAATGATTCTCATTAAGCGACGATTTTATTTGCTCAATCTTTTTCACTAGCTTTTAATTATTTTGTAAAATAGCCATGATGTGGACTTCAAAGTGAGAGACACTGCCTTTGTATAACTTAGCAATATGTTGTGTAAATGATGCATTTTTTTTCTTTTTCTGTGGCATTACTATGATGATACCATTCTATTACAGTAATTGGACCAGGCTGTCATTAACAACTCATGACACGGCTGCTTTCTTTTTTCTCCTTCCTGTTATTGATGTTTGTGTCCTGCAGATTGTGTGTAATTTATTGGTTTTAATTTATCCTAATTTATTCAATGTTTTTTTCATTTTTTTTTCATTTCTTTTTTCAAACAGGGAAGGCTCTACTGCATTCCTTGGAGTAGATACAACTTAAATAAAGAAAAACTAGTATTTTCAACACAGGGGGAGGTGGAAGTGTCCTGGCAGCTAAAATGGAACTGGACATTTTCTAAAAAAAAAAAAAAAGGTTCCTTCGACAAGACCGAGGGTGGGCTAGAAAGCTGAAACCACTTTGAAGCGGTTTTGTGTTTTCTCCTGAGATTCTTTATTGTTTTTCTCCCCCCCCCAATGAATTGCTTTGGCCTATAGCCCAAACACAACCAGTAGTCAAATTGCCTTTCGTGCCTTCACCCTCAATGAACTGAATGTATGTGCAGTATATATATGCAAGCTTGTGCAAAATGAATAAAAATGGAAATAAAAAAGAAAAACATGTCTTGCATTTGTCTTTTTTCCTATACATTTTAAAAAGGACAACATTTGGTGTGTATTGTGTTCAAAATCTGTCTACTTTTTTTCTATCTATCCTAAAAAAAAATTATATCCCAGAAAATACATCAATTATATTTTAATTAAACTAAAAAAGTGTGTTTTTGTATTTTTTTTATTTTTATAAATAAATTATTTTAACTTCAGTTACAAAATGTGACAAATCATGGTCTGGAATTGTTGCTCTGACTCAACATAATATTATTAGGACTGTCAAATTATCCCGTTAATTGTGAATAATTTAGTTAGTTAGTTTAGTTAGTTCAAAATCTGTCTACTTTTTTTCTATCCATCCTAAAAAAAAATTAACTCCCAGAAAATACATCAATTATATTTTAATTAAACTAAAAAAGTGTGTTTTTGTATTTTTTTAATTTTTATAAATAAATAATTTTAACTTCAGTTACAAAATGTGACAAATCATGGTCTGGAATTGTTGCTCTGACGCAACATAATATTATTAGGACTGTCAAATTATCCCGTTAATTGCGAATAATTTAGTTAGTTAGTTCAAAATCTGTCTACTTTTTTTCTATCTATCCTAAAAAAAATTTAACTCCCAGAAAATACATCAATTATATTTTAATTAAACTAAAAAAAAGTGTGTTTTTGTATTTTTTTAATTTTTATAAATAAATTATTTTAACTTCAGTTACAAAATGTGACAAATCATGGTCTGGAATTGTTGCTCTGACTCAACATGATATTATTAGGACTGTCAAATTATCCCGTTAATTGCGAATAATTTAGTTAGTTAGTTTAGTTAATTCAAAATCTGTCTACTTTTTTTCTATCTATCCTAAAAAAAATTTAACTCCCAGAAAATACATCAATTATATTTTAATTAAACTAAAAAAGTGTGTTTTTGTATTTTTTTAATTTTTATAAATAAATTATTTTAACTTCAGTTACAAAATGTGACAAATCATGGTCTGGAATTGTTGCTCTGACTCAACATAATATTATTAGGATTGTCAAATTATCCCGTTAATTGCGAATAATTTAGTTAGTTAGTTCAAAATCTGTCTACTTTTTTTCTATCTATCCTAAAAAAAATGTAACTCCCAGAAAATACATCAATTATATTTTAATTAAACTAAAAAAAGTGTGTTTTTGTATTTTTTTAAATTTTTATAAATAAATTATTTTAACTTCAGTTACAAAATGTGACAAATCATGGTCTGGAATTGTTGCTCTGACTCAACATAATATTATTAGGATTGTCAAATTATCCCGTTAATTGCGAATAATTTAGTTAGTTAGTTCAAAATCTGTCTACTTTTTTTCTATCTATCCTAAAAAAAATGTAACTCCCAGAAAATACATCAATTATATTTTAATTAAACTAAAAAAAGTGTGTTTTTGTATTTTTTTAAATTTTTATAAATAAATTATTTTAACTTCAGTTACAAAATGTGACAAATCATGGTCTGGAATTGTTGCTCTGACTCAACATAATATTATTAGGACTGTCAAATTATCCCGTTAATTGCGAATAATTTAGTTAGTTAGTTCAAAATCTGTCAATTTTTTTCTATCTATCCTAAAAAAAATTTAACTCCCAGAAAATACATCAATTATATTTTAATTAAACTAAAAAAGTGTGTTTTTGTATTTTTTTTTAATTTTTATAAATAAATTATTTTAATTTCAGTTACAAAATGTGACAAATCATGGTCTGGAATTGTTGCTCTGACTCAACATAATATTATTAGGACTGTCAAATTATCCCGTTAATTGCGAATAATTTAGTTAGTTAGTTCAAAATCTGTCTACTTTTTTTCTATCTATCCTAAAAAAAATTTTACTCCCAGAAAATACATCAATTATATTTTAATTAAACTAAAAAAGTGTGTTTTTGTATTTTTTCAATTTTTATAAATAAATAATTTTAACTTCAGTTACAAAATGTGACAAATCATGGTCTGGAATTGTTGCTCTGACTCAACATAATATTATTAGGACTGGCAAATGATCCCGTTAATTGCGAATAATTTAGTTAGTTAGTTTAGTTAGTTCAAAATCTGTCTACTTTTTTTCTATCTATCCTAAAAAAAAATTAACTCCCAGAAAATACATCAATTATATTTTAATTAAACTAAAAAAAGTGTGTTTTTGTATTTTTTTAATTTTTATAAATAAATTATTTTAACTTCAGTTACAAAATGTGACAAATCATGGTCTGGAATTGTTGCTCTGACTCAACATAATATTATTAGGACTGTCAAATTATCCCGTTAATTGCGAATAATTTAGTTAGTTAGTTCAAAATCTGTCTATTTTTTTCTATCTATCCTAAAAAAAATTTAACTCCCAGAAAATACATCAATTATATTTTAATTAAACTAAAAAAAGTGTGTTTTTGTATTTTTTTTATTTTTATAAATAAATTATTTTAACTTCAGTTACAAAATGTGACAAATCATGGTCTGGAATTGTTGCTCTGACTCAACATAATATTATTAGGACTGTCAAATGATGCCGTTAATTGCGAATAATTTAGTTAGTTAGTTTAGTTGGTTCAAAATCTGTCTACTTTTTTTCTATCTATCCTAAAAAAAATTTAACTCCCAGAAAATACATCAATTATATTTTAATTAAACTAAAAAAGTGTGTTTTTGTATTTTTTTTATTTTTATAAATAAATTATTTTAACTTCAGTTACAAAATGTGACAAATCATGGTCTGGAATTGTTGCTCTGACTCAACATAATATTATTAGGACTGTCAAATTATCCCGTTAATTGCGAATAATTTAGTTAGTTAGTTCAAAATCTGTCTATTTTTTTCTATCTATCCTAAAAAAAATTTAACTCCCAGAAAATACATCAATTATATTTTAATTAAATTAAAAAAGTGTGTTTTTGTATTTTTTTAATTTTTATAAATAAATTATTTTAACTTCAGTTACAAAATGTGACAAATCATGGTCTGGAATTGTTGCTCTGACTCAACATAATATTATTAGGACTGGCAAATGATCCCGTTAATTGCGAATAATTTAGTTAGTTAGTTCAAAATCTGTCTACTTTTTTTCTATCTATCCTAAAAAAAAATTAACTCCCAGAAAATACATCAATTATATTTTAATTAAACTAAAAAAGTGTGTTTTTGTATCTTTTTAATTTTTATAAATAAATTATTTTAACTTCAGTTACAAAATGTGACAAATCATGGTCTGGAATTGTTGCTCTGACTCAACATAATATTATTAGGACTGTCAAATTATCCCGTTAATTGCGAATAATTTAGTTAGTTAGTTGAGTTAGTTCAAAATCTGTCTACTTTTTTTCTATCTATCCTAAAAAAAATTTAACTCCCAGAAAATACATCAATTATATTTTAACTAAACTAAAAAAGTGTGTTTTTGTATTTTTTTTAATTTTTATAAATAAATTATTTTAACTTCAGTTACAAAATGTGACAAATCATGGTCTGGAATTGTTGCTCTGACTCAACATAATATTATTAGGATTGTCAAATTATCCCGTTAATTGCGAATAATTTAGTTAGTTAGTTCAAAATCTGTCTATTTTTTTCTATCTATCCTAAAAAAAATGTAACTCCCAGAAAATACATCAATTATATTTTAATTAAACTAAAAAAGTGTGTTTTTGTATTTTTTTTAATTTTTATAAATAAATTATTTTAACTTCAGTTAAAAAAGGTGACAAATCATGGTCTGGAATTGTTGCTCTGACTCAACATAATATTATTAGGACTGTCAAATGATCCCGTTAATTGCGAATAATTGAGTTAGTTAGTTCAAAATCTGTCTATTTTTTTCTATCTATCCTAAAAAAAATTTAACTCCCAGAAAATACATCAATTATATTTTAATTAAACTAAAAAAGTGTGTTTTTGTATTTTTTTAATTTTTATAAATAAATTATTTTAACTTCAGTTACAAAATGTGACAAATCATGGTCTGGAATTGTTGCTCTGACTCAACATAATATTATTAGGATTGTCAAATTATCCCGTTAATTGCGAATAATTTAGTTAGTTAGTTCAAAATCTGTCTATTTTTTTCTATCTATCCTAAAAAAAATGTAACTCCCAGAAAATACATCAATTATATTTTAATTAAACTAAAAAAGTGTGTTTTTGTATTTTTTTTAATTTTTATAAATAAATTATTTTAACTTCAGTTAAAAAAGGTGACAAATCATGGTCTGGAATTGTTGCTCTGACTCAACATAATATTATTAGGACTGTCAAATGATCCCGTTAATTGCGAATAATTGAGTTAGTTAGTTCAAAATCTGTCTATTTTTTTCTATCTATCCTAAAAAAAATTTAACTCCCAGAAAATACATCAATTATATTTTAATTAAACTAAAAAAGTGTGTTTTTGTATTTTTTTAATTTTTATAAATAAATTATTTTAACTTCAGTTACAAAATGTGACAAATCATGGTCTGGAATTGTTGCTCTGACTCAACATAATATTATTAGGATTGTCAAATTATCCCGTTAATTGCGAATAATTTAGTTAGTTAGTTCAAAATCTGTCTATTTTTTTCTATCTATCCTAAAAAAAATGTAACTCCCAGAAAATACATCAATTATATTTTAATTAAACTAAAAAAGTGTGTTTTTGTATTTTTTTTAATTTTTATAAATAAATTATTTTAACTTCAGTTAAAAAAGGTGACAAATCATGGTCTGGAATTGTTGCTCTGACTCAACATAATATTATTAGGACTGTCAAATGATCCCGTTAATTGCGAATAATTGAGTTAGTTAGTTCAAAATCTGTCTATTTTTTTCTATCTATCCTAAAAAAAATTTAACTCCCAGAAAATACATCAATTATATTTTAATTAAACTAAAAAAGTGTGTTTTTGTATTTTTTTAATTTTTATAAATAAATTATTTTAACTTCAGTTACAAAATGTGACAAATCATGGTCTGGAATTGTTGCTCTGACTCAACATAATATTATTAGGACTGTCAAATTATCCCCTTAATTGCGAATAATTTAGTTAGTTAGTTTAGTTAGTTGAAAATCTGTCTACTTTTTTTCTATCTATCCTAAAAAAAATTTAACTCCCAGAAAATACATCAATTATATTTTAATTAAACTAAAAAAGTGTGTTTTTGTATTTTTTTTTATTTTTATAAATAAATTATTTTAACTTCAGTTACAAAATGTGACAAATCATGGTCTGGAATTGTTGCTCTGACTCAACATGATATTATTAGGACTGTCAAATTATCCCGTTAATTGCGAATAATTTAGTTAGTTAGTTCAAAATCTGTCTATTTTTTTCTATCTATCCTAAAAAAAATTTAACTCCCAGAAAATACATCAATTATATTTTAATTAAACTAAAAAAGTGTGTTTTTGTATTTTCTTTTTAATTTTTATAAATAAATTATTTTAACTTCAGTTACAAAATGTGACAAATCATGGTCTGGAATCGTTGCTCTGACTCAACATAATATTATTAGGATTGTCAAATTATCCCGTTAATTGCGAATAATTTAGTTAGTTAGTTCAAAATCTGTCTACTTTTTTTCTATCCATCCTAAAAAAAAATTAACTCCCAGAAAATACATCAATTATATTTTAACTAAACTAAAAAAGTGTGTTTTTGTATTTTTTTAATTTTTATAAATAAATTATTTTAACTTCAGTTACAAAATGTGACAAATCATGGTCTGGAATTGTTGCTCTGACTCAACATAATATTATTAGGATTGTCAAATTATCCCGTTAATTGCGAATAATTTAGTTAGTTAGTTCAAAATCTGTCTATTTTTTTCTATCTATCCTAAAAAAAATGTAACTCCCAGAAAATACATCAATTATATTTTAATTAAACTAAAAAAGTGTGTTTTTGTATTTTTTTTAATTTTTATAAATAAATTATTTTAACTTCAGTTAAAAAAGGTGACAAATCATGGTCTGGAATTGTTGCTCTGACTCAACATAATATTATTAGGACTGTCAAATGATCCCGTTAATTGCGAATAATTGAGTTAGTTAGTTCAAAATCTGTCTATTTTTTTCTATCTATCCTAAAAAAAATTTAACTCCCAGAAAATACATCAATTATATTTTAATTAAACTAAAAAAGTGTGTTTTTGTATTTTTTTAATTTTTATAAATAAATTATTTTAACTTCAGTTACAAAATGTGACAAATCATGGTCTGGAATTGTTGCTCTGACTCAACATAATATTATTAGGATTGTCAAATTATCCCGTTAATTGCGAATAATTTAGTTAGTTAGTTCAAAATCTGTCTATTTTTTTCTATCTATCCTAAAAAAAATGTAACTCCCAGAAAATACATCAATTATATTTTAATTAAACTAAAAAAGTGTGTTTTTGTATTTTTTTTAATTTTTATAAATAAATTATTTTAACTTCAGTTAAAAAAGGTGACAAATCATGGTCTGGAATTGTTGCTCTGACTCAACATAATATTATTAGGACTGTCAAATGATCCCGTTAATTGCGAATAATTGAGTTAGTTAGTTCAAAATCTGTCTATTTTTTTCTATCTATCCTAAAAAAAATTTAACTCCCAGAAAATACATCAATTATATTTTAATTAAACTAAAAAAGTGTGTTTTTGTATTTTTTTAATTTTTATAAATAAATTATTTTAACTTCAGTTACAAAATGTGACAAATCATGGTCTGGAATTGTTGCTCTGACTCAACATAATATTATTAGGATTGTCAAATTATCCCGTTAATTGCGAATAATTTAGTTAGTTAGTTCAAAATCTGTCTATTTTTTTCTATCTATCCTAAAAAAAATGTAACTCCCAGAAAATACATCAATTATATTTTAATTAAACTAAAAAAGTGTGTTTTTGTATTTTTTTTAATTTTTATAAATAAATTATTTTAACTTCAGTTAAAAAAGGTGACAAATCATGGTCTGGAATTGTTGCTCTGACTCAACATAATATTATTAGGACTGTCAAATGATCCCGTTAATTGCGAATAATTGAGTTAGTTAGTTCAAAATCTGTCTATTTTTTTCTATCTATCCTAAAAAAAATTTAACTCCCAGAAAATACATCAATTATATTTTAATTAAACTAAAAAAGTGTGTTTTTGTATTTTTTTAATTTTTATAAATAAATTATTTTAACTTCAGTTACAAAATGTGACAAATCATGGTCTGGAATTGTTGCTCTGACTCAACATAATATTATTAGGACTGTCAAATTATCCCCTTAATTGCGAATAATTTAGTTAGTTAGTTTAGTTAGTTGAAAATCTGTCTACTTTTTTTCTATCTATCCTAAAAAAAATTTAACTCCCAGAAAATACATCAATTATATTTTAATTAAACTAAAAAAGTGTGTTTTTGTATTTTTTTTTATTTTTATAAATAAATTATTTTAACTTCAGTTACAAAATGTGACAAATCATGGTCTGGAATTGTTGCTCTGACTCAACATGATATTATTAGGACTGTCAAATTATCCCGTTAATTGCGAATAATTTAGTTAGTTAGTTCAAAATCTGTCTATTTTTTTCTATCTATCCTAAAAAAAATTTAACTCCCAGAAAATACATCAATTATATTTTAATTAAACTAAAAAAGTGTGTTTTTGTATTTTCTTTTTAATTTTTATAAATAAATTATTTTAACTTCAGTTACAAAATGTGACAAATCATGGTCTGGAATCGTTGCTCTGACTCAACATAATATTATTAGGATTGTCAAATTATCCCGTTAATTGCGAATAATTTAGTTAGTTAGTTCAAAATCTGTCTACTTTTTTTCTATCCATCCTAAAAAAAAATTAACTCCCAGAAAATACATCAATTATATTTTAACTAAACTAAAAAAGTGTGTTTTTGTATTTTTTTAATTTTTATAAATAAATTATTTTAACTTCAGTTACAAAATGTGACAAATCATGGTCTGGAATTGTTGCTCTGACTCAACATAATATTATTAGGACTGTCAAATTATCCCGTTAATTGCGAATAATTTAGTTAGTTAGTTGAGTTAGTTCAAAATCTGTCTACTTTTTTTCTATCTATCCTAAAAAAAATTTAACTCCCAGAAAATACATCAATTATATTTTAACTAAACTAAAAAAGTGTGTTTTTGTATTTTTTTAATTTTTATAAATAAATTATTTTAACTTCAGTTACAAAATGTGACAAATCATGGTCTGGAATTGTTGCTCTGACTCAACATAATATTAGGACTATCAAATTATCCCGTTAATTGCGAATAATTTTGCATGTTATGATGTTTTTAATTGCATTAATTACATTTTTTAATTCTAACGCAGTAGTTCTGACCAAGTACCATCATAATGGCCAACATTAAAATGCAGTAGCATAGTAAGCCTAAGTATTCATTAAAAACAAGGC